>NC_090646.1:231132649-231471578 GCF_040937935.1 Hyperolius riggenbachi | reverse complement strand
TGTACCTTATAGTATTGGAGGCAGAGCATTAGCACAGAAGTCAGGCAACTGGCATTGATGATTAGAGAACGAAGATGGCAGCCTCCACATTCCTTTCACTTCAGATGCCCTGTTTTATTGTTTTATTTTATTACAGTTTTTCATTGGTTCCAGTAGATTTGAGTGTCCGACATAATCCACTTTTATGAATCAATTTCCATAAAAAGCGGACCCAAACCAAACATTTTTTTAATTTAAATTATTTGGTTGCACCACTCTGACACATACAAAGATATATAAACACTCCTTTAAGCGTATGAGCATTTCAGTGCATGCTTTTCACCCTTCTCTTTTCATAACTAGGGTTATACAGGTGGCAGCCATTACTTCTGAGCTTAGTAGGAGGTTTTAGATCATGGATGTGTTTGTCATCAGCTACCCTCCCTCACAGGGGCATCGTCTATGTGAAATCTCACACAAGATGAGATCACCTCCCCTGTGACATCATCAGTAGCAGCCTGTGTTTTGTTTTTGTTTTTTATCTCCTCCACCAGTTTGCCGGAAAAATCCCGGCAATTTGAAAGGAAGGGAAGGGTTTCTTCAGTTAATGTAAAATATTTTATATTTGTCATCATGCAGCTGAAAAAAGGCTGCTATTTATCATTATAATTTAGAAAATAGATTTTATTTCTGAAATCTTGTATTTTTAATTTGGGTCCACTTTAAAGTGAGAACTGAAAAGTAAATGAGGTATTCATCTGAAAGGCAGATACAACTTAGTCCATCATCATAACTCTCTATCTCCATGCTTCAAGTTGTCAAATGTATTTCTTTTCACAGGTTTCACTTAATAGTTCTGGCAACGAAGTATCGCTTGCTCACTCTTTTCATTACATCAGAAGTTTTCTCAGGGTGTTATTTTAGCCTCTGAAAACACTGATAAATTATAAGTCGCTGTAAATAGACCTATATGTTGTCTGCACTGACCTGCAGGGTCGGACTGGGACACTAAGGGCCCACCAAGGAAGTTTCAGCCTGCCCCCCCCCCCCCCCCGATCCCCTCCTCCTCCCCCCCCCCCCCCATTTTGGGCTCACATACACATGTACTCTAGAAATTTTGCATGAGTTTATGGTAGGGAAAAGATCGTGAGCACTTCTGAGGACAGCCTCCAATAGGGATATGTCCACATGCGGCGCGCAGCGAAAGTAAATGGGTGTCACCACGCACTGGAACATCGACGTGGTCACGATGAGTCATGGGCAGACTTAAGAAAAACCCAAACACAACATAAGTAGCGGTGTTATTCACAGAGATTAGGTCCGGCCAGATACATTTTAGATAAAATATTCAAGTAGTTACATGCCTCATGATAATTCATCAAGTAGTCAAATCGCAGCAGATTTTCAGACAAAATGCAATCAGGTTGGCGGCAGATACCCCCACAACATGCAATCAGGTTGGCGGCAGATACCCCCACAAAATGCAATCAGGTTGGCGGCAGATACCCCCACAAAATGCAATCAGATTGGCAGCAGATACCCCCCAAAATGCAATCAGGTTGGTGGCAGATACCCCCCCAAAAGTGGGCAGCAGTGACCAGAAAATCGTAATGTGGGCAGCAGACACCTGAAAATCGCAATGTGGGCAGCAGTGACCAGAAAATCATAATGTGGGCAGCAGACACCTGAAAATCACAATGTGGCCAGCAGTCACCAGAAAATCGTAATGTGGGCAGCAGTGACCAGAAAATCGTAATGTGGGCAGCAGACACCTGAAAATCACAATGTGGCCAGCAGTCACCTGAAAATTGTAATGTGGGCAGCAGTCACCAGAAAATCGTAATGTGGGCAGCAGACACCTGAAAATCGTAATGTGGGCAGCAGACACCTGAAAATTGTAATGTGGGCAGCAGACACCTGAAAATCGTAATGTGGGCAGCAGACACCTGAAAATCGTAACGTGGGCAGCAGTTACCAGAAAATCACAATGTGGGCAGCAGACACCTGAAAATCGCAATGTGGGCAGCAGGCACCAGAAAATCGCAATGTGGGCAGCAGGCACCAGAAAATCACAATGTGGGCAGCAGGCACCAGAAAATCACAATGTGGGCAGCAGGCACCAGAAAATCGCAATGTGGGCAGCAGTCACCAGAAAATCACAATGTGGGCAGCAGTGACCAGAAAATCGTAATATGGGCAGCAGACACCTGAAAATTGTAATGTGGGCAGCAGTCACCAGAAAATCGTAATATGGGCAGCAGACACCTGAAAATCGTAATATGGGCAGCAGACACCTGAAAATCGTAATGTGGGCAGCAGACACCTGAAAATCGTAACGTGGGCAGCAGTTACCAGAAAATCACAATGTGGGCAGCAGACACCAGAAAATCGCAATGTGGGCAGCAGGCACCAGAAAATCGCAATGTGGGCAGCAGGCACCAGAAAATCGCAATGTGGGCAGCAGTCACCAGAAAATCACAATGTGGGCAGCAGGCACCAGAAAATCGCAATGTGGGCTGCAGACACCTGAAAATCGTAATGTGGGCAGCAGACACCTGAAAATCGTAATGTGGGCAGCAGACACCTGAAAATCGTAATGTGGGCAGCAGACACCTGAAAATCGTAATGTGGGCAGCAGACACCTGAAAATCGTAATGTGGGCAGGTTGGTGGCACCTAGGGGCCCCCCCTCCCTCACCTAGGGGCCCCCCCTCCAGAATTGCAGCCAGCGGCAGCACCGGGGAAGAATCACTTACCAGCATGACGGAGATCCGTAGCTCTGCGTGCCGCTGGCTGGTCTGGTCTCTGTTTCCTGAACTGACTGTCCAATCACGCTCTCGCAGTACTTCCTGCGAGAGCGTGATTGGACAGTCAGTTCAGGAGACAGAGAGACCAGCCAGCGGCACGCAGAGCTACGGATCTCTCCGTCATGCCGTTAAGTGATTCTTCCCCGGTGCTGCCGCTGGCTGCAATTCTGGAGGGGGGGGGGCGCGGAAGGGGGGCCCCTAGGTGAGGGAGGGGGGGGAGGCTTCCGCCCCTCCCCGCCGATCTGTGCACAATGTCCCCCCTTCCTGCGCTTAGCCCCCCTCCTTTTTAGCACTGGGGCCCCCAGGAGGCGGGACGGCCGGGGCCCACCGATGGGATCATCGGTGGTTCGGTGGGCCTGTCCGAGGCTGCTGACCTGTATTAAGTTACCCTGTAAAATATTATTTATGAGAATTGTCTAAACAGTCCGGCTTTAAAAATAGAAATTTTCTCTTGTACCATTAATCATAAGATGAAGTTAGTCCATGTAATTGGGGTGCTGCTTAAAGGACACCTGACCCGAAAAAAGCTCCCTACCTAAGATAAGTACAGAAGCACGAACATGATGGATCCTCTGTGCATTGTCTGTTTCTCTCCTTGTTGCTCCTGGTTCCAGTTGTCACTCCTTGAACATTTTGACTTTTGGTTAAAAGCTAATTTTCAGATAGGAAGAAGCAGGCTTGCTACGATGTTCCCTCCTGTCACCCTCCCATTCCCTCCTCTCCCCGCCTCATTCACTCCCCTTAAGAGGAGGGAATGGGAGGGTGATGGGAGGGAACATCGTAGCAAGCCTGCTTCTTCCTATCTGAAAATTTGCTTTTAACCAAAAGTCAAAATGTTCAAGGAGTGACAACTGGAACCAGGAGCAACAAGGAGAGAAACAGACAATGCACAGAGGATCCATCATGTTCATGCTTCTGTACTTATCTTAGGTAGGGAGCTTTTTTCGGGTCAGGTGTCCTTTAAGCAGCACCCCAATTACATGGACTAACTTCATCTTATGATTAATGGTACAAGAGAAAATTTCTATTTTTAAAGCCGGACTGTTTAGACAATTCTCATAAATTGCAGCAAGCCTACCTCCTCTTGTCTTAAAATTTGACTTTACCCAATAGTGAAATTTCTTGAGGAATGATTACGAGAACCAGGAGTAACAATAGACCAGGGGTCTACAGTATCTCCCTCCCTTTTTAGGATTGCTTAAACCCTTTGAGCTAGGTGTCTGTGTCTCCACACTGCAGCTGGGTGGCTGTGTCTCCACATTTCAGCTAGGTTTTTGTGTCCCCACATTGCAGCTGAGTGTCTGTTTCTCTACAATGCAGCTAAGTGTCTGTGTCTCCACATTGCAGTTGGGTGGCTATTTCTCCACATAATGCAGCTGGGTGAATGTGTCCCCACACTGCATCTGGGTGACTGTTTTGCATACACTGCTGCAGGAAGGGTACCAGAAGAGGAATGGTTTTTACTGCTCACTGCACTGACCATGTGCGTTTGTTTGGCAATGGCTACTACCTTGCATAGCTAAGACAAGCACGTATAATCTGCACTGCTAGAGATAAAATGTAGTACAGGACAGCCACATGGTACATTAGATAGGCATTCTTGTTCAATCCGCACTGGTGTACCAGCCCTTACAATGCTGCTGGTCAACTGGATCAGCTGTAAGAAGCTGTGATTCCTAAATTCTGCTGTTAAGTGTACATGTTAGTCAAGTTTTTGATGATCACTGGCTACAGGTGCCGGACAGCTATAAATAAGCACTAGATAATTTTGTAGAAAACCTTTTTTAAGGTTTTATACACTTTTAAAATGTTTTCTTAAGCTTTGAATCCTAGATATTTACTGCTTTCCCACCACGGAGTTTATCATTACAGTTCTTAAGTGCTTTTAAAATGGGAGAGGTCAGTGTCAGTAAAAGTGATGCATGAATATGTTGACAGAATAGATATGAACCTAACTCTTCCTCAGCCTAACTTGATAGTGCTGTCATTGCAACTTACAAAGAGGAGCCTAGCTTTGGACAAAGCTTTCAACATGATACTGTAACAATAGACTGAAACTTTAGTAATCGTAAATAAAATAATCATTATCAACACACAGCAACTCTACAGTTTGAAACTGAGAACAAAACTATTATTACTGGGAGCTTTACTGCACCAAAATAATCACAGAATTAGTATAGCATAAGCCACGAGTTAAAGTACTTCAAAAACATAATCTACAGCATAATTCAAAAGCAAAAATAAGTCCCAGTTAAAAGTTTTTTAAAAATAAATCACCAGTAGTGAAAAACATGAGCTGACCATACACGCATCGATTTTAACTGGTAATTTTGATTAGTCTGATCTAATCTGCCAGAAATCTATAGTACACCATGCCACAACAATAATAATTTGGGTTGATTTGTGGATAATTTCGGACACAGTGGTTGAGTGGGGGTAGGTTGAAGGTTCGTAGCGTTGCACTGCACCATACAGTTCATGTAGATTTTGTGGTGAAATCTATTGTTTATGGATGGATTTGATCCCTCACTGATCAGAATCAGATCAGAGAGGGATTGATCCATTTGCCACATTGGGTGTCAGTCTGTGTATGTATGGCCACCTTTACCCACCATAATTGCTTGGTTTTACTTGAGCAGTATTTTACTGTGACACTTCAGAAGCAAGAAGGGAGGACTTTTCTGTGACAATCTCCCCTTGTTATACTGATTACTCTCTCCCCACTGTGGCCATTCTCCTGATTCATCGGTCACTGTCTGGCATCCACCATTTACTCACACTTTAATTTTTCTTGTACATTTTTACTCACATACACACAATTTTTGGTTCCCTTTTGCCTTTCCAGTTTTTAATGAACATGTGCCTTTTACTCATACATTGCTACTTGACAAATGCAGGCTGTAGCAAATCTTGTGGAATTTTCAATTTTGCATGACAGGTCTGCTTGATATATGTTTATTTGCACCTTAGGCAAATGTATTTCTCCCTCTTTTCCGCTCCCCTATTTTAGCAATGCGTGAAAATCGTCTAATTAATTACGAAGAGTAGGCCCAGCAGCTATTTGCCTATAATTATTCTGGCTGCTTGTTTTCTAAGAAAAAAAGAATTACCAGCCAAGGGCTACGAGTGTGTATATTCCTGGACTGCTGCCAATGTTTATCTAGCTCAAGGTACAAATGAATGCTGAGGTGTAGGGGAAGAAGACTGGTGTGGCAGCAGCAGCTGACAGTGTTATGATAAGAAGCAGATCTTCACGGCACATTACTTGACAGATAAAAACAAAGGGCTTACTGTAAATCTGTCATTCCATTGCCTTAGGAATGTTCCAGGTAGGGAGGGACAGCACGATAAAGTTAATCCTCTCCCAGCATGGCGAGTCGTTATTTTTTTGAGTATTTATCAATCAACGTGGATTTTGTATAAAAGCTTTGTTAGTTTTTCCATTAGTTGATTGTGAATTGCTCATTTTGTTTACCCATTTAAGCCCCTCAGTCTTGTTAGGGACTCAAGTCATAACTTTGCAAAGCATTAGAAGGAGGCATAAGTATACAGATGATCTTATAGTGTCTTGAAGGAGCACTTCTGACACAAAATATTGCTATGATCAGTGTTATTATGGGCTCGTTTAATTAAGCCACTCTCTAACCCAGATTTTTACGTGGGATAATGGAAACTGACTGGGAAGTATGGATTTCAGAGAAGAATGAACACTAGGTTGCAACATTCTCCAGGCAACTCATTCTGTGCTACAGGCTGTTCACATGAAAAATGTATAAATTAAATGTGAGTGCTGATAGTCTATAGCGGGTTATAAGATCAGTGTTCCCAAATTGTGGGACGTGTTTGTCTAGTTAGACTCCTACTCACAGAACTGCATTCTGGGAGAATCTGTTTACTCTAGTTTCAACTACAGTAGAAAATTCCAAAGGGGTTGTGGTGAAAGGGCTTCTTACTCAGATTTATGGCTTCAGTAGACATTGTGGAAAAGCTACTCAACCATATTTTAGTAGCGTAGCTAATGTTGCATATAGTAACTACTGTTGACCTTGATGGGACTCATACACAGCAATGCTTCTAATGATAGAACACTGCAAAGAAAATCATATCTTTCTGGGAATATTATTATTGTATTGAATACGTTAAATATTTAAAGCCATTGTACACATATTGAGATAGTTACATACATCTTAGTGTTTATGGGCCCTGATATTTTGCTGACTGCATGTTTTTAGTTGGAAAAAGTGTTTTTGTTACTATTACTTTCTGCTTAATAATGCAGGTTTGGCAACGTATGGCTGTTTTCTCCCATTCAGCCATCTATATTGATGTACACTTGTGCTTGGCTAATACGTTTCCAGGATTATCTAGTTAGCTCTGGAGCTTTGAAGACCAACTCTGATGGTATATACAGTATGTGCCTTTTTGGAGCAGCCTTTATGTGTGATCTTCCTATAATATCTAGGGATCTTCTTTACTGAAATTTCTGGCTGTGCCTGTTTATAACTCTCTCTTGTTCTTAAAGGGAACCTTAAAGGGGCACTACAGCGAAAAACTGTAAAATTTAAAATATGTGCAAACATATACAAATAAGAAGTACATTTATTCCAGAGAAAAATTTGCCATAAATTACTTTTCTCCTATGTTGCTGTCACTTACAGTAGGCAGTAGAAATCTGACAGAAGTGACAGGTTTTGGACTAGTCCATCTCTTTATAGGGGATTTTCAGGGATATATTTATTCTCAAAAGCACTTAGTGAATGACAGTTGCTCTGTCCAACTGCCAAAAAAGTGTATAGCGAGCAGGGAAGCTGGCAAGCATCATTGTTTAAATCCTTTTTCAGGAATATATTTATAAAGAATAAAAGCCTTGCTATGAATCTCCTATGAAGAGATGGACTAGTCCAAAGCCTGTCACTTCTGTCAGATTTCTACTACCTACTGTAAGTGACAGCAACATAGGAGAAAAGTAATTTATGGCTCATTTTACTCTGGAGAAAATGTTCTTCTTATGTGTATATGTTTGCACATATTTTAAATTTTACAGTTTTTCGCTGTAGTGCCCCTTTAACTGAGAGGTATAGGGATGTTTCCTTTAAAAAATTACCAGTTGCTTGGCAGTCCTGCTGATCTCTTTGGCTGTAGTAGTGGCTGAATCAGACACATGAAACAAGCATGCAGCTAATCCAGTCTGACTTCAGTCAGAGCACCTGATCTGCATGCTTGTTGATGGGCTGTGGCTAAAAGTATTATGTGGGGTACACACTAGATTTTCTGGTCGATTTACTGTCAGATCGATAGTTTCCAACATGTCTGATTTGTTTTCCGATCGATCTCCGAGCATTTTCCACTCGATTTCCATTCACTTTACTAGGAAATCGATCAGAAATTGCTCGGAAAGCAAATTGGACATGTTGGAAATAATCGATCTGACAGTAAATCAACCAGAAAATCTCACAGTGTGTACCCAGCATAAGAGACACAGGATCAACAGGAGAGTCAGGCAACTGGTATTATTTTAAAAGGAAAAATCCATATCCTTCTCAGTTTAGGTTCCCTTTAAGGCGAAGAAAGTTTATTGCCCTCCATCCATTTTCTTTTTACTTCTATGAGGGTCTGACTTAAAGAGACTCTGTAACATCAAAAACCTCCCCTGGGGGGTACTCACCTCGGGTGGCGGAAGCCTCCGGATCCTAATGAGGCTTCCCACGCCGTCCTCTGTCCCACGGGGGTCTCGCTGCAGCCCTCCGAACAGCCGGTGACAGACCCGACTGTAGCTTCAATATTTACCTTTGCTGGCTCCAGCGGGGGCGCTGTGGCTGCTTTCGGCACGGAAATAGACGGAAATACCCGATCTCCGCCGGGTCCGCTCTACTGCGCAGGCGCCGGAAACTTGCGCCTGCCCAGCAGAGCAGACCCGACGGCGATCGGGTATTTCAGCCTACTTCGGAGCCGACAGCCATCAGAGCGCCTGCGCAGGAGCCGGGAAGGTAAATATTGACGTCACCGCTGCACGGAGGGCTGCAGCGAGACCCCTGAGGGGTGGAGGACGGCGTGGGAAGCCTCATTAGGATCCGGAGGCTTCCCCCACCCGAGGTGAGTACCCCCCAGGGGACGTTTTGTCGTTACTGTTCCTCTTTAAAGAGGTACTGCAGTGAAAATAACATCAGGATTAAAATTTTCCTTTTGAACAATACCAGTTGCCTGGCAGACCTGCTGATCTATTTGGCTGAATCACACACCTGAAACAAGCATGCAGTGAATCTTGTCAGATCTGACAATAATGGCAGAAACACCTGATCTGCTGCATGCTTGTTCAGGGTCTATGGCTAAAAGTATTAGAGGCAGAGGACCAGCAGGACAGCCAGGGAACTGGTATTGCTTAAAAGGAAATAAATATGACAGCCTCCATATCCCTCTCGCTTCAGTTGTCCTTTAAGCCGCATCTACACGAGTAGATGCGGCCGCGATGCTGCTTATCAATCGAGCCGCTGATGCGGCTCAATTGATAAGATCCGACAGGACGGATCTCCGTACCGCCGATTCCCTGCTCGATCCCCGCGAGGGGACAATGGCAGGGAATCGTGCGGGAGATAAGCGGCGCCGGCGGGGACGAGCGGGCACGAGCGGGGAATCGAATGCGGCGCGAGCGGGGACGCGTCGGGCACGCGGAAGAGGCGATCCGACGGCTAATCGAGCCGCCGGATCGCTACAATGTCCCTCCGTGTAGATGGGGCTTTAAATCTGACCTAGACAATAAATGTCAAAGTAAGCTAAGCATTCATTGGTATTTCTGTTCTTACCTGCCGTGTATAATTAGATTTGCTGCTCAACTGTTGTAGTTCTACAAAGAGCATTGATTCACTTGTGAACCAAGGTAAGAGCATCAGGTGTTTACAGGAGGCAGATGGAATTCTCAGCTTCCCTGCTGGCAGTTAACACTCTCTCATCTGCTGCCTTTTTTTACTTTAAAGATAAGCAATGTTGGAGATTATGCTGTCTTAATTTAACCTAAATTGAATTGAAGATCAGGGTCCTACTCTGGAAAAAGTTAAAATTTCCGCTTTGAAATATTTAGTTTTAAGTTCTGAGTTTAGTCATTCTTTAATGCACGTTTCTCTAAAGTGAAAATATATGTGAGGCTCGGCAGCCTATTCACCCACAAATCCGCTCCAATGCCCCAATCTAACACCGCCGTCTTCGGCTTGTGTGGCGCGTCCCCGCTTGAACGGGAGGTGAGGTAATAACACCTGCCCGACTTTGGTTACACCCAGGTCTTTAGGGCGCAAGGTATTGGAGCTGAATGCAGGGCAGGTAAATTGATCACCAGAGCCCAACAGGAGGAACAGGCAAGCAGCAAAGTCCAGAACCAATCCAAGGTTAATCAGAAGTATTGCAGTACAGAATGGTTAGGCAATTTCCAGGTCAAACGGATATCCAAGGTCGGTCCAGGCAGCAAACAGATTGGTCAGAAACAAGCAAGACGTCGGTCCAGGCAGCAATATGGGAAATCCAGGAAACAGGCAAAGGTCAAAGTCCAAAGAGCAAACACAGCAGAGCACCCAACAATCAGCCAAAGCAGATGCTATCTTGGCTGGCCAGCATCATTGTTTAAATCTTTTTTTTGGAATATCTTTATAAAGAATAAAAGCCTCGCTGAGAATCCCCTATGAAGAGATGGACTAGTCTAAAACCTGTCACTTCTGTCAGATTTCTACTGCCTACTGTAAGTGACAGCAACATAGGAGAGAAGTAATTTATGGCTCATTTTGCTCTGGAAAAAATGTACTTCTTATTTGTATATGTTTGCACATATTTTAAATTTTACAGTTTTTCGCTGTAGTGCCCCTTTAAGTTTTTTTCCACGGTGTTTCATTTATATGGTTACGGTCAATGCACATTGTAAATTGGTGTTTTAGAAGCCTGAGCTGTTGCTTTGTAAAAAAAATATATATATATCTGGTAAACAAGTAATAAGGATGCTAACTAGGCAATCCAAAAGTTAAAAATCGCTATTACTTTTCTTCTTGATAAATGATAATTCCCCAGTTTACCTGACCCTCATTTGCTACATTGCCGCACAAGGGAAGTTGCAGGGCATGCTGGGTTGTCTTTTTTTTTTTTTTTTTGCTTCCTTACTTTCGTCTCAGACTTAACTAATGCAGCCTGATTGGCTGAAGCCTCTTTCCCCCCTGTTTTTCCCTGCCACACCTCTGTTCCTCTCTGATTGGCCAATATTTCTCATGCTGAGACAATGAACTTTCTATTGCAGAACTGGGTGGGAGTGCCTGAAGACTGGGTGGAGGGCGGGCAATGCATACACAATCAGGCAGAGGAGCGTAAAGGAGGAAATGACATCAGGATTGGCTTTAAGATAGACACAGTTACAATGGAAAATCCTAAGAAGGATTTTCTCTTTTTTTTGCTGTAGAAAAATCACTAAAATCAAAACGTGGACATGTTATGTGTTTTTTTTCTGAGATTGTATGGCTGACAGCTCCTCTTTAAGGAAGAAAATTGTTAGAGGGAGGGGGGGATAGAAGCAAGCCCCCCCCCCTTTTAAATTACCTCCCACTACGTAGTAACTCAACAATTGCCCAGTTTGCAATTATAGAAGTGCCAACCCTTCATTTCCCCATCCTGCTCCACCCGACTAATTTTTCATGACACAGATGTCAGAGAAGAACATGGTTACTGCATATTTAAGCCGGATCCACACTATAAGCACTTTTGTGAGCTCTTGCATTTGATTAGCACTTGCTGAGCGCTTTTTAATAAATCACTCCCATTCACTTTCATTAGAATCGTGGTAAATATTGCACAAAAACCGTATGCGATCGCAGCAATTTGTTAACACGATTTTAATGAAAGTGAATGGGAGTTATTTTTTAACGAGTGTTCAGCAAGCACTAATCAAACGCAAGCGCTCACAAAAGCGCTTATAGTGTGGATCCGGCCTTACAGTATATAGCACTGACATCTGCAGTGCTTTTACAGAAATGTGATATTGTTATTTAGTATTTATAAAGTGCTCACATATTTCACAGCACTTCAGAGTATATAGTCTTGTGACTAACTGTCCCTCAGAGGGGCTCACAGACCCTACCAAAGTCATATGAGTTAGCACATTTTCGGTAGGCATAATTGCTTAATGAGGTTCCAGGAGAAGTGAAAGCAGAAATTTTAACCATTTCAGGTACATTTTGTTATTACCTGAATATTGGAATCTGTAATAATGCAACAAATGTATTTGGGTGGGGGTCGAGGCATTTTGACTGTAACCCCATGCAACTGGCTAGTGCTTGGACCTTTTGATTTTAGGGTTAGAGTCACACCTACACAAAGCATGCAGCAGGATGAGACAGACGTGCCAAACCACCTGATGATAGGCATACTTGTGCTTGGTAAGTTATTCAGATGGTATTAGGGCAGATGATTAGCATAAAACTGGACATATAAATTTCCACCCAATGTTCCAAAATGATTTATTCCTTTTAGGAAGCAATTGATTGAGAAAAAAATCAATCCCTACCACACCACGGCACATCAATCTTTGGCCTCTTGCACACTGCAAGCAATTCAGATTCAGATTCCGCTTTTTAATCAGTTTTTACATCAGATTCAGATTCCGATTTTCAGTTTGCTCCCTGCACACTGCAAATCGGAATCTGAATCGGATGTAAAAACTGATTAAAAAGCGGAATCTGAATCGGAATCGCGTGCAGTGTGCAAGAGGCCTTTAAAAGATTCCAGCAGGATGGTCCGGAGCTCCACCCTCCCTCAATCAACCTTGATTTTCCATCCTGTCCGACTGATACTTTCAATTAATTTTTTGTCAAAATCGTTTGAATCAAACAGTGCACAGTGCACAACTGAAACCATCAGGTTTTGGCAGTGTGTGAAATTCCCTAATTAGTGATTTTTCTTTTTTTTTATTGCATGCGAACAGTCAATATGTGGTAGAGATGACCAGACAATTTTCCTTGTTAATTGTATATAAGCCTGATTCACATAGCATTCAGTTATTTCATAGGGATCTGTTAAATCAGCCATCACAATCTGAATTTTTATGCTTCTGTCGTGAGAAACGATATAATTCCTGCACGACATTTCTTCTTCAAGTAAATAAGAAATACCTGTCATAGGAACATAAGCACTATGTACTCTCATTTTATACATTGTTTTGTTCCCTTTGAGTTTAAAGTGGGTGGTAGTGCTATTTTCCTTGAAAGGGAATGGAATCTGCTTTGAAAGGAATTGTGCTGTCCTGCTGGAAATATGACAGGAATTTATATTTATCACGCTACCTGATGACTTCCTGAACAGAGTCCTCTTGATGGAATTCCACACTGTGACTTGGTAAATGTAGGTGACTACACTTTTTTTCAAACGATTTTTCATGGTTTCGTGAGGTACTTGTGATGGTACAGCATGTGTTCTCAGACTGTCAGTTCAGTTGGTCTAGGTCCGCTTCTCTTCCTGTGCCAGAGCTTGTATTTTATGTAGAAACAAATTTGTAATTTGCACTTCTTATTACATATTGTCCAAATCTAGCATCCTATAAATTAAGGTTAATAATAATAATATGCAAAAACTATTATATTTATTCTGTAGTTGAGGTTCATTTCCCTGTAGGGCTGAAGATAAGGCAGTAGGCAATTTACAGGACTCGGTAACCCAGCGTGGACTTCACCATTGTGTTGAAGTGGCAGCACAGACAAATGCAGACAGTCCCCCAACCAAAAAAACATTGTTTATACTTAATGTCCAAATCTATAGTTGTCAGAAAATGAATCATTTATTCACTATCATCATTTATGGCTTAATATAACGTAAAGTGGAATAAAACTTCGACATAACATTCAATAAAAATGTGTTTTCCTACTTTGTATTCACCATACAGTTACCATATTTGCTTTTGTGCACAAGTAATATTGTCCATTTACAAATTACAAGTTCCGGAAGTACAGTTTATCTGCTCCGAAAGCTGCTATGGCCTTTTATTCATAGCTGTTATAATTATATATTAAAATCTTCGAGTGAGCTCTTCTGAACTGTGTGCATGCTTGAAGCAGAGAAAGCTGGTTTTCAGCACAGCTACAGCAAGTATGTAACAACAAAGGAATTTAAACAAAAGATAACGTTATCTCCTCTTCAGATGCGGATCATATGCTGAAGGAGATTTCCACTGTGATGTGTTTAACTGTTTGAATGCTGTTCTTCTACAATTTTTTTTATTGTGGTAGTAGTTTTAAAGAGAACCAGAGACGTTGGGGGGAAGCTTTTATACATACCTGGGGCTTCCTTCAGCCCCATACGCTCCCACGCCGCCGTCCTCTGCTGCCTGGATCCACCGGTACCGGGTCCCGTCATTGCCGTGAGTCGGCCAGTTGGCCGGCAGACGCGGCCAATTGTCCGCATCACACGGGGCTCCCTCCATGTACGTACGCATGAGGCTTCCTACTGCGCAGCCTCATACGTACGGGTATGGAGGGAGCCCCTGGGATGCGGACAATTGGCCGCGTCCGCCGGAAGTGACGTGACCCGGTACCGCCGATACAGGAAGCGGAGGATGGCGGCGTGGGAGCGATCCAGACTTATGGGGCTGGAAGAAGCCCCAGGTATGTAGAAAAGCTTGTTCTATTTTTTTTTATCAACGTTCAACTCTGGTTCCCTTTAAAGCTATAAGTATTTTTTTAAAGCACAGAAGAAATGCTGAGTTTCAGACCACTTTAATCATCATTATCACTTATCTACTCTGTATGACACGACTTAAAGTGGACCCAAATTAAAAATACAAGATTTCAGAAATAAAATCTATTTTCTAAATTATAATAATAAATAGCATCCTTTTTTTAGCTGCATGATGACAAATATAAAATATTTTACATTTATTGGAGAAACCCCTCCCTTCCTTTCAAATTGCAAGGAAAAAAAACTTGCAAACTGGTGGAGTAGATGGTGTCCGGCAATGGAGAAATTGCTAATGGCTGCCACCTGTATAACCCTAGTTATGAAAAAGTGAAGGCTGAAAAGCAAGCACTGAAATGCTCATAGGCTTGAAGGAGTGTTATTTATCTTTGTATGTGTCAGAGTGGTGCAACTAAAAATTTTGAACTAAAAAAAAGTTTGGTTTGGTTCCACTTTAAAATACAAATTAAACTTACAAGCAACGTCCTTCAACAAAACCTGTTTGTAAGTAGGTGACCACCTGCACTATTGTATGTTTCAAAACAACCCAATCCCAGTTGTTTCAATCTAGCTTTCTTACTAATTTGAAGTCTGTCTTTTCTGTCTAACCTTAGCCAAGTAGTTTAACCCCCTTTAAGAGAATCTGTATTTAAAAAATGTAGCATAAAAAAACATACCTATGTGTTCGGGGACATCTCCTATTACCCTCTGTCATAATTTTGCCGCTCCCTGCCGCATCAAGCATAATTAAAAACATTTTTATAAACTTTGTGTAACGATCGGTGTCAGCACACAGAGAGAATCTGATTGTTGATGATCTGCAGAATCATCAACAATACAAATGTATACTTGATTATGGATGATCTGCAGAATCACTAATAATGCAAGTATGACTAACCTCTGGACACCTAATGAAGTGTAAAAGTTTGGTGCAACTGTAGGCTATCACCCGTGGGGCGGGAGACACAGATAACTTAGGCCAGAGACCACCTGAGGAGCAGGTGGCCCTGGGCTGTGCAGGGAGGTGATAGAGATATTCTGGCAGCCAGTGATTCCCTGGTAACCTGGTAATCAGACTGTACTGCAGCCAAAGGACTCCTATGGGATAGAGGCCACTGACTGCACTGCAGGAAGGACTCTCTGATGAGCGAGAGGTCCTTGCAGCTAACTGACAATTGGTGGATTAGTGTCACGGGTAGTACAGACAGACTGAACACTCGAGGGATGTGTGCCAGTCAGAAGGGTCGGGCAGGCCAGGTCAGCAACACACGAGCAGATAAGGTACAAAGACAGGAGGCTGATTCGGTAACCGGGTACAGGCAAGGTTGGCAACTGGTAGGCAGATAGGCAGAGGTACCGAATCAGAAAGCAAGAGAGAGGTCAACGGAGCAAATGGTCATAACAGATATAAAGCACAATCCTAGTCTAGGGTGTGAGGTCCTTGGTCTCAAAACCCAGGAACTAGTCTAAGGAATAACACAGTATCCTATGCTTGGGTGTGAGGTCCTTGGTCTCAACACCCCGGAACTGGTCTAAGATATAACACAACAATGACACAGTAATCCTAATCTTGGGTGTGAGGTCCTTGGTCTCAACACCCCGCAACTGGTCTAAAGTATAACACAGCAAATAACAAGAGAGTAATCTGGCTAAGTGTGAATTCCCAGGTCCACCTGGTTCTAACACACTGTAGGATCTTACTGAGGTCTGAGTGCTCACACGTAAGTATTCGCAACGGCAGACAACCAGCAACTGACAGGCAAGATGTATATATACTCCAGCGCTCCTCAGCGCCGCCCCCAAGCCACTCAGCCAACTAGGAGTTCCGCTGGAATCAGCTGATCGTCCTGGTCAGCTGATACCTCTCCTGCTGGCATAAAGGTCCTGCCATCTGTGTGCACTAGAAGGCCCAGGCAAACCAGACGCATGCTGCTGTGCGGAAACCGCCGGTCTAAACGCGGAGACAGCCGCCCCGCCGCCAGACCGCGCGGCGGCATCTCCGCTATTCATTACACTTTGTTTATACACAAAAAAAAATGGCTGGCCAAAACCGGAAGTACGTCAGCAGAGCTTATTTTCCCCTGCAGCTCTAATCCACTGAAGTGTGACAGGCTGTTTGTTTCTTCTGAGCCTGCAGACTCGAGCACTCTGCCTGTTACTGGGATTGCTCAGCATGTGACAGTCCAGGCAGCTCTTTTCACAGCCTCACAGAGGACGATTTATCCTGGTTACAGCTTGTTTTTACAAGCTGTAAAAAGCCTGCTGGAGTCTGCAGGCTCAGAAGAAACAACCAGCCTGTAGCTCTATACGCAGCTCTCTCCCTGGTCAGCCTCAGAGGCAGCTCTCACTGATATCAGAGAGCAGAGAGGCTGCCTAATCTAAATAACACACAAACGGGAGTGTGCATAGAGGGGCGTGGAGGGGGAGGGGCGTGCATAACAGATCAACAACACTGAAGAGTTGGCAGCCTTCCAGACACAGGGCAACAAATCCGACAGGGGAAAGAGAAGTTGATTTATTACAGACAGTGATAGTAGAAAGTGCTGCAGTAAGCCAGAGCACATTAAAATAGGTTTAGGAACTTGTAGGATAGTAGAAAAAAGGATGACATTTTTGTTACAGAGTCTCTTTAAACAAATGCAAACTGACATTATTGCTGAGAAATACTTGCTTCAAATCCTGAAAGCTGTTTTACAAAACACAAGAGTGGTCAGTATGGTCCGCTGTAGCCCCTCTGTATTTATATATATTTCTTATGGAGATTGGGTCTCTCCAGTGCCACGTGCATGCTTTGCATAGTATTGCATAAAATTTGGTTTGTGCTGCTCATCCCCTGAGATATATGTGTGTGTGTGTGTGTGTGTGTGTGTGTGTGTGTGTGTGTGTGTGTGTGTGTGTGTGTGTGTGTGTGTGTGTGTGTGTGTGTGTACTCCATACAAGTCAAAGAATAAGATCATGGATAAGAAATGAAAATAAATCTGCTGAAAAACATCTGTGCTGGGAAAGGGATCATTCTGGAAGCTACTCACATTATTTTTGTTTTCACAAGGGCCTTCATGGGAAACTGTTCCTCTGTTTTATTAGTGGATGAATTGCAGGCTGTTTGTTGGATTGGTCCATATACTGTATGTGATGAATCAGTCCTTCCCATAGGAAGACTAAGATGATAAAGCTACCTTAACATCCGTTCTCCCAGCAGATTTTCATTGTAAACATGGGGGTGGTTTCTGATGCTTCGGATCTTATGGGTTTTTTTCAGTTACAGGAAACCTATGGCACATCTCCTTGTATTCCAGTTTAACATCACAATGGACACTTTGCTGCTGAAATAGGGCAATATTGCTTTCCCTGTTGTTGGTTTGAAATACTATACAATATTAATTCATTATATTTTGAAATTCAGATTGATGACTGACTCCTTTTTCTTTAATTTAAAATATTTTCAAGACAATATACTATGTACAGCGCTGCCGAAGATGTCAACGCTATATAAATACTAAATAATAATAATAATTCTTTATTCTCCTTAGACATATTAGGGAAGGAAAACAAAAGCTGAACGGGAAAACAAATTGGATACATTTTTCATAATTTTTTTAAAATTTATTTTAGGCTATACAAATAATCAGACAAGTGACTTAAACATTTATGGCCAAAACGCATACATGGTTTCTGTCAATGTATATGCACGGCTGTAAAGTGAGACTGAGTGGGATGAGCTTCTTTGATATTTTGGCATTGTAAGCTATCTGAGGAGAGCTATGCAGTGTTACTGAGATGCTGTTATTGTGGGGCTAAGGATTCCATCATCGCACTGCTGCCTCAGGCCACAACTTGCCAGTCTCAAGTGAAAGGGTTACCACTGTTTTACCCCCACTTCCTGTGTTCTGTCCTAGTTTGTATTTTCTGTGGGAAAAGGAAAAAAAGCACCTAAGACTAAGCAAATTATCACACATGCTTCTTTTTGTGGCAGGAATTAAAGGGGATTTCTACCTGCTGTACTATTATGTTAACTGTAGAGATCAGCACAGTATATAAGTTGGAAATCCCCTCACAATAAATATGATATCATCTTTAAGCAAGGCTTAGTTCCGAGAAATTTATTTGGCTTATTACGGAGTCTGAATGTTTTTTAATAAACTTCAGATGATTGATTTTATTTGTGAGTGTGCGAAGAATCATTGTAAGTTCAGTTAAAAGGACTGTAAAAAGACATAGCGGACCCACTGACTGTCACTGGGCCAGAGGAGAAAGCAGTCTGGTGTACCTTGCACTAGTAGCGTCTTTGTGCGTCCGCTGAACCAGTGTTTTTCAGTACTTAGACCTTATTCACTTTAGCTATTAAAAGCAGGGCTGTGGAGTCGGAGCAATTTTGGGTGCCTGGAGTCGGAGTCGGGAAAAAATGCACCGACTCCTAATGAATTTGTAACTGTAATTAAAATAGAAAATATGATAAAATGTTCTATTTCTCAGATAATATTCATTAAAAATAATGTATATATACAGTAATAGCTGTGCTCAGTCCACAAAAATGAAATAAACCAATCAAAATTAGTTACTTGTGCTGCTTCAATAAAGCAGTCCACGTATTTTTAAACTCAGATATACATATCTGATTGTGACTGTACAGTATATATGATGTGTACACAGGAATCTCTTATATATACTCAATAATGTCTATGCTGTAAAAATAAAGCCTGATGTGTAGCCGTGTCACTAATAGAGATGGTCAATGAGATGGAAATAATTCTGCATTGATGCTGGTTTATGCAAATGATATGTTGTTAAAATTTGGTTTGGTGACTACAAATTAAAGGGTACCTGAGACGGAAGAAAAGAAGAGTGTTATACATACCTGGGGCTTCCTCCAGCCCCCTTCAGGCTAATCAGTCCCTCGCTGTCCACCTCCACCACCTGTATCTTCTGCCATGAGTCCCGGTAATTCAGCCAGTCAGAGCAGTCTGACTACGTGCCGCTTCCACAGTCAGGAGCATTCTGCACCTGCGCAGGTGTAGTACGCCCCCGGCAGCGAAGTGTGTGCATGCGCGCTACACCAGACTGGCTTAAGTACCTGGACTCATAGCAGAAGATCCAGGTGGCGAAGGAGGACAGCGAGGGACTGATTAGCCTGAAGGGGGCTGGAGGAAGCCCCAGGTATGTATAAAACTTTAATTTCATCTGTCTCAGGTTTACTTTGGTATACAGTAGTACTATACTCTACATATGCACTCTCCACAGAGCTGCAGGGAATCCACTGAGAATGTTGTGCACATTGAACAGAGAGGTGTTGTCTGTCACCCATAAACCTGGTTCAGATTGTGCATGAAGAATGTGTAATAGAGGAAGAATCTCATTATTCCCCTGCAGAGTACCTGCACATCACTCTTACATGTACCCACATTTACATTGCCTATGGTCTGATAGATGTTCTTTGTTCCGGTCTGTACCTTTTACAAGTACTCTTACCAAGGACTAGTTTTAGTCTAAAGGGAATAAATATAGTAGTCTACATATCCTTCTCACTTCAGTTGTCTTGTAAAATTCCTAAGCGTTGGCAGCAGAGCAGGGACAAGGTCCTCCAGCACCCAAGGCTGAGACCCCAAAGTGCGCCCCTCCATCCCTGCCACCCCAGCCGTCACACACTGATTGCTATTAGACTAAGAGGTGCCACAGGGCCCACAACCTCCCCAACACCTTAATATCTAGTTATCTGGCTTGCAGTCACTGCTATGTATCCCCTTTTCTTATTTATTTCTGCTTTATACACAATTAGGAATGACAGCTGAATGAATTGTGCGCCCCTCCTACACTGCGCCCTGAGGCTGGAGCCTCTCCAGCCTATGCCTCGGCCCGGCCCTGGTTGGCAGTTAAGAGACGAATTTCACGTTACATACTGTTAATCAACAAAATTGTAATATGCAAATTAAAGGAGTCGGAGTCGGTGGAATCCTAAACTGAGGAGTCTGAGTCGGTGGATTTTTGGACCGACTCCACAGCCCTGATTAAAAGGGATGGTAACTGAGCGTTCCTGCCACTTACACAGCACCCTAGTACCACCAGTTCCAGAAGAAAACCCAGTGCTGGCCAGATAGTGTAGTAACTGTCTACCCTGCTGAACATTGCATATACTTTTCAAGAAGCCAAAACCCGTAGTATTCATTGCCTCTTGTTCTGTGCCGCCACTTGCTACACGCCACCAGGGTGCCTGTCAGCAGCTGGTGAAACATCACAGCTTTAGTCAATGCTTGTGTAAACACGCTCCTTTTTTAAGGAGATTCTCAAGTTCTTCTCCACGGCCATGTTTTTAAAAAAAAAAGGCTGTAAAATGAATCTTGCAATAATATAATGGTTTCCCATAAAATTATTTGTAATTGCTATATTTATGAGATTTGTTTACCTCATTAGCACCCTGTTAGAAAAAAGTTGTACTGACTGCTCTTAGTACTAATGCTTCATACACACTTGAGATAAAAGTCTTTGGAAAATGAAAGATCACAGACCAATTTTACCCCCTTCCATGTAGTATGAGAGCCATACTCTTCACAGTCTATTCTATGGAGCTGCACTCCCCATCAGATAAAATCTTTGCAGGATGCTGCACACAAAGATGCTGTACACACTCAAAAGATCATTATCTGCAAAAGATCTGTTCCTGCAAAAGATCTATTCCTGCAAAATGCATTCATAGTCTATGATATCTGCAGATCCTCATACACACTTGGTTTAACAGACAATCATCTGCAGATCAGATCCACCAGGATGGATTTTCAGATCTGCAGATGATTGCCAGATATGCAGATGAAGTCTGTTAAACAAGGTGTGTATGATGATCTGCAGATCTCAGACTATGAATGCATTTTGCAGGAATGGATATTTTGCAGGAAGAGATCTTTTGCAGATAATGATCTTTTGAGTGTGTACGGGCATCTTTGTGTGCAGCATCTTGCAAAGATTTTATTTGATGGGGAGTGCAGCTCCATAGAATAGACTGTGTAGAGTATGGCTCTCATACTACATGGAATGGGGTAAAATTGTTCTGTGATCTTGCCTTTTCCAAAGACTTTTATCTCAAGTGTGTATGAAGCATTTGTCTGGTAAAGCCAACTGAACTTAGTAAATAGTACTGTGTGGTTCTAGATCTACAAGATCCAACACCTTGATTATTTAAAAAAAAGGTACATTTCAAATTGCAGAGAGCTGCGATTTTCAATGTGGCCCATAGACTTGCATTAAGTGCAATTTGCCCATGTTTTCGACTATGCAGCAAAACACCTGGACTCTTAGCAATTTTGTTTGGACAGTGGCTGGATGGTTTACTGGTTAAGGGCACCGCCTTTGACATGGGAGACCAGGGTTTGAATCCTGGCTAGGGTCAATACCTATTCAGTAAGGAGTTCAAGGAGGCAAAACTCCCTAACACTGCAGGGTGGCCTCTTGAGCGCGTCCCAGTGGCTGCAGCTCTTGAGCGCTTGGAGTCCAACAGGAGAAAAGCGCTATGCAAATGTTCGGATTATTATTATTAAATACATCAGCTGTAATACAGGACAGGCGGAGTTCTCTTCATTGAGATAATGAGGTACAAATTCGGTGCTGTTATCTTCAGGGAAAAACAAGTATTTTATCCGTGTACACCATCAAACGGATATCGATAACACAAAAAGTTTTTGTTGATGAAGTGCTAAAATGTGGTGGGTGAATTACAGATATCAGAAATCATAATCCTGTAATGAATTATCAACATGGCACCAAATGCAGTTTTCCATTGAACCGCTCTCTTTATTTGGATTTTATTACAAGCTGCACAAAGATCTAGCTTGTTAAAGATTTAGGCAGTTCCCAGTTTCTGAAGAAGCTCCATTACCAATGGAAACGGACTTCTGTTTTAATGGTGATGCTTTCAAGCTCTAGATAGTCTCAAGATGTGTTTTACTTTTAAAAATATATTCCAACACCATTAGGGGAAGTAGAGGGCTGGATGAATCTTAATTTTATCAGTGTTGTCTTTGGGGCAGATAGTTTGAGCTTGGAAAAAGATAAATGCAGCCAAAAAGAATTTCTGCTTTAGGCAACAATTCAGTGAGGTAATCACTAATACAGTGAGGTAAAGGAGAAATTTCTCTCTTCTAGTCAAAGACTTCAGGAAACCTGGTGATAGGCTGTGGGTATCAAACTCTTCTTAGCCAAGTCGATGTAAAAGAGATTGCCAGGCTGAGACTAACAATATTGGTGGCAACTGCAGGAAGGGAAAGAAACTTAATCTGATAAACAGTAAATGGATGGATTATGAGCCTGAAGCTGTGGCATTCTAAGGTATTCTTGATGAACATGATAATTGCAGGTAAGCAGAGGGTAGGTTTCGTGAGTTACCTTGCCCAATTTTAATGCAATTCCATTGGCCAAATGGGCAGAGAAGGTCTTCATGTTGCAGAGTGAATGGGCACAGGAGACTTGAAGGAAGTTAGACTTGCCTGGTCAACAGAAACACGGGGGCATATTCCCTAAATAGTGGTAAAATATAGTAATAGTGCGTAAAGAGAAACTCCGACCAAGAATTGAACTTTATCCCAATCAGTAGCCGATACCCCCTTTTACATGAGAAATCTATTCCTTTTCACAAACAGACCATCAAGGGGCGCTGTATGACTGATATTGTGGTGAAACTCCTCCCACAAGTAACTCTGAGGACCGTGGTACTCCTGGCAGTTTCCTGTCTGTGAACCTTGTTGCATTGTGGGAAATAGCTGTTTACAGCTGTTTCCAACTGCCAAAAAAGCAAGCAGCAGCTACATCACCTGCCAACAGTAAAAATGTCACCATGTAATGAATGTCAGAATGTAAATCAGGGATTTAAAAGATTTTACAATGGGCAAACACTGACTAAATCATTTATACTTAATTATTGTAAAAAAGAAAGCACTTTTTTATTACATTATTTTCACTGGAGTTCCTCTTTAAGTTGCCATGTGCTGGTAGCACATGCTAATTTTACAGTTACTTATGCTGTTACACAGTGCACTTTGGGCAGTTAGCGCAACCTGCAGTACCTAGGCATTGCACACATTGCTAATGTTACACATGCTACACTAGAAGTGTTAAAGAGAAACTCCGACCAAGAATTGAACTTTTTCCCAATCAGTAGCTGATACCCCCTTTTACATAAGAAATCTATTCCTTTTCACAAAGAGCATCAGGGGGCGCTGTATGACTGATATTGTGGTGAAACCCCTCCCACAGGAAACAAGAAAAGTACGTACTCTTGGCAGTTTCCTGTCTGTGAACCTTGCTGCATTGTGGGAAATAGCTGTTTACAGCTGTTTCCAACTGCCAAAAAAAACATGCAGTAGCTACATCACCTGCCCACAGTAAAAATGTTCACTGGTTCACAGCTCCAATGTGGTCTAAGATCTGGCAGTCTATCGCTAAATTCACGCAATGCTCAATTCACAAAGAAAACCAATATAAAATTCTTTTGCTCTGGTACAGGACTCCAGAGAAATTACACCGTTGGTTCCCAAATACCTCACCAACTTGTTGGAGGTGTAAGGACAAGGTGGGTTCGCTGATGCATATCTTCTGGGACTGTCCTCTAATTAAACCTTTTTGGGAGACTGTTTCATTACTCATTTCAGAAGTTTTTGAAACCCATGTAGACCTGCATCCGCTTAACGCACTTCTAGGCCTTCCTGTTAAGAATCTCCCTCGTAAGCGGTGGAAGCTTATGTTACATATATTATCTGCAGCAAAGAGGTTAATTGCCCAATTTTGGAAATCCACAACGATTCCTAGTAAAACAATATTAATAGATAAGATTAATGATGTTAGGAGATTGGAAGATCTAACGGCCAGAAGCCATGATAATATCGAGGCACATGGCGAGCTGTGGGGTCCATGGGAGGACTGGGATATGACATTGTGGCTCCAATCACGTAATCGTAAGCCCCCATAATTTTTTTTGTTTATGGAATACCTTTTGATTAGCTTGGATGGTTTGGGATGTGTTCACTATGATATTTTAGTATCTGTTGGTTTATGTTAGTAATTTAACTATTTGGTCAGTTATAAGTTTGTGTTGTTTGTTTTTGTCTGCTTTTCCTAATATGGAAGTCCTGCCATATTATACATCTTATTTTATGTTCGTCATTATACATGGATTAGCGAGCCTATTGGATCTACAGGGTGAACTATGTCACTATGGCTTGAGAACCTTTCCCCTGTATAACTTGCGTTCATTGTGAAGATAACTGTATTCATCCTGCTTGCTATTCTAATAGTACCTATGTTTTATATAATTCGCTACTGTATTTGTCTTTTCTTATTTCAATAAAAAAATGATTGATAAAAAAAAAAAATGTTCACTGGAGTTCCTCTTTAACACATGTGTTAACCTATCAAAGTATGTGTTACCTAGGTAAATGGTTGTGCTAATTGTGCAACCATTATTACTGTACACTCACTGCAAACTTCACCTAGTTAATAGTACTTGGGCCCTAAATATCTTCCCTGTTGCATGACATGGGTCCTTGTGGCTCTGGCTTACTGCATAGGCACACCCAAAGACGTGCAGGAGCAATAAGACTGCGCTCTTGCATGAAGATAATATATCCAATGTTGCCCATGTTCTTGCTGTCCGCAGGCTGGGCCTGAAGGATGTGGGAAGTGCCAATTGACTTATTTCAGCAATACCAAATGAGTACATTAACAGCCACTATAAAAAAAAAACAACTTTGTGTTGTTAGGTGTGGGAGTACAGGGTCCCACCGGTGGAGAATCAGAACGTTTTCAAATACTATCCTTATAACTTATATAAGTTATGTTTGTGCCAAATGATTTTAATGGTGACAGTTTCAATAGTTTTTGTAAAAACAAGAGAATAATGTGTATCCACTACTTAAGTCATGAGTGAAAGCAGAAGTCTGGAGGCATGTAACATCCAGGCTGGGTAATGACAGCAGAATGTGATGTTATGAATACAGGTGAACCCAGCCTGTGTATAATGCTCTATCACACTGAACAGCTCTGTAAGACACACATTGTTGTCATAGTTCCATCTTTCTCACTGTAACTTATTGAGCAACACTAATAGGCAAGGTTTTCTCAGGGAAAGAAGGTGAAAGAGAGGTGGGAAGATTGTGTGAGGATACAACTACATGTTAGTTCCTGACGGCGCCTGTTTATGTTTACACTGGGGCTACATCTATCATCCCTGTGTACTTCTTTGTGCCTGGAGCTGTTCACCTTTCCACGCACTGACAGGGAGACTGATCATTACCAAACCACCGGTGAAAGCACCCCCCATGGAATGTAGGACACTATTATAAATGCTCACATGAGCAAATACGTAGCAGAAAAGCTTTCTGGTTCAGAGGGAAGGTACTATTTAAAACCCTGCATGCTTGTGTGTGGATTTCTATTTAAAGGATTGTACTTACAAGTGTGTTCCACTGGCTAAAAATGGGTTTTACTGGAGAAGTCAGGAGAAAGTTAACCCCTTACATTGGAATGAGAAACAACCCATCTTCTTAATTACACAGCAACAGGTTTATTGACCCTTTAAACATGTTCTGCATATCCGCTTCATTGGAGGTTGTAAATACCACAGGTGATGCAGAGGGAGAAAAAACATTGCAAGCAGTGGAAATCACCAGAGTCCAGTCAGGAGAAACGGAGTGCAATTATTCTATTGGCTTTAATAATGGATAGCTTTTTTTTGTTTTGTTTTTTTTGCTTTGTACAAGCCTTTTTCCAAAGATCCTATTGCTGGACACATATTTAGCAGCCCATGTTAAGGCACATGTTTTTATATGCATTTACTAGAAACATCTAATCTGCATGCTTGTTCAGGGTCTATGGCTAAAAGTAGAGACAGAGCATCACTAGGCCAGCCATGCAATTTGCATTGTTTAAAAGCAAATAAACATGTCAGCCTCCATATCCCTCTCATATTAGGTGTGCTTTAAAGAGAAACTCCAACCAAGAATTTAACTTTATCCCAATCAGTAGCTGATACTCCCTTTTACATGACAAATCTATTGCATTTCACAAACAGACCATCAGGGGGCGCTGTATGACTGATATTGTGGTGAAACCCCTCCCACAAGAAGCTCTGGGACCGTGGTACTCTGGGCAAACTGCCACAATGTAACAATGTTCACAGACAGGAAATAGCTGCTTACAGCTGTCTGTAACGGCCAAAACAGCTAGCAGCAGCTACATAACCTGCCCACAGTAAAAATGTCACCATGTAATACATGTCAGAATGTGAATCTGGGAGAGGAAAGATTTTACAATGAGCAAACACTGACTAAATCATTTATACATAATTATGGTAAAAATGAAGCACTTTTTTTATTACATTATTTTCACTGGAGTTCCTCTTTAAAGGAGTAATTACCTGCTGCACTAATTCTTAGCTCATCATTTCTTCCTCTGCCTGTTTATTCCTGTGTTCTTACTCCCAACCAGTATAAAGTTATGATTGGCTGTTAGCAGCAGGGAGGTGTGGCTTTAGTAACTGCTTTACCTTTCATACACAGTAGCGTAGTGGTTAGCGTTCTTGCCTTGCAGCACTGGGTCCCCAGTTTGTATCCCAGCCAGGGCACTATCTGTACAGAGTTTGTATGTTCTCCCCGTGTATGTGTCCTCCCACAACCCAAAAACCTATATATAAGTTAATGGATTCCCCCCTAAATTGTCTCTAGACTATGATGCATACACTACAAGATACATTCATAGACATTTGACTATGGCAGGGATTAGATTGTGAGCCCCTCTGAGGGACAGTTAAGTGACAAGACAATATACTCTGTACAGTGCTGCAGAAGTTGTTGGCATTATATAAATAATAATAATACCTATGTGACTAATAGGGGATTGATTCGGGCTGGTTTGGTTATGAACAGGCATCTGATGGTCTGTGAACTGGTACGACAGGTAGTTTACTTTTTGTTTTGCAAAAGTTCCAATTAACTTTTTCTCTTTAGTTCTCTCCTAAATGATATTTTCAAACTTGTCAATAAAATGCCTTGTAAATCACCAGAAAGCAAGAAAATACTTAAATAGTTTCGATAGTACTTTTCCACCTACTTTTTGGTACTTTTTCAATAGCAAAGTGCTGAAAAGTCTAAACAGAAGAGGAAAATTGATCTCCTAGGAGAAATCTCAGAAGAAAAAGGTAGTTGTATATGGGCCACAGGGCCATATGCAATTCATGTAATATTCATGTAATATGTAATATTTTCATACTTTAGGAATAAAATGCAATTTAAGCCTCCAGCAAGCAAGAAAATACTCAGAATAAGTTTGACAATAATTTTTACCTACTTTTTTCAGTACTTTTTTAATTGTAGAGTGCTGAAAAGTTGTTTTAAACAAAAGATGAAAAATTATCTCCTGGGAGAAAACTTTGGAGAAAAAGTGAATTGTATAATTGACCCACAGTATTTTAAAGGAGTTCTCCAGTATATTTTAAAAAGCTAAAACTGACACTTACCTGGGGCTTCTATCGGCTCCCTGCAGCTGTAACGTCCTTCTCTGATGCTCCGTTCCCCGCCACCGGTAAGCTGCTAATTGTTCATCTAACTAGACAAATAGAACTTCGGCTGTGTGGCCGTGACTGCTTGCGTGCTCGCTTCCGTGCGCGTACAGTACTGCGCCTGCACAGTAAGCTCCCGATGATGCACGCGGGAGCGAGCACTGCACGGCCGCGCAGCCACAGTTCTATTCATCTAGTTAGATGAGTAATTAGCAGGTTAACGGCGGTGGGGAACGGTGCATCAGAGGAGGACGTTACAGCTGCAGGGAGCCGATAGAAGCCCCAGGTAAGTGTAAGTTTTAGCTTTGTAAAATACACCGGAGAACCCCTTTAAAAACACCACTTTGTATGCACAACTTACCTGAAATTATGTTCTACTAAATGGAAATGAAAAAGAGTTCCTGCACCAGGGTTTAAATTCAATCAAGCAAAGAAGTCAGTGGACTTGATGAAAAGATTTCTTTTTAATAGTTGTATTGAATTATAGTCTTAAGAATGACAAATTAATTATGATAAGGCAATAGGGGGAAATTACTACTCCTTACTCGTTCCCACAAACAGTTAAATGTGAAAAAATGCAATAAACTAGAGATGTCTATTAAGTCAAGAGAAAGGCGCTGGTCCAATTAAAAAAATAAATAAATAAATGCTTATTTACCATGAGTAAGGTAGCTTTCACACCAAAGTGTGTGTGTGTGTGTGTGTGTGTGTGTGTGGTGGAGGTGGGGGGTGGGGGGGGGGGATTGAATTATGCAATTACACACTCATGCAAGCAAAAAGGTTCTTAAAATAAGTTGTTGCTAGCTGAATAGTCTGTTATTACTTTTATTACCATAGTTTAACAATTTTTTTGCTTGCTTTTTTTGTGAAAACTTTTTACAAGTATAAAAGAAAAATAAGAGGAGCAATAACTCATGAGAAAAGGTTTATGCATCTGGTCAGTAACATGGTAGCAATGTGAGTCAACCTACACACTTCCTCCTGTGTAGTCATATTTAGTAGCATGTGCAGTAAGACTTCTGCTGCTGTCAGAGGCTTTCCCTGGCCAACTGTTTGATAAATATGAATAGCCAAGCATTTGAGCAATGTCTGTTTAGAGAGCAGAAGTGATGGGCAGAAAGCTGACACTGCCACAGTAGCTTATCTCTTGGGATAACAGTAGCATTTGGACACGTTTTCTAATCTGCCCAAATATACACAGTTCCTGAACTCACTAAGCTGGTGTCCATCTCATACTGTATACCCATAGGCATGACTTAGCTTGACCCAGGAATGACAATTTTGCAATGTTTGCATGTAACATGACTTCATTCATTATCATTTTTTTAAAATCATGGATTTCTATAATGCTGTCATTTTCTTAAAAGATTTACAGACTACATCGATCAATTCATGTCTCTGACAGCCTCTCAATGATCTTGCAAATCTGTCCTTGCTATGGTCCAACTGTAATGTCTCTACCATAGTCTAAGGCCCGTTTTGTTGGAAATAAGTTACCTTACCAGTATGTTTTTGTAGAGTTGGAGGAAACCAGAGTGCCTGCAGGAAACCAGCCCAAACATGAGGAGAACATACAAGGTCTATAGCGATAGTATACTGGCCGAGGTTTAAACCTGGGACTCAAGCACTACACTGGCCCTTCTCCCTACACTACACTACAGGTGCCATTACACCTGCCTTCACCTGTACACCTTCTGCACCTGTAGAAGACAGGTTCCATTCACTACACCACCATGCTTCCCTATTAATTACAATGAATTTTTCTATAAATAATCATCCTTTCTAGAAATATACAGCCAGGCTGAATGACCAATCCTTTGGTAAAATAACCAACATTTTTGTTTAACCTCCCTGGCGGTTCGGGGTAAGCCGCGCAGGAGGTTTTCTCAGGCCCTACTGGGCCGATTTGCTTAATTTTTTTTCACTGCACGCAGCTAGCACTTTGCTAGCTGCGTCAGCACACCGATCGCCGCCGCCCCGCGCTCGATTGCCGCTATCCGTCGCGCCGCGCCCCCCAGACCCCGTGCGCTGCCTGGCCAATCAGTGCCAGGCAGCGCTGAGGGGTGGATCGGGACTCCCAATGACGTCGGTGACGTCATCCCGCCCCGTCGCCATGGCGACGGGGGAAGCCCTCCAGGAAATCCCGTTGTTTGAACGGGATTTCCTGATCGGAGATCGCCGAAGGCGATTGAAGCGGGCGGGGGGATGCCGCTGAGCAGCGGCTATCATTTAGCGAGCCCTGGGCTCGCTACATGATAAAAAAAAAAAAAACTGCTGCGCTGCCTCCTGGCGAAATTAATTAGACCGCCAGGAGGCTTAAACCACCCCCAAAAAATGGTCCCTCTGATCATGTGGAAACCTCTAATACCTTGTGACGGGGTTTGCATAAAAATATAATCTGAAGTCAGTAAACTTGGTGTTAAAATATGCAAATTAGATTTTCTTTAGTTGACAGAATATTTGCAACTTTTTTGTGTGTGTGTGTATATATATATATATATATATATATATATATATATATATATATATATATATATATATATACAGGATCTTCTCAAAAAATTAGCATATTGTGATAAAGTTCATTATTTTCTGTAATGTACTGATAAACATTAGACTTTCATATATTTTAGATTCAAATACACACAACTGAAGTAGTTCAAGCCTTTTATTGTTTTAATATTGATGATTTTGGCATACAGCTCATGAAAACCCAAAGTTCCTATCACAAAGAATTAGCATATTTCATCCGACCAATAAAAGAAAAGTGTTTTTAATACAAAAAAAAAGTCAACCTTCAAATAATTATGTTCAGTTATGCACTCAATTCTTGGTCGGGAATCCTTTTGCAGAAATGACTGCTTCAATGCGGCGTGGCATGGAGGCAATCAGCCTGTGGCACTGCTCAGGTGTTATGGAGGCCCAGGATGCTTCGCTAGCGGCCTTAAGCTCATCCAGAGTGTTGGGTCTTGCGTCTCTCAACTTTCTCTTCACAATATCCCACAGATTCTCTATGGGTTTCAGGTCAAGAGAGTTGGCAGGCCAATTGAGCACAGTAATACCATGGTTAGTAAACCATTTACCAGTGGTTTTGACACTGTGAGCAGGTGCCAGGTCGTGCTGAAAAATGAAATCTTCATCTCCATAAAGCTTTTCAGCAGATGGAAGCATGAAGTACTCCAAAATCTCCTGATAGCTAGCTGCATTGACCCTGCCCTTGATAAAACACAGTGGACCAACACCAGCAGCTGACATGGCACCCCAGACCATCACTGACTGTGGGTACTTGACACTGGACTTCAAGCATTTTGGCATTTCCCTCTCCCCAGTCTTCCTCCAGACTCTGGCACCTTGATTTCCGAATGACATGTAAAAGTTGCTTTCATCCGAAAAAAGTACTTTGAACCACTGAGCAACAGTCCAGTGCTGCTTCTCTGTAGCCCAGAGGTCAGGCGCTTCTGCCTCTGTTTCTGGTTCAAAAGTGGGTTCATGCTTCCATCTGCTGAAAAGCTTTATGGAGATGAAGATTTAATTTTTCAGCACGACCTGGCACCTGCTCACAGTGCCAAAACCACTGGTAAATGGTTTACTGACCATGGTATTACTGTGCTCAATTGGCCTGCCAACTCTCCTGACCTGAACCCCATAGAGAATTTGTGGGATATTGTGAAGAGAAAGTTGAGAGACGCAAGACCCAACACTCTGGATGAGCTTAAGGCCGCTATCGAAGCATCCTGGGCCTCCATAACACCTGAGCAGTGCCACAGGCTGATTGCCTCCATGCCACGCCGCATTGAAGCAGTCATTTCTGCAAAAGGATTCCCGACCAAGTATTGAGTGCATAACTGAACATAATTATTTGAAGGTTGACTTTTTTTGTTTTAAAAACACTTCTGTTATTGGTCGGATATATGCTAATTTTTTGAGATAGGAAATTTGGGTTTTCATGAGCTGTATGCCAAAATCATCAATATTAAAACAATAAAAGGCTTGAACTACTTCAGTTGTGTGTATTTGAATCTAAAATATATGAAAGTCTAATGTTTATCAGTACATTACAGAAAATAATGAACTTTATCACAATATGCTAATTTTTGAGAAGATCCTGTATATATATATATATATATATATATATATATATATATATATATATATATATATATATACATATACATATATGTGTGTATATATATATGTGTATATATATATATATATATATATTTACACTTTAATATTCCTTTTATTTTTGTATTTACGTGTACTTTTTATCCTGCTGACTAGTGATGATTGTGTGTAGTTGATCTCATGGAGAAACCTGTGTTTCCATTACCAGGAATAATATCCGGGCTACCATATTTAGTACAACAATCACATTATGCAGCATTGTGCAATGCATTAATAATAAGTGGTATAGGTCTTATGTACAAGACTAACCACAAAAACATTATGGGGCTCGGGATCATGGGAAATCTCATCGGGATTACAATCTAATCTACATCTTTTCTTACAGGTTTTTTTTTTTTTTTTTTTTATTCATTTCACTGTACAGTAAATGTTCTGTTCTCTTTATTTTTTTCAGGAAAAATGTCCAGTGACCGGGCTCTCAGGAAGCAACAGCAGCTGGATAATCTCTTATCTTTAGTGAAACACATGGCAAAATCGGGAGATACCATTGTGGATTTCTGTAGTGGAGGGGTAACGTATCCCACATATGATGTTACTTCTCTTTAGATTTTTTGGCTAGCTAGAAAGTAATGTATAAACATAATTTGATTTATATCTACTTAATCTCAGCTCCAACTCAGGGAAGATACCACAGTTGCTAACCAGAGCTCTGGTGAGTCATGATATCACAGTGAGCTTGACCTGTTTGCTGGAGGGGTGAAACACCGTTGGCCCTCATACCTTCTTTGAGAGAAACTCCTACTTGTATTTAGTTTGATTGTTTTCATAGAGTTATATTTATTTTGCTGCCTTAGCTTATAACTACTGTTGAAGATATAAAATACAATTTTCTTTTTAAAATACCCAGAACTTCTGTGCATTGTCTCTTGCTGCTGCCCTAGAGATAGAGTTATGAGTACTGATCTTCCTATACGTGGTGTCTGAATTTGAAATGGTGAAGTTCCTCCATTGATTTCCTCTCCTGTATAATACATTTTTCCTGATGGTTAATCTTACCAACTAGACTGTTTGTTTTTCAGGCTTAAAGTGTATTTGAAGTCTATAACTGTACATTCCATATTCTCTGGAAAACTTTTCTACTATCGATACTAAAATGATCTCCACCCATATTAAAGTGCACCCAAGGTGAAATAAAAACAAAAAAAACAGAGCTTAATTAGGCACAGGGTAACCATGTCCTCCTCAAACCCACTGTTGCCATGTACAGACCCTCTGAATACATGTGAGAAGAGCTTGTTGGATATGTTCTTGTGGCCACGCCCGCAGCCATGTATGAGCATAGCAGTACTAAGCATGTACAACTACAACACTAGAGAATGTGGGATATCAACCTGAAATACTGAGTCTCACCTAAACATAACATACAAAGAAAAAAAGCAAAAACATAGAGAGCCTATAAATATATACAATATAGGCAATTTTATTCCAAAGAGACAGTGATTATCAAAAACTCACCCCTCCTATTAAATCCAAGGTTTTAATGGGAGGGGTGAGTTTTTGATAATCACTGTCTCTGGAATAAAATTACCTATATTGGATATATTTAGAGGCTCCCTATGTTTTTGCTTTTTTTCTATGTATGCTATTTTTAAGTACTCTGTATTTCAGGTTGATATCCCACATTCTCTATTGTTGTACTTGCGCATGCTTAGTACTGCCGTGCTCATACCTTTTTTTCTTTGCAAGTACAGCAATGCCTGCGCAGTAAGTAAAGCTGCTCATTCAGGAACGGCTTTGCGCTATTGCACACAGGCGGCCATACTTGCACAGGTACAGTATGGCCACACTCGTGCAAGAATGAGAGCGTGTCTTCAAATAAGTGGGTCCAGGCCAGTAGCGGTGGGGTAGAGGACAACACCAGAAGCCTCTGGACCCTCTTCTTAGGTAAGTATATGTTTTAGTTTTTATTCCACCTCAGATTTGCTTTAATCAGTGGTCTCCTTCACATCTAATGCCATTTTCTATTGGCAGATGTAAAACTTGGAGCCATATGTCTTTTTCCTGCACGTCATTAGTCGGTGTGTATTTAATGTATCAGTAGAGGCTTCAGACACTCGTTTAATGCATACAGTTATATATATCTGCAAATGTGAGGATAAGGGTGAACGAGGCCTAAATGTTTCTTGCCAGACAGAAGAATGAGTAGAGCGTTGTCACACACTATTGCATGGCATTGCATGACATTGGTCACTGAGTGTACTGCTCATTTTCATCTCATTACAGAAGATTAAATGTAAACAGAATTGGCATTAATTGCTATTCCCCTCATTCAGTACAAGCACTGTGAACTGAGCTGCTAACTGGTTTTATTAATTGCTGACAAATCTGACTTCAGTCCTGGCCTTAATCAGTCTCTTAACTAGATTTAATCAGAAAGACAATCTGTGTAATTTGTATAAGTCAATAATTTTAAAAAATAATTGGCAGCCTTGTCCCTAATGAGTTCAACGTCCAGTAACGCCTAGCAAACCATTACAGTTTTATTTTACTTAAATCGGGTTTGTAAGCAATAAAGGTTTTACCTATGTCTTAAAGTAAACCTGACATTTATTTAAAAAGAAAGGTCTGCACCCTACAGAGCATGCTGATTACACACCGTGGTTGTGCGTTTTCATTTAATATCAGCAGCTGATGCCCAGGGGTTTTATCTGTGTGTCATATCCTAACGAATCAGCACCGTGTCCAGCGGACCTGATGGGGAACTTACTCTCTAAACATGCAAATTATCTTCTATGTTCACACCCCTAGAGAATTACCATATGTGTGACACCTCCCTCCAATAAATCAATGCTAATAGATGTTAAATTATACTTAAAATCACAGCCAAGCACTCACTGCAGTTTAAAGCTGTATGAGCGAGCAGCGGAGACTTCCGCACCCAGCCCCTCCATCTCCTGCCACTCTCCGGTATCATCAAACACGTGATATACATCACGTGTGTTGCTCCACAGTACGTAATGTCATTTGGGCGTAACACCCACTGCTACTGCCTGCTGTCTCCTAGACAACAAGTGACATCACTAGCTTACAGGGCAATCCAGCCCTCGCTCCACGTGACGTCCCTGTTGTAACTCTGTAGCCAAGTAACTCCGACACTGCCATATCCTAGAGGCACGAGTAAATAAGAGAGGGGATAGGTTTGACCAGTCACCGCTACTCACTCACCATGGCGCCAAACTATAAACAACCCGGGCATCTGTGTGTCATGTTGTTATTGAAAATCACTGACCAGTCACCCTTTTTTTCTGAGATAAAGGTTGTGTTTCTTCTGCTCTCTCTTCAGTGGCAGCTCATCTGACTATACGGACATTGTGGCAGCCACGCATTGGCAGAATAACTTGGCATTTGTTTTCATTACATCGACCATATGTACTAGCTGTGTAGGAGGTCTACCAAAGCACTTGCTTTCAAAATTCCAATCAGGAGCTAAGAAAAAAAAATGGAATGTTCATTGTATATGGCGGAACGTTTACTTTCACATGCGGTGCGGTGTGATCGTCATGCGGCACGAGACCCAGGACAATCACACTGCACCATTTCCCCTTGCGCCAACAGGATAATATGCATAGCTCCACCCCTCACTCAGTGACTCCTTCCCTGCTGGACAGGAAGTACCGTCACTGAAGTTTCATCACTCTTCACCTGTCCGCCGCACCACAACCACAATTGTGCTTTCATACATACAGCAATGCCGTTGACTTGCATTGCAGCATAATCCGTGTGGTAGGCATCATGTGACAACGCATTACAGAGTTTTCAGCGATTTTGCTACTTCCATAGCACCGCACCATCATATTATGTAAGTCCCCATAGACGGGGGAGAGTACTGCAATACACGGTACTGCTCCATATGTGAAAGGGGCCTAAATGTTATCACAGCGAAACCTCACTGCTGCTGCACATTTGTTTCAATGATTGCGTTAACTATTGGTCCTTTCTGCCCTGTTAAGCGCTGTGATACAAGCGATTCTCAGTCAGTATTCAGAAGACAGCTACTGTATAACATCCGTGAGCTTCTTCAGGGTTCTTAATTAAAGCTACCCTGTGGTGCACCTCCATGTGAGCCCCTAACGGACCCTGTAAAACCATAAGTGATAACATTAGTAGGAATTTCCTAAGCCATTATTGCTATTTCCTCCATCATGTTGTCATTATGATTTCAGCCCCCCCTGCAGCAGCCAGCTGAGGGTGAATAAGGGGACTGCTGTATTTGTGTATATAATTAAACCAAGTTGATTCTTACTTGATCTCATGAACTGCTATCATAATGTTTTAGGCCTTATTGGTACAATGTTATTGACAACAACTTTTAATTTTTTTTAAATGCTCACCTATCCCCCTCCTGCGCATCAGTTCCATAATATGTTCTACTGGACACCTTCCCAACAGACAAACTTATTGTGTCTCTACCCCACCCTTCAGATTGTAAGCCTCTGGCAGTGCCCTCCCCCTAATGTTTCCAGCCTGATCATGCACCCTCACTGTCGGACACCCCTCTAGCAGACTAGAACAGACTCTATCTATTTTTATTAAATACATTGAACTATTGTAACCTCATCCCCGCAGGAGCCTTGTTTTTGTTCTGTGCTCCCTGTATTTCCTACCTCGTATGTTAACCCCCTTTATCTATTGTACAGCGCTGCGTAATATGTTGACGCTTTATAAATACAATAAAAATAACAATGGTAAGCTACTTAAATGTAGGCGTTCTAGTTTTTGCACAAAATGTAAATATTTTTGGGATCGGCTAACAATCGCTAAAAACATCTTTATTTACCGACTCCACAACCCTGTGGCACTGGGTGACAACATATGGTTACAGGCACTCCCTTCAGTTGCAGTACAAGGCAGCTGAATGTTTTTTGTATCCTAGCAGCAACATGGCAAGTGCGCAGTTTTGCCATCATCCTTATGATGATCCTTAAGAATGAAGCTGATGAATGAGCATGACAAGGTAGCTAGAATATTCCGAAGGAGAGAGCAACAGTGACAGCCACCATATTCCATTTAGTTCTGGTGTCTTTCTTCCTTGTGGTGTTATTCTCATGCATTGGTAATGGTACTTCTGTGCGCACACAGTATTGTTTACCCAGCTAGTTAGCTTTACCAGAATAAGTGCTTAATAAGAATAATGTATTTGCATCGTGTAAATGATTACCCGTTTTTATTACTTTTTCCATTTCACAGGGTCACGTTGGAATTGCTCTAGCTTACCTGCTTCCACTATCCCAGGTACGCATTTAAAGTCTGAAATTTAATTACACAATTCTGAGTGTTGTGTGTGAAAGAAGAGCTTTCTGTATTGCCAATAGGAACAAGTCTGACCTCTGTAAAATGTAAAAAGCCCATCTGAACATGACACAATCGGTTTTCTGTTATTAATGTGTAGTGATGGCCAATGAAATGCAAATAAGTCCAGTTTGTGCATAGATTTAGACCAGACTGGACCAGCCCCCCCCCCCCCCCCCCCCCCCGTTTTCTTGTCACAGATAGATGAGTTAGCACCATACGCGGCTGTGGGCAAAGCATCTGCTCACCCAGAAAAACGGAGCAAGTTGGGATCTAGCGTTGCGATAAACGGATCCATTTTTGATGGCAAGTGGGGGCGAACCCTATTTTTAACAAGATCCGCTTCCTGTGTTGCTCTGTGCTGCAGAAAACTTACCATACAGGTACATTTTCTGCTCAAGTGAGAACAGAGCCTGAGGCCAGGGACCCATTACAAGCCCCAAAGCGATATCGCAATCATAAGCACTTTGTGTAAGTGATTTGAGGTGTGTTTTCCAGCAATTTAGGTATTGTATTGAGCCCAAATGCTCCCAAAATGCTGCAATTAGCCCTAATAGCAATAGCTCCAGTGGGCCCTACACCATAGACTTACTTTAGAAAAGTGTGATTGTCGGAGCTCCAAAAACACTCAGAAGAAACACGCTAGTGTGTCCCAGGCCTGAATGCAGATTGTATGCAACTTGGAATTGGGCCAATTGAGATAAACTGTGCATTCCAAGCTTCATACAGTTTGCATTCCATTTGCATGCAAATTGAAATCATTTGCATCTCACTGATTATCTCTTGGAATGGGTATTTACTTTACTTAGTGTTTTTCTCGCACATAAAAAAAAAGTCTTTAAAACACACGGATACTGCTGGAGAGACTATAAACTTCATTAGTACAAAAGTAAAGTAAGAAGGATAGCATTTATGTGTACCTTGTGTACAAAGAGGGGAATCTGAAGACGATATACTGTACATTATGTTGTAAGATGGCTTGTTTAGTTTGTTGAGATTCCCAGTAAATGGTGTTTTCCTTACTCAAGACAATGGGCATGATTCACAGAGCTTTTTCACATATTTCCTCTGTTTTCACCTTATCTATGTTACTTTTTTAAGCTCCCAAAGAGCAAAAATATACAATTAAAGGTGGCCATACATTGGTCGATTTGCCATCAGATTCGACCAACAGATAGATCCCTCTCTGATCGAATCTGATCAGAGAGGGATCGTATGGCTGCCTTTACCGCAAACAGATTGTGAATCGATTTCAGCCTGAAACCGATCACAATCTGTGGTGATGCTGCCGCTGCCTTCCCCCCGCATACATTACCTGCTCCGGCCAGCGCGTAGCCCCGATGTCACCGATGTCTTCTTCTCCGCTGAGTTCCGTGTTCCGGTCCGGCTGGCTTCACTTCTTTCTGTCCAGGGAAGTTTAAACAGTAGAGGGCGCTTTACTGTTTAAACTTCCTGCCAGAACAGGAAGTGAAGCCAGCCGGACCGGAACGCGGAACCCAGCGGAGAAGAAGACATCGGTGACAGCGGGGCTACGCGCTGGCCGGAGCAGGTAATGTATTGCTGCTGTATTGTGTCGGTTGTCGGGCACTCGAACGCCGCTATCGACGCACTCCCGACCCGCCGGCGATCGAGAAAAATCTTCCGCACGGACGGCTCAACGGGAATCGATGGGAACGATTTATTTCGGATGGAAATCAATCGTTTGCGCAACGATTTCACAGCAGATTCGATCACCGTGCTGTATATCGGCGGGAAAATCATTAGGTGTATGGGCCCCTTAAGTAAGAAAAGTAATATTGAAATGAAGTGAATTAGGAACAACTTACTTTGAGTGATTATTTTGCTTGTAAAAGTGCTGAAAGGTTATTTTTATCAACTAGGTGAAAAATAAATCCTTTATGAGAATTTTTTTGAATAAAGCCCTTTGTGCGTTAACTGGTATATTAAAAAGGACAATCCTCTTCTACGAGCATAGACATTTCTGTCATTACCAGTCAAGCACACTCCTGGTTACACTGCAGCAAGTTGTAGTTATTATAGGGAACTGTGCACTAAGTTTTGAAAACATTGCAATAGAACCTCCCACTAAGGGCAGTTTTGTAAAGTAATTTAGGTTGGTAAAATACCACATTGGTATTTTACACTTTTTTCCAAATTCACAGATTTCCCACATGCGGAAGAAGTTAAGTAATTTACTGAACACAAACATGCTTCAATACACTAAGCCCTGCTCAGTAAAGGTGCGTACACACGCCGGACTGGAGGCAATGACGAGTCCGTCGTTACCTCCCGCTGGGTGGGCGTGCCAACGACAGTCCGGCGTGTGTACGCACTGTCGGCGGACTGATATGGCTGCTTCTGAGCGATCCGCCGGGCGGATCGCTCAGAAGCAGCCGTATCAGTCCGCCGACAGTGCGTACACACGCCGGACTGTCGTTGGCACGCCCACCCAGCGGGAGGTAACGACGGACCCGTCGTTGCCTCCAGTCCGGCGTGTGTACGCACCTTAAGTCTCACTTACCAGCTGTGGAGCAGATCAGCAGTCAGGCAGGAAACTGTGAATCTGTGTGATCAATTCGGGGTTTTCTGTCCAGTGCATCCCTGGTATCCCTTTAGAAGTGCTTCAGCCACCAGTGGGAGCTCTTGTGTAGAATAATGTACAGATATTCACATCTAAAGGGATGCAGAAAAGCCTTATAAAATTTCACCTTCCCCTTCTCTGAAAAGAACAAACGACTGGGTCTCGACCTGGATTTATGCAATTATAGCTTGATTTATTAGTAGCACAGCCACTAGATCCTTCCCCTGCTCTGCCGGACTGAAGTCCCACCCTCCAGGGTATTGGACCAAATAAGTTGAGAAGCACTAGTGGCTCTCCCTATAGGCTGTCTGCTACATCTGTCAATATGTGACCGTATGGAGAGTGTGAGTTATCCGCTGGTCAGAGCTGGAGGCCAGTGTTGATCGGATACCTCATTATCCTATTTGAGTTTGGTCGAATTCGGATAGTAAACTATCCGAATTCACTCGAAGTTCGATATTTGAGTTAATCGAATATCCGATTCGACCTAGGATATCCGACGTCACTATCCGAGTCTGTATTCGAGTAAAATATTCGAGCTGGCCTTAAATAGCTTTTAAAACTTGTATTGGAGGTCAATGATGCATGAAACCACCTTTTTTATGAAGAAAAACATCAAGAGATTATGTGGTGATGTAGTAGTTATAAAAAAGGTATCAAAAATAGTAAATTAACTTCATGAAAAGTGTTTGCATAAGAAGGTGTGTCCAAAATGGTTGTAAGTTGGAAGTCTTCATTTACGTCGTCTTCATCTTCTTCTTCTATATCTTCTTCTTCTTCTATATCTTCTTCTTTTTCTTCTTCTTCTATATCTTCTTCTACTTGAATCTTCTTCATTTTCTACTTCTTGTATCTTCAATTATCTTTTTCTTCTTCTATATCTTCTTCTCTTCTTCTATATCTTCTTCTTCTTTTTCTTCTTCTGTATCTTCTTCTTCTTCTATATCTTCTTCTTCTTCTTCTATATCTTCTTCTTCTTCTTCTTCTTCTATATCTTCTTCTTCTTCTATATCTTCTCCTTCTTCTTCTTCTATATCTTCTCCTTCTTCTTCTATATATTCTTCTTCTTCTATATCTTCTTCTTCTTCTTCTTCTTCTTCTTCTTCTTCTATATCTTCTTCTTCTATATCTTCTTCTTCTTCGTCTTCTTCTTCTATATCTTCTTCCTTCTTCCTTCTTCTTTCTTTCTTTCTTTCTTTCTTTCTTTCTTTCTTTCTTTCTTTCTTTCTTTCTTCTTCTTCTTTTTCTACTTCTTCTTCTTTCTTTCTTCGTCTTTCTTTCTTTCTTTCTTTCTTTCTTTCTTTTTTTCTTTCTTTCTTTCTTCTTCTTTCTTCTTTCTTTCTTTCTTCTTCTTTCTTCTTTCTTTCTTTCTTTCTTTCTTTCTTTCTTTCTTTCTTTCTTTCTTTCTTTCTTTCTTTCTTTCTTTCTTCTTCTTCCTCTTCTTCTCTATCATTGTATTATGTGTCTTGGTTTTCCTTTCTTTTGTAATATTTTTTTTTACTTCATTTGTGGAAATATTTTATTTTAATAACAACACCATAGTTATATTTGTGTTGATTGCATAATAGGTAGTGGCACCATGCAAGCCACAGCGCCTTTTTCTGTGTACCCTAGCGGTGGTAAAACACAGACATCAGCAGGAGGAGGAAGTAGTTGCAGCTACTGTAGTGTGGTAATAGCTGGTAGGAGAGTGGGTGGCAGCAGAAAATAGTTCTTCTTCTGTTCTCCCTGGCAGTGGTAGCAGCACACAGACAGTAGAAGTTCAATGCAGCTACAGGAGGAGGAGTAGTGTGTGTCAGGCAGTGTGATGTGACTGCTGACATAATAGGCCCTGGTTCCTAGCGGTGGTACCAGGGCCATAAATTAACATCATGAGGTTCCAGACAGCGGTCGTGAAGCCCACATTGTGTCCAATACACAATTGGGACAACACAGTTTTCAACCCGGACACCTCTAAAATAATTAAAAAAAATTTTCTTTTTAAAATAATGCAGCTATTTTTGAGCGTAAATAGCTGGTGGCGCATGGGCAGCAGCACCTTGTAATGTGTTCCCTGGCAGTGGAGAAACAGACAGCAGGAGGAAATACAGCAGCAGGCAGTGTGAGGAGGATGAGTGTGTGGCAGACTGGCAGCAGGAGAGCAGGCAGCGAGACATAATAGGCCCTGGTTCCTAGCGGTGGTACCAGGGCCGTAAATAAACACCATGAGTTTCCAGACAGCGGTCGTGAAGCCCACATTGTGTCCAATACACAATTGGGAGAGCACAGTTTTCAACCCGGACACCTATAAAATAATTTTTTTTTTTCAAAATAATGCAGCTATTTTTGAGCGTAAATAGCTGGTGGCGCATGCGCAGCAGCACCTTGTAATGTGTTCCCTGGCAGTGGAAACATACAGACAGCAGGAGGAAATACAGCAGCAGGCAGCGTGAGGAGGATGAGTGTGTGGCAGCAGGCAGCGAGACATAATAGGCCCTGGGTCCTAGCAGTGGTTGGTTCCAGGGCCGTAAATAAACAGCATGAGGTTCCAGACAGCGGTCGTGAAGCCCACATTGTGTCCAATACACAATTGGGACAGCACAGTTTTCAACCCGGACACCTCTAAAATAATAACACAAAATTATTACATTTTTTTTTCAGAAATGCAGCTATTTGTGAGCGTAAATAGCTGGTGGCGCATGGGCAGCAGCACCTTTTCATGTGTTCCCTGGCAGTGGAAACACAGACAGCAGGAAGAAATACAGCAGCAGGTGTAATGTGTGTGTGCCACTTCATGTCCCCCTCTCGCCGACAACAGGGGCCAGGAATTCGCCTTCCACCCAAGCCTGGTTCATTTTGAGAAACGTCAGTCTTTCCACAGACTTGTGAGACAGACGAGATCGCTTCTCAGTGACGACTCCACCGGCTGCACTGAAGCAACGCTCTGACAGTACGCTGGAAGGGGGGCAGGAGAGCACTTCCAGGGCGTACTGCGCAAGCTCGCTCCAGATCGGCAGGTGCTTGACCCAATACTCCATGGGATCAACAGGGGCAATGCTGTCAAGCCCGCTGAAGGACCCCATGTAGTCAGCCACCATGCGGGTCAAGCGCTGTCTGTGACTGGAGAAGGATGCTGCTGCAGGCACCTCTTCTCTAGTCCCTGGCAGCTCTACACTCATGTAGAGTTCGTTGGTCAGAGACAGCAGGTCTGTGGTGCATGTGCGCTTGCTGCTGGTGGATGCAGGCACCTGCTGCTGCCTCTGTGCTGGCTGGACAGTGGGGGTGGATGGCTGAAGGAAGGCTTCCTCCAAGCGCTCAATAAGGGACAGCTGCAAATCCCTCATTTGTTGCACACGGTCTCCTCCTGCAGGCAGGAACTGGCTGAGCTTCCCCTTCAGACGTGGGTCCAGTATCATGCAGATCCAGATGTCCTCCCTCTGCTTTATCTCGATGACCCTTGGGTCCTTGCGCAGGCACCTCAGCATGTGCGCTGCCATTGGGAAGAGTCTGGCCACGTCTGCTGGCACATCATCGGCAGCCCCAGAGCCGACAGTGCTGTCCTCCTCCTCTGCCTCCTCCACCTCATCCTCTCTCCGCACCAGTCCAGCTGCGCTCTGCTGCTCCCCCTCATCCGCAGCAAGGTCGGGGACCTCCACCAACTCCAAGCCCTCCTCCTCAGAGGTGGCCTGTGAAGCTGCCTGCAGCTCCTGCTGGTCCAAGGCTGCCGCTCCCTCTTCCAGCAGTGCATACAGGGCCCTGTCTAGCACACACACCATGGGGACCCACTCGCACACCATTGCATGGTCCCTGCTTACCATGTTGGTGGCCTGCAGGAAGGGTGCCAGCACTGAGCACACCTGCTGCATGTGCCCCCAGTCCTCCGTGAAGATGATGGACGGGAGGTTGGTGGCGGCACGCCCAGTTGCAGTGATGGCGGCAACTGTTGCTCGTGCAACGTACTGGCTGACAGCCTGCCTCTGTTCAACCAGATGCTCCAACATTGCCAGGGTGGAGTTCCAGCGAGTTGGAACATCGATCATGAGCCGGTGCTGTGGCAGGTGCCGCTCCTTCTGCACCTCTTCCAGGCTCGCTACGGCTGCAGGCGAGTGCCGGAAATGACGCACAACCTTCCTTGCCGCCTCAAGGAGTCGGTCCATCCCCTGGTAGGTCCGCAGGAACTTTTGGACTACCAGGTTCAGGACGTGCGCCAGGCAGGGGATGTGGGTCAGGTCTCCCCTGCTGATTGCAGCAACCAGATTTGCCCCATTGTCGGACACCACCTCTCCGACTCTGAGGCCTCTGGGGGTCAGCCAATTCCTCTCCTGCTCTCGGAGTTTGGCCAGGACATGGTTCGCCGTCAGTTTGGTCTTCCCCAGGCTGACCAATTCCAGCAGCGCTTGGCAGTGGCGGGGCTTCACGCTGCTGCTGAGGCGGGGGGTTTGGGCTGGTGTGCCGGAGGATGGAAGCGGATCAGAGGAACCTGCTGCAATTTCGCTGACCCTGCATGGTGGCACCACCCACTGCGTTGTTGCTGCTGCTGCTCTGACAGTGCCCGATGCTGCTCACCCCCTTCCACCAAGCTGACCCAATGCGCGGTGAAGGACAGATAGCGGCCTGTCCCAAACCGGCTGCTCCATGAGTCCATGGTGACGTGGACCCGTTGACCCACCGCGTGATCCAGCCCTCTCCCGACATTGGCCATCACAGAGCGGTGAAGTGCAGGGATGGCCGTGCGTGCAAAAAAATGTCAGCTGGGGATTGGACAATCGAGGGCTGCACACATCAGGAGCGCACGCATGTCGCTCCCCTCCTGCACAAGGGAATAAGGCAGGAGTTGGGAGCACATGGCCTGTGTCAGCAAGCCTTTCAGCTGACGCACGCGACGGCTGCTGGGAGGCAGAACCCTGACCACCCCCTGGAAGATGTCGCTGAGCAGGGTCTGGCGACGCCTTTTGCTGGCACGGGAATCACTGGAGGGAGCAGAGGAGGCCACTGAGGACTGGCTTCCAGAACAGGCCTCAGTGTCGGCGGCAGGAGTTGCAGAGGGAGGAGGAGCAGTGCGTTTCTGACGCACTCCTGCTGGTGCTGGTGGAGGAGGGCGGGTGGCTGCTGCCGACGGCTTCGCAGTGGTGGCGGGTCTGCCACTGCCAGCTTCTTTCAACTTCATTAACTCCTCATGCTCATGGAAGTGTTTCCCTGCCAGATGGTTCACCAGAGAGGTGGTGCCGTACGCAGAGGGTTCCTTCCCTCTGCTGAGCTGCTGGCGGCACTGGTTGCAGGTGGCATACTTGCACTCCACATATGGCAGGGTGAAAAAACTCCAAATTGGGGAGGTGAAGTTGCCCCTTCGGCTGGAAGGTGCTGCTGCTGCTGGTCTCCCTGTGGTGGTTGGGGGGGGGGGGTTCTTGGTGCAGCTGGTGGCACTGGCAGAACTCTCCGCCTCCGGATCAGCACCCTGTGTGGCCTGCATACCACGCCCACTTCTGATCCTGCCTATGCCTGCGATGCTGATCCTTCTAGCAAGGCCCGCAGACGCATCCTCCTCCTCAGAGCTGATGACATCCCCAGGATCTGCCACCCAGTCTCTGTCCTTCACTCTATCATCATCATCCTCCCCCTCCGCAAGCATGTCCTGCTGGGGTGACCCCACAAACTCCCCTTCTGCATGCATGAGCTGAGGGACAGTCACCACTGTCTGACTGTCCAAAGCATCATCCCCCAAAGTGCCCATCAACAATTCTTCCTCCTCCATTGCCAATTCTGCCGCAACAGCACTCCATAGCCCCGCTGTGATTAGGGATAAGAAGGTGCTGAGTGACAGGGTGCTGGTGTTGCCCGCTGGGGCTGGAGAACTGCACTCCTCCTCCCCAGGCAGTGCTGGGCGACTGCTGCTGCTCTTGCGAACAGAAGTGGTGGCGGGGGTGGAGGACTCGGTTCCAGAGCTAATGGTGGCCTGCTCATCCACCATCAGTTCCACCACAGAGTCTGCGTCCTTCTCCTCAATAGGACGGCTACGACCTGGCGGTGGGAGGAACATCTGCGCCACACGCTGCTGCTGTGTCTCTGCAGCGTGACTCCCAGCTGTTGGGCGGCCAAGGCGTCCACGGCCAGTGGCTAATGGCGGAATAGCCACTGGTGCAGACGCAGAACTGCACATGGTGGTGGCGCGGCTGCCACGCCCACGACCTCCTCTCTTGCCGATGCCCTTGCTGCCCCTGCCCAAACCGCGGCTGCCAGTGCCAGACACCGTATATTTTTAATATTATACAAATGAAAAAAAAAGTTATGTATAGGCGGGTGGGACAAGTGGGGTACTTTAATGGGGTGGGACTGGTGGTTGTGGTGGGTGTGTGAGGTGACGGACAGGTGTACTCTACAGCAGAGATCGGTGTAGCGCTAACGAGAGAGTGCGCAGTGCGCACACAAAGACCCTAGCTGACGCTGACTGACGGTGTCCCTATACACCGACTACAGTACAGTACAATTCAGCGAATACACAATACAAGTAATATAAACAATAGGACGGGTGTAGCACTAACGAGAGGGTGCGGACAGCGCAGACGTGCACTGCGCACACAAAGACCCTAGGTAACGCGGTGACGAACGGTCCCTATACACAGACTAGAGTACACTACACAGTACTAACTAAACAATAGAAGAATCTAGCTAAACAATAGAACAGGTGTGACTAGATTACAGAGAGCAGATACAGGACAGGTATAGCAGTAAAGCTGGGCCTTGCTAACTACAAAATAGTACAATAATCTATCTAACACAGAAGTAGTACAGTAGAATAGGACAGGTGAGAGCACAGGTAAGGTAACTAGTAGAGACTAGAGCACAGAGCAGGGCAGGCTGCCTTGCCTAGGCACAGGGCCTAGCTGCTGGCTGCAGCTGCAGCAGCACCAGTGACAGTCTTCCTCCCTAGTCCCTAATCACACAAACTAAACTGCCTAAAATACAATCTATCTACAATACAAAGCAATACAGGTGAATATCAAGTGTTGGAGTGTAAAAACGCTAGGTGTATTGAACAATTAATGCACTTGCACAGACAAAAAGCACTGGAGCAGTCTCTCTCAGTATATCAGTCAGTAAGTCACAAGCAGGATGAGTGAGGCAACATGGCGCCCGCTTTTTATAGAGGGGGGCTTGGGCAGGCTCCCCCTCTGTGATTGGCTGCAGTCAGAGGGCTGGGAGCCCTCTGATTCGCTTGTGAGGACTCGAGGTGACGTCTGTCGTGGCGCTATCCAGGCTCGTGGCGCTATCCGAGCTCGGATAGCTAGGAAATCTCCGGATAGCTGATTGCTATCCGAGTGCGCTCGGATAGCACAGCCCGGATAGCTAATACTATTCGAGCTTGGTATTCGAACTCGAATAGTGAAAAAAGAGCTAGGATATCCGAGTATCTCGGATATCCTAGCTCGGATGAGCATCACTACTGGAGGTAAATACCAAACACTTTTGTTGGATTTACCGAATGCTTCAATGTTTGTGAATTGGAATTTATTGACATTTCTTGAGGTACTTATCTCACTAGTTGGTAATTTTTCTTTTCAGTGCTTAGTAGCCCGCCGTCTATATGGAGGACTCCATTTTTTATTTCTCCGTGTTGCAGAACTGTAATAATGTCCTATGTCCCTAGCAACTGCAATGCATGCCGGGAGATGTAGCTGCCATTGAAGTGATTACATCTCCCAGCCTGGAGATATAATCACATCAATGAGCTTAGTCTCCCAGCATGCATCTGCCAGGGTTGCAGAACATCACTGCAGGAACTTTAGCCTGCTGCATTCCCAAAGCCCACACAAGTAACAAACCTCCCTTGGGGGGTTCATTTGCGATGTTTTCTGAACGTATGAGCACCAAGGTCTTTAGTATGCTTTAAGGGTATTTCCGCGAATCGCAATTGCTCCAGTGGAATCACGCCCATAGAATTACATTGGCGAAGCGATATTTGAATCACTGGCGATTCCTAGAAAGCACAAATCACCATTGGAAATGCTCTAGTGGGCGTCTAGTTTGTCCAGTGCAGTTCATGTCTCTTATTTCCTATTGTTTTTCCTTATTTTTTTATAGATGTATGCTTTTTCCTTATAAAGCAGTATTTGCATGAATCTTGGAATGGATCCAGTGTAACACGATAATGTAGCTTTTGGTCATTTTTTAACATGAATGGTACCGCATGTTGTTAACATTACTATTTTACTGGCTTCCTTTGCTGTAGGCATGTGCTGCCCACTATTCTACTTGTTGTTTTGTGTCTTGGTTTCTTCATTCTTCAGTACAGCATATGATAATTATGATTTAACACACAATTTTATCTTTCTCAACTGTTCAAATCAAATCTGAAGTTTGTTGTTTTTTTTGCGCAAAGTTATTTATATTTTCTGTACCTCTGTTTTTTGGAGAACCATAAAGATCCTGCAAACTCTTTACTTAAATCATTGCAAATCAAAGAGTTTGATTAATTTTTATTGCATAGGGTTAGTCTTTCATGTTCTCCTACTCTCTCTATTTAAAATCAGCGTATTTATCTAAAGGTGGCCATTAACTATACAATTTCCTGGACAATCAATCGTCGATTGAAAACTATCGTTCGGTCCCAGTAATGGAAGAAAACTGCTAATTAGATGGATTAAATATGAAAAGCAGATCGATTCCATTACTCTAATCATATTGGTTAGTAGTTTTTTCCTTAGTGTGCACAAATTATTATTTTTGATCGATCATCATGATCAATCATCCATTTTTCGGGGAATTGTATTGTCATCTGCTGATGATCTATAGAGGTTTAGCTTGTTTTATCTACAATTGTCTCATGTGTATAACTATACCCTTTATTACTTCTCCTCTCATTTCTGCCATAAACAGATACACATGCATAGGAATAATAGTCACTGTCAGGTCAGCAATAACAATAATATCAGGAAACTGTTTAGACCTGAATAAATACAGGTATTTAACTGTAAAGTGTATCAGCACACAGTGATAGCCGCCCATGTGTTTAGAAATGAATAACGTGCATCCGTTAGTTATGGGGATGGAATAACAATGAGCTATCACTGGAGTACATCTGAAGCAATATTTTTAGTTCAAACATGAATGCACTATTTTGTAAAATAACAGCTGACAGTGACATTATTGGGCACAGTTAGCACATTTTATGAAGGGGACAGACATTTAAATTGGATTCTGGAAGTGAACCACTGAAACAGTCTTCATAGACCCCCTCCCCCCCCCCCCCCCCCCTTCTAAAGTGTACCAAACCCCTGAAATACTTGTAAACAAAAGCTATGAGTTCCTCTCAAAATAGTTAAGACAGAAGTACTGAGTCCTCAGCTTGACTTTCCTGTGCCCCTTTACTGCACACACACATATGTCGGGAGCTTAGAGGCACAGCTGAGTCTTAGGTGTCTGAAGCAAATGTTAAATGTTACTTAGGATCTTGAGATGTGAGAGTTTCCTAAAAGCAAGATGACAGCCCCCCCACCCCGAAACAGGGACAGCAGATTCTGCACCTCTGGCCAGAACAGTGCGAGAACATGGGTGACTAGTGAAGGACAGTTAAGGTTTAATTTTGCTTATAAGTACATATTGCTTCTGAAAAGGAGTTTTGACATTGAACAGAAGGCTGAATACACAGAACTCCAGATTACCAATTACTGTTAAGAGGTAAATGGCTTGCTTACACTATCTATCCCTGATGGACTAATGTTATCCTTGTACAAACTAGCAAGTGATAAGAAGTCACCTTTGCAGGCCCAGAATATCCAACTTTGTGATGGGGTATGGATCTTTAATACCGCAGTATCAATGTGGGACATATGCATGCACCATTATATGGTTGAAAAGATGGATGTACCTATTATTTCTTGTTGTTTGTTTAACATCAAAACAGAAAAAGAAAAATGTTAAATTTGTTCTTGTGTGACTTTAATACCATGTGCCATTTGGACATGCTGTTAACGGATTTATTTTTTATCTCAAATAAAGATTTGTTTAAAATAAATAAATAAGTCACCTTTGGTGTCTTAACTATTTCAGTTAACAGGGTGAGATGACTATGCATAGCAAGCTGAATATTCTGTGAATTTTCTCTGTACTATGCATAGTGCTGACATCACTAGTAAAAGAGCAGTTAAAACTACTTCAAGATGTAGAGACTATCACATTTATTTGAAGTATAGTGTGACTTAAAAGTTTACTTTAAGCAAAAGATGAGTGCAATCACAGTCTAAACTCTGAAACAATAAAGTACAAGCCAATACAACTACTTATCATGTATGACGGCAGTTGCATTTACCTGCACATCATTATGTTGACATTTATGTTTGAGCGGTATTATTAAATGTTTCGGTACTGAAGCAGAATTGAAGTCCTAATTTACCCTTTTCTCCAACAAATTTGCCCCACTAGTGCGATTGATAATAGTCATGTTTTAAAAGCAATTCCTAAAATGGTTATTAGGACTTATTTTTACTTCCTTCACAGTCAGCATATCATGTAAGTGTGCTTTCAGGACGTGTGCTGTACTGAGCTCTTTTGGTGAGCAATCCGTATTTTGATATAAGAAGTGCAGAAAAACAGTATGATCAAACAGAATAGAAACAGTTCTTTGTTATTTTGTGTAATAGCTACACTGATTGCAAGCAGAAGAATGTTATGGTTTACTTACTGTACAGCTCTGTCTGAGGGGAGTTCTGATTTTTACTCAGTTAAAATTACTTTGGGATTAAGGCAAGTAGGATAATTCTACGGCTGATAAAGATTTGGGAGACAAGTGTTAATTGTTATGCCAGACTGCAATTCCACTCTGTTATTAGTTTAGTGAAAAATATATTACTGAAGGTAATTTTTTTTTGTTTTCCCTTACTCCAGATTGTTCTTATAGAGAATAAAGAGGAGTCTTTGGTACGTGCTAAAGAGAGAAGTTGTGAACTGGGGTTAACAAACATCTGGTTCATTCAAGCCAATCTAGATTATTTTACAGGGAAGTTTGATATTGGGGTAAGTGACATGAACTTCAGTTCTAAGCAATACAGTTTATATGGATGCATGTAACAAAAATGTAAATTGTCTCTCTCTTTTTAACAATAAAGGCCTTATTTCCACTAAATTAGTTTTTGTTTTTCCACTTGCAGGAATGCCTTAGATCTTGCAGCCCATGTTGATCAATGGGCTGATTAGCCTCCTATACATTTTTCCATATGCATCAATAACTTACAGTATGCTGCTTTTTATTTTTCATGCTGATTTAATTTTTTAAATTGGAATGCACTGTACTACTGCTAAAAACATGGGTCTTTTGGTTCACATGTACATACATAATGCACGTTTAAAAGTGAAAACGCAACTTTAGTGGAAATGTGGCCAACCTCCTTTATCTGATATGTTGGTATTTATTTTACCATGATGTGTACAAAGTATGTTTTATGCCTCTCAATGGACTTTTTTTTTTTTTTTTTTGCTGTTGTAGTTTATAATGTTTGAATTGTGACTATGTGCTTCTGCATTCACTACTAAGAACAGTTAAACAAAACTGTTGAGAAAGTGGACAGCATCCCAATATTAGCCCAATCTGCTGCCTGCCAGCCTGTGATGCCCCTGACCTTGTTATTTCATCTCTTTGATATCCGGTTATGCATGCCACTATGATTCAGCTCCTCTTTTATTTATAAACTTGGGAAGATCAAATGCTTCTGTCCCCCCACCTCATATTTTCTTATAGCAATATTCCAGGCATGTGTTTGTAGTAAGGTTTATGTAGGAGGTGTTACACAAATTACACCTGTGCTTTCAAAGACACCTGAATTCTGAGGGATATTAAATTGCGAACTACAGTTTAAAAATTCTGGATATAGTACTTGGCTGTTGTACTGAGTCTGTTGCGTTCAATACTTTTTGAATCATTGGCCAACAACTAGCATGCTGACCAGTTTCTCCGACTCCACAGGTTGCACAGGAAAAAGGATTGCCCCAGAGCTTCAACCACTGACAGTTGTAGCACCAGGGAATCAACCAGCATACACCCAAATCCCACAGTGGCGTACAATCAGATGCAAAGTATAGAAAAAGCTGGGTCTCCACCCAGCTTTTTCTATTCTTTGCATCAAACACTAGTGAAACCAAAGGTCAGTATGACAGCCAGGTAATTGCCATTTTTACAAATGGGAATAAATAAGGTAGCTTCTATATTCTGCTCAGTTCAGGTACCCCTTAAAGGACCACTATCGCGAAAAATTGTAAAATTTAAAATACGTATAAACATATACAAATAAGAAGTACTTTTCTTCCAAAGTAAAATGAGCCATAAATAACCTTTCTCCTATGTTGCTGTCACTTTCAGTAGGTAGTAGAAATCTGACAGAACCGACAGGTGTTGGACTAGTCCATCTCTTAATGGGGAATTCTCAGCATGGCCTTTATTCTTTAAAAACATTCCCTGAAAAGGATTTATACAATGATGCTGGCCAGCATCCATGCTCACTGCACACTTTTTTGGTAGTTGAACAGAATAACTGCCATTCACAAAGTGCTTTTGAAAATAAACAAATCCATGAGAATCCCCCATGAGGAGAAGGGCTACTCCAAAACCTGTCGGTTCTGTCAGATTTCTACTACTAACTGTAAGTGACAGCAACATTGGAGAAAAGTAATTTATGGCTCATTTTACTCTGGAAGAAATGTATTTCTTATTTGTATGTGTTTACATGTATTATACATTTTACGATTTTCGTGATAGCGGTCCTTTAACCACTTCACAACTGAGGGGTTTTACCCCTGAAACACCAGCGCGATGTTTACCTTTCAGCGCTGCTTCCATTTACTTATTACTGTAATGTGATTGGTTATTGGGAACTGGGGTCCCCATAAACAATCATTGAACTGCAGAGCCCGGGTTGGTGTGCGCGCGCGGGTTGTGGGGGCGCGCAATCGCGCGCTGCACGTTTGTGTACGTTACTTTGTTATGAATGAAGACGGCTTCAAACAGAAGCCGTCTTCATTCTATTCGCAATCGGCGAGGCTAATTGGATTTAGGAACGCTTGTTCCTAACGTCCAATTAGTCACCTGCTGTGCGGGCTGGCTGGAGTGTGCGCGCGAGGTCCCCGCCCACTCCCAGCCAGTAAACAAACGCGCCTTTCTCCGTCCCTGGGGGTGAAGCGGTGCGCAGAGGGACGGAGAAAGTTAGCACTGGGGGGGGGGGTTAAGTGGTTAAAAATCGCCATTTTAAAAAATCAATTAAAGCGGACCTGAACTCCTCTCTGCTCTAAAAGATAAGCAACGGTATAATTACCTTCAAAGTGGATCCGAGGTGAACTTTTACTCATTGCATAATTGTGTGCCTTTCCTATTTCCTATAGGGCATTCCTCAAGCCAAATACTGTTTTGTTTTTGTTTTAATACTCTAATTCCCTATAAACTAAACAAGCCACGCCCACAGGTTTTCAGAGAGCCAAGGCACTTTCAGACAGTAGCAAGGGCTCATGGGAGCTCGGTCTGGGCAGGAGAAGGGGGAGGTATTACTTGCCAGAGATTTCAGAGGCAGAGGGAGGAGGAGGAGGGATTAGGTTTTTTTGCTTAAGATGCAGATAAGCCTGCCTCTGTGTAATGTTTACAAACAACATGGCTGCTGTCATTGTATCACAGGAAGAAATAATCATATTCTATTAAAGCTGTTTGCAGCTAGATGTACTGTGTAAACTATCTAAAGTTTAGATAAGATATACAGACAAGTTACTTGTTATAGTTAGTTTTTCATCTCGGATCCGCTTTAAAGAAAAATATTTATTTGTTACAGCTTACAGAACTCACACCAATTTTTTCTTTTGAGCGGACACAGCTGAGAGATCAAATTACACTTGTGATTACTTGAAGATGAGGGGGAATGACTGTAGACTCTTCTCTCTAAAAGCATACAGGGTGCATTTCTCTCTGTTTTTCTTGTGTCCTGTTCAGGTCCACTTTAAGTACATGGTAAACTGCTTCTTATTCAAGAATATTCCATTACTTTTAAGAACTCCTTGCAAGATAAATTGTGCTTGATCTGAGAGGTATCAGAAGAGCGACCTGGATTTCCCCTACAATTGGTCCTAAATGTTAGGAGCCTAACATAGAAGAACGTGTGCCTGAAACTCCACTACCCAAGAGACACCACACCTACCTTTGTGATATTAAACACAGGGAAAAACTTCTGCTAAAATATATGGATTTAAAGATAACAGTTGTTATATGTTTCCCTCATTACATGTGAAATCATTATAGAGTATGTCACAGATTATTTACACAGCCTTTATGTGTGCCCCATATATAAAATAAGGAGCCATAATGTGCTCCTGCCCATAGGAGCATGAGCTGCAGAGATCTGCAGACTACCACCTCCAAGTTAGTCCCGACATCACACCCCTTTCAGGTCTTAGCACAGTGGGACAGTAAGGCACAGATTGACAGGGCAACTACCATATGATGCACATTGTTATCTGATTGAGCATTCAGTCTAGCTTTGCCCTTCTGTCATGTCTTTTCAAGCCCAAGTCTGCCCCCTTGTGGCTCTGCTTTCCTGCTATGTAGCCTCCTAGCAGGAAATCAGAGCCAGGAGGGGGCGGGCTTGGGCTTGAAAAGACATCACAGAAGACTGACTCAGCTATAATCACTCGGGGCAAAGCTAGACTGAATGCTCAGTCGGGGATTCTTATCAGAAATGATAACAGGCAGATTTAGCAGAGAAGAATGAAACAAAGAGCAGAGTAGGTGTTTACTGTCATGAGGGTGCTTTGTCTCTGGTTCTCTTTAAGCAGGAACATTTTGTTAAATGTAATTTTGCCTGCTTCAGCTGTAAGTGAGCAACTGTAGTTTCCCATGATGCATCACTTCCGAGTATGCAAATCATCTCTTTATGCCCTTGAAAGCAAAACTGCACATCCAGAACCGCTGGTGTATAGTGAGCCTGTAGCTCTATAAAGTTCATTAGCGATAGGTTCTCTAGACACCAGCGGTTCTGGATGTGCAGCCTTGCTTTCAGGAGCATAAAGAGATGATTTGCATATTGGAGTAAGGCAACTACAGTTGCTCACTTACAGCTGAAATATTGTTAATACCTTCTGTTTTAAGAAGGCAAACTTACATTTAGCATTGCTTTTGAATAGAGAGCTTTTTGGTCTCTTTAAGCCCTTCATACCTTCTAGGTGGTTCTGGTTCACCACAGGCTGTCTGGGTATTCCTTAGCAACATTTTAGAGTGATTAAAAAAAACCCACTTGAATGTGTTGAAAGCTGCAGTCAGTTCTGATCTATTGCATTGATTTTATCTGTGTTAACTGTGGGTTCTAAAGATCACAATTTCATTTGGCTGCAGTTAGTAAGTGTGCAGACTTGTTCTATATTACTACAAGAATATGTTACATTTCCGCTGTCAGGTCTGCTTGTTTCCACCTTCACAAGAGACAGCAGATAACATAGCGGATAGAAATATCATATGATTTCATTGTTTTATTCATATCTTAGATTTTTATAGCAGCAAGAGGTTAGCGCTCACAGCAAAGACTCTTTCCAAACTCCTGTCACATATATAACACCAGTTCGCCTCCTCTATAGCAATATATCAAAAACTTTTCATAGAGGTTGGCGCTCACGATGCTTTTGAAGGCTCAATGACTGTATGCACAACACATTCAAGGTTTACAATACTACACATTCAAAATTAAAAGTCCATCAATAAATAAAAAAAAGGTCCATCAATAAATAAAATTCTTCATCAGAACGAATTGCAGATCTTCAGATGTATAGAGGCCACCACCACACCCTTTGTGTGCCACTCACCGCAATACACAGACCAACCAATGGTCTATATGCACAACGGGACCGTTCCCGGGTCGTCCCCCACCTCTCTGGCACCAGTAAGTTGCAAAGTCCTCCCTTTAGGCCGACTGTCCTCTTGGTTACCTCAATAAAAAGCCTCATATAGTGCAATATCGCTTTAAAAGGTTTATTTAGTAAAAAGTACAAGTTACACTCACATGCTCCTCCATAAAAATGCTCGCTCAGAGTAATTTTTTAAACGGGCTCTTCCCCGTGATTGATGGCCAGGGCTGGCAGGCTCCGGATAAGCGTATGCTCCCTCTCACCTCCGCCGCGCGCTCGGTAGATGAAAGGACCTTCCGCGTTCGCCGCCTCGCCACTGCTTGTAAGACGCTTCAGTCCTTCCGCATCAGACTCCGCCCGATCGATTTCGTCATAAATGACTCATCAGGGGCACGGAGTCTGATGCGCTTGGCTTCCCTTATGTATCTCCTCCCCTGTATCACGTCACAATGCGTCCGCCTCCCCTCCGCAGCCCGCTAGTTCCGCCATCAATGGGGCATACGGTTATACACTATACGCTGCATATACATCTCATCTAAAAAAAACTACTCATATCAATGCCTACCTTCAAGACTTATAAATCTATATATTCATGCCTATAGTAATCTTCCCATAAGGACCACCCCTCACTATCTATCAAATATGACTACTACAGCGGATAAAAAATATATATATAATAACAACATTATAGCCCCTACAAAAAACGAGACCCCTTAACATATTGCGAGCAAAAACCCACATACAAACATGTCAAATACCCCTTTTATACAGTCAAAATAGACAAATTCCCACATACAGCAAAAGCCAAAATTATCCACTCATGGCCTCCTGGCCACTAATCCAGGCTCTGTATGAGCTTCCCTCTCCCCATCAGGTTGCCCACAGCAGATGAGGCTATCCACCCCTTAGTTATCCCCACCCTCTATCCCTCTAATCCCTCTGTTTCATACAAAATAATCCCCTATTTCCCCCAAATCATGTCAATTTATTTAAAGGCACCTGATGAAAAGATGAAAACCCACACAGCACCTCCAACCTATATCTGTCAAAAATGCCTGACCTGCACGACTTAAAGGGTATGTATGTCACTATGCGTCCTAGTGAAGCAGGTGGAACCCTTAGGGGCCCCCCTCTAGCTTGGCGTGACCCAAGGTGGAGTCGGGTGCATACACACATATCACACCCTTACTCCCCCAAGAAACACACCAAGTCAATATCTATATTGAGCCCCTCTGGTCTTAGGGTCCCCATCTTTTGTATCCACCTTGTTTCCTCCTGCGATACCTTTTTCACCCTGTTACTTCCCCTCCAGTGGGGCACAATCTTTTGGAGGGCACAGAACGACAGTTCCTTGGGGTTACAATTGTGTTCCTTCCCAAAGTGTGCCGATAAACTGTGATTAGGGTAGCCTTTCAAGATATTGCGTACATGTTCACCCATCCTTTCTTTTAGTGTTCTTGTGGTTCTCCCAATGTACTGCCATCCGCATTTACACCAGGCCAGGTAGACCACAAATTTATCATTACATGTGATGAACTCTTGAACTTTAAACGTCCTCCCATTGCTGAAAGAGGTGACTCTATCAGTTCTTATCCCCTTTGCCTCCCTACAGGCTTTACATCCCCTACATGGGAAGAAGCCGGCTGTCTGCCAGCCCTGCATTTTGGGGGGCTTCTTGGCCAAGAGGACGTTTAAAGTTCAAGAGTTCATCACATGTAATGATAAATTTGTGGTCTACCTGGCCTGGTGTAAATGCGGATGGCAGTACATTGGGAGAACCACAAGAACACTAAAAGAAAGGATGGGTGAACATGTACGCAATATCTTGAAAGGCTACCCTAATCACAGTTTATCGGCACACTTTGGGAAGGAACACAATTGTAACCCCAAGGAACTGTCGTTCTGTGCCCTCCAAAAGATTGTGCCCCACTGGAGGGGAAGTAACAGGGTGAAAAAGGTATCGCAGGAGGAAACAAGGTGCATCCAAAAGATGGGGACCCTAAGACCAGAGGGGCTCAATATAGATATTGACTTGGTGTGTTTCTTGGGGGAGTAAGGGTGTGATATGTGTGTATGCACCCGACTCCACCTTGGGTCACGCCAAGCTAGAGGGGGGCCCCTAAGGGTTCCACCTGCTTCACTAGGACGCATAGTGACATACATACCCTTTAAGTCGTGCAGGTCAGGCATTTTTGACAGATATAGGTTGGAGGTGCTGTGTGGGTTTTCATCAGGTGCCTTTAAATAAATTGACATGATTTGGGGGAAATAGGGGATTATTTTGTATGAAACAGAGGGATTAGAGGGATAGAGGGTGGGGATAACTAAGGGGTGGATAGCCTCATCTGCTGTGGGCAACCTGATGGGGAGAGGGAAGCTCATACAGAGCCTGGATTAGTGGCCAGGAGGCCATGAGTGGATAATTTTGGCTTTTGCTGTATGTGGGAATTTGTCTATTTTGACTGTATAAAAGGGGTATTTGACATGTTTGTATGTGGGTTTTTGCTCGCAATATGTTAAGGGGTCTCGTTTTTTGTAGGGGCTATAATGTTGTTATTATATATATATTTTTTATCCGCTGTAGTAGTCATATTTGATAGATAGTGAGGGGTGGTCCTTATGGGAAGATTACTATAGGCATGAATATATAGATTTATAAGTCTTGAAGGTAGGCATTGATATGAGTAGTTTTTTTTAGATGAGATGTATATGCAGCGTATAGTGTATAACCGTATGCCCCATTGATGGCGGAACTAGCGGGCTGCGGAGGGGAGGCGGACGCATTGTGACGTGATACAGGGGAGGAGATACATAAGGGAAGCCAAGCGCATCAGACTCCGTGCCCCTGATGAGTCATTTATGACGAAATCGATCGGGCGGAGTCTGATGCGGAAGGACTGAAGCGTCTTACAAGCAGTGGCGAGGCGGCGAACGCGGAAGGTCCTTTCATCTACCGAGCGCGCGGCGGAGGTGAGAGGGAGCATACGCTTATCCGGAGCCTGCCAGCCCTGGCCATCAATCACGGGGAAGAGCCCGTTTAAAAAATTACTCTGAGCGAGCATTTTTATGGAGGAGCATGTGAGTGTAACTTGTACTTTTTACTAAATAAACCTTTTAAAGCGATATTGCACTATATGAGGCTTTTTATTGAGGTAACCAAGAGGACAGTCGGCCTAAAGGGAGGACTTTGCAACTTACTGGTGCCAGAGAGGTGGGGGACGACCCGGGAACGGTCCCGTTGTGCATATAGACCATTGGTTGGTCTGTGTATTGCGGTGAGTGGCACACAAAGGGTGTGGTGGTGGCCTCTATACATCTGAAGATCTGCAATTCGTTCTGATGAAGAATTTTATTTATTGATGGACCTTTTTTTTATTTATTGATGGACTTTTAATTTTGAATGTGTAGTATTGTAAACCTTGAATGTGTTGTGCATACAGTCATTGAGCCTTCAAAAGTATCGTGAGCGCCAACCTCTATGAAAAGTTTTAGATTTTTATAGACTGGACACGAGAGACATGAGTGTGTACGCTAGTCTTGTGGCCAGAGGATGGAGCAATTGAATAAACAGCTTAATTTACAAGAAATATGCAGTTAAAGAAAATCTGTACTAGGAGACAATTAGAGATTGTCATTTCTGACCTTCTTTACATAACACTAGTTGTCATGGCTGTTTTTGGCTTCAGTACATTCCGTGTAAAGTAGGAGTGGAGTCTCTATACTGCACACTCATTCTGGTACTGTGACTCTGGAAGACCAGCAATGGCAGCCTCCATCTTACTCACTTAATGTCTGACATGTTGTAACCTTTCCCTACCTGAGTATGATGGACATTTTGGCACTATTCTTGTCTAATTTAACATATCTCAATATTTATCAGAGCAACCTTCTGGATCAACTGGGATAGGTAAAGGCACAGGCTAGTGTTTGTGCCATATTTTCTGGTTGAACTCAATGGACAGATGTCTTTTTTTCAACCAAACTAACTATGTAACAAATGCATTTGGTCATTTTCAGGACAATAACGGGTTTTCGTCTTGTCCAGTTGAAGAATTAAAAGTTGTTCTTCTTTGTTTCCAAGCAGAAATGTGAGGCATGCCTGATCATAAAGTCACTAAAATAACACTAAGACAGAAATAGCTCTTGAAAGGGTAGAAATGAACATGGATCAGGTAGTGAAGCAGTTAAGCACAATTGCACTCTTTTTGGAGGAGTCAGCAATGACGCATCATGTCCCACATGAGAGCTTCAGCCTTAATATGACTTGCAAGCTTACCTGTCATGAGAGAAACCTCAAATTATCATTAATGATTGCTTCCAACGAGATGTTCGCATTCATGATGCATTATTTGTTATAATCGGATCGGTGTAGTGCAAACTAGAGCAAATGTGGACTATTTTCCAGAGAAGCTAGCCAGAATGCTTGCTTCTTTTAACGACTGAAACCTAATTGGTTGCTGTAAGCATATGTTCCACATTTTGGCCCAGTTTTTTTTTTTTTTTTTTTGCACCTGTCTTGACAAATCAGCCCCATAGTTTATTATTGTAGGCCTGTGGGGAGCTATATACTCAGGGGATCGGTGGTATGGCCAAGAGACCAACATTTTCAGACAGAGGCAAGTAATGGATGTTTCCATGATGAGAAGTGTACTTTACAGCACAACACTAGAGGAAAATAAATAAATGGACTGAAATAGTTTGGAAGGGATGAGAACCTGCTTTTTTTTTGCAGTCTGTATTCCTGGGTAGTTGAAGACTCTGGTTAGTTGAGTTCCGGTTAACTGGTACTCTACTATACTATTTAAGCTATTAAAGTGCAACCTTAACCCAGGATTGAACTTCATCCCATCAGTAGCCAATACCCTCTTTCCCATGAGAAATCTTTTACCTTCTCCTCTAATAGATCATCAGGGACATCTGTATGGCTGATATTGTGGTGAACTAAACCACATACTCCTTTTATGCATAGCACAACATGACAATACTAAATAATACCACTATGAGACAGGTAGTCCTTTTCTAAAGTGCATTTATGGATCTATCCCAATACACATGAAAACCCACTTCCCTATCCCATACACATTGCACCTGCCCTGATTCCACCACCCCCCCCACCCCCACCCCCCCCGCTACCTATGCCTGCAGGCCTAAATGATTTTGAGTCTTTTAAATCAGCGCTGATACTCAGTTCTGAATATGCTGATATAGCATCCAAACACAGTGTTCCAGATTGCGTTTCCACTTATATTATTGCTCTTGATATTCCATCATTCATTAACCTTAAAAGGCTTTGATTATAGCGGGAGTGACAGTGCCCATTAAAATACCGTATTTTTCGGACTATAAGACGCACTTTTTCTCCCCCCAAAGTGGGGGGAAAAAGTCCCTGCGTCTTATAGTCCGAATGTGCCCCCTAACAGAAAATGCAGATAGCGCAGCGGAAGCTCTCTTACCTATCCGTGCGCTCCTTGGGACTCCTTGGTGCAGGCCACTCCACGTGGGGCAACAGCAGCGGGATTAAGGCAGTCCTCCGATCTCCATGTACTTGCAGTGGCTGGACTGAAGAAGGGCAATCGCGGCGGCGGCTGTCCTCCATTCCCTGCACTGAAGAGGGGCGATCGTGGTGGCGACTGTCCTCCATTCCCTGCACTGAAGAGGGGTGATCGTGGCGGCGGCTGTCCTCCATTCCCTGCACTGAAGAGGGGCGATCACGGCGGCGGCTGTCCTCCATTCCCTGCACTGAAGAGGGGCGATCGCGGCGGCGGCTGTCCTCCATTCCCTGCACTGAAGAGGGGCGATCGCGGCGGCGGCTGTCCTCCATTCCCTGCACTGAAGAGGGAATGGAGGACAGCAGCGTCACGAGGAGGCGCCAGTAAACAAGGAAGTAGGCATCGGTACTCGTTACAGCCGCTGTAGCCACAGCCGGAATCGCCCCTTCTATCAAGCTGCCGCAAGTGCAGGGAATGGAGGACAGCCGCCGCCACGATCGCCCCTCTTCAGTGCAGGGAATGGAGCACACAGCTGCCAGGATCGCGCCTCTTCAGTGCAGGGAATGGAGGACAGCCGCCACCGCGATCGTTCTCTTCAGTGCAGGGAATGGAGGACAGCCGCCACCGCGATCGTTCTCTTCAGTGCAGGGAATGGAGGACACAGCTGCCAGGATCGCCCCTCTTCAGTGCAGGGAATGGAGGACACAGCTGCCAGGATCGCCCCTTTTCAGTGCAGGGAATGGAGGACACAGATGCCAGGATCACCCCTTTTTAGTGCAGGGAATGGAGGACAAAGATGCCAGGATCGCCCCTCTTCAGTCCAGCTGCTGCAAGCCCAGGGAGTTTGTAGGACAGCCACCAGTATGCTGAGATGCCTGGATCCCGCTGCTGTTGGAGTGGCCTGCACCAAGGAGCCCATCATCAGGATCACCACAATGGCTGGAAAGGACCTGATAGGTGAGATCATCCACTTTGTAATTGTAATGTTGAGTAAGTGTAGTTTCTGGGGAGGCAGGGGTTAGTTTAATGTAATGTAGTGTAGTGTAAATGGTGGGGCAGCAGGGGTGGGGTAGTTAGTGTAGTAACTAGTGTGGTGTAGAGCAAGGTTACTGGTGGGGCAGTAGGGGTGGGTTAGTGTAGTATGTAGTGTAGCAACTGGTGGGGACATCAGGGATTAGTGTAATGTAGTGTAGTGTAGCGCAAGTTACTGGTGGGGCATCAAGGATTAGTGTAGGGTACTTGGTCTAGCTGTCGGGGGCAGCAGGGGTTAGTGTAACTGGGCACTGAAGCTTAGACAGGGACAGCTTGGAGGAAAAATGTCTACAAGACACCCCCGCACTATAGATGCACCAAGTTTAGTATAATATTTTTTTCCTGGTTTTTGTCCTCTAAACCTAGGTGCGTCTTATAGTCCGGAGCGTCTTATAGTCCGAAAAATACGGTAACTTGCCAACCGTAGCCTGCATTAATGCACAGAGTTACTTCCACCACATCCGTCACATAGGTAACAATCTTACCGACCTCCGCTGCAGCAAGGAGCGAGGTTTGAAGCACATGGGCATCCCCACTTGCTCACCAATTCCTCCAGCTCTGCCGGATGTACGCTTACTGCGGACCTGTCTCCTCGCAGGCATAGGTAGCGGGGGGGATGAGGGCTAGCAAGCATTATTGCCCTCTGTGCATAGAACGCTCAGTAAAAATCAAACATTCCGCAGGACTAAATATGTGGCCACCTGATACTTTTCAGAATGTAAATCGGGGAAAGGAAAGATTTTACAATAGGCAAACACTAACTAAATCATACATTTTGTAAAAAAAAATAAGCAATTTTATTTATTACATTAGTTTCACTACAAGCAAGAAGTTTTAAATCAAGATGATACCATTTTCACTACAGTTTATCTTTAAATTAGTTTTAATGAAGCAGCAAACATGTTTGCTTCTATTGCACATTGCTTGTCTGTGTTCTCTGACTTTTTAGTATATATTCTCTACCAAATGTTCTCACTGCATCATCAAACAAGCTATTTGTAGAGCGCACTTGTGTGTGGACAGGTTTGTCATTCCTAGATAATATAGCGGAGCGTCTACTTAACGCTGTAACAAGTTAACAAACATTTATTTTCTGTATGTTGTACAACCACAATGGTGTGCAACCGCATGTCCTTGTGGAATTTCTCCTATTTGAGGCCTAGCTTGAGTAAACATGGTACCAGAGGAGCAAGTCTCATAAGATGGTAGAGGAATGCTGACCTGTAATGTGGCTGAACCCGGTGATGAAAGCAAGCTGTCATGAGCCGTTCTCCCACAATGCCATGTGTATAAGTAATGTTCAAGTGCACTTTCATCATTCACTCAGATGTGACCTTACACAAGTCCTCCTCGTCCTCCTCCTCTTTTAAAAGGCAATTGCTTTGCTAGGAATTAGTTCCTACACATCACAGCTATCCATCACAGTAGCCAGTGATCTGGAAAAACCTTGACCCTTTCAGTAACCACCAAGAAGCGTCACATCATTGCACTGCACCAGAAGAAAGGATAACTAGTAAAAGTGCATAAACAGTATTGTTTCCCTTTGTAAGACCAGTGTTCTTTTTCCATGAAAATACATTTACAGTTTAACTTTTATAACAACAATCATATAGGTATAAATAAGGGGTTAAACACCTGGAGAAGAGCAGCAGAAAATATCCATTTACTCCTCCATCTCACCATTTATTCCTTCACCCACCTTGTAACACATGCAAGGCTGTGCATGTATCAATGGAAGTGTAGGTTTTAGAGTATAAACAGCTATATTTACAGAAAGGGCCTGTAGTGTATATGTGTGCTTTCTACATGCATATTCAGATGCTGAGAAATAAAATAAAAGCAAACTTCTGATAACACAAGATTACTCTCAGCGGGCCTGATTTATATAGAGCATACCCAAAGGTTGTCAAACCTGTCCACTGCTTGAGAAATCATTTGCAATCATTTCCTGTTATGTGGTAAAAGAATGAAGTTCTCACCTGGGTCACATTTAAACATAGTGGTGATTGCTGAAAGGTTAGCATATTCCATATGTGATTGCTGACTTACTTACTGGGCAACACGGTGGTTAGCGCTCTTGCATTACAGCCCAGGGTCCCCAGTTCGAAACCCAGCAAGTGCAGTGTCTGCATTCTGTGTTTTCCTTGTATTTTATAACCCTTGTGGCCAAGGTTAAATCCAGTGCTTTTTCTCTCCCTGTCCTGTAGTCATTGTGAACATTTATACAGCACACGCTGTTGTACGTACCATATATTATGATGCGTATGAATGTGTAGTATATTGAGTGCCTTTGTGAGGTTTGTCCAAGAGAGGGCGTTATATGTTCTCCTAATCTTTTCATAGGTTGGTGGACTGTATGATTGCATGTTGCATTATACATGTAATAGAGCCAGAGTTAGGACACATACAGATTCAGGGAAGCCTCTGTGTGGAGTATATGATGCAATATTTTGCGTACTAAGACCTCTGCTTTTAACTTAGAGGGTTAGTAGTGGTTCCTGGATGGCTGGACTGCAGTGAATATTTGCATGAGAGTGTGCGAAGGGTTAATTAAATTTGGAGACTGAGAATTCCAACCTGCATCAAAAACCATGTGAAGTTGTGTCTAAAAGGAATACCACGCTGGGATTTTTAGCAGAGAGATCTCAGCTAAGATTCTGGCAAGCTATAAGAAGCCAGTGGATGATGTAATCCAGTAGCGTCTTTATAAATATTATATGGATGTATGGGGTAGTCTGATTTTAGTTCATGACACTGCACCTTGTTTATAACACTGCACCTTTATAAATCTGACTTGCTGTAAGCCCAATGTCATGATTACAGTATTTCCCTCATCCCTCACTCAACCTCGCCAATAGGTGTTCATCCCATTCCCCTAAAACTTTCTTGCATTCTCTACAGGTTCTTCAACTTTTGTCATGTAATTTCCCTTGCCAAGTGGATCACCAATATCATCCTTGCATCAGCCTTAGGGCCTGCTTTTTTTAAGAAGACTCCTAAGCCATGCCTCAATTTATATACTTGTTATGGGAAGACATTAAGGGCTGTTGAGTGACATGACAACTCTTACTCTCACAACCCTCCATGCTGCATCCCATGGTCCTCTTCAGGTGGAAAGATGATTGGCTTAAGCAGCCAATCCCCTCCCATAGCGAATAGAGTGGCCAAGTGACAACGTGTTCCATGCCAGAAGACATTGCAGGAGAATGGACTGCTGCAGTGACCTGCTGCCCCACCTCATGAAATTCTCACAACTCAAGTAGCAGGTCTTTCACCATAGAGTAGTGATTATTATGGTTTTAGGAGAGTTCATGCGACCCTTAGAGGATTGACATGAGAAACACATTTCTGCTTATCTGTTTAGATACAACATATGGTATTCCATTAAACTTGGGCTGCTTGAGACAATTTAGGTATTCAGCCACATTAACTTGTAATCCCTGAAAATGTCATTGCTTGAGTGCCTATTTGTCGTACTGTTTTGTTTTGCTTTAATTGTGTCCTAATTTATTTTTGTTCACAATTGCTATGCTGTGAACTCGTACTTTTCAAATGATGACATTTCTTTGCAGAATGTTATAATATAAGCTGTTTTCCTGCTTAAACTAAAGTTCCATTGTCCTATTATGCTAGTGGTCATGTATTATAAACAATGAGTTATTAAAGCAGCACAAACTACTCCACTCAACATATATGAGTACCCAGCTATACACAGCTATATGCTGTGTCACATACACACTGATACACATGCTTACTATATTGTTCAGCAGTTTTGTAAGCTTGACCATTGCTGTTATAAATGTCTGAAAAGGCCTTTGGAAATATGTCTTTATGTGAACATAGCCTAGTAAGTAATGAAGTAATGTATGACAATAAGTGCCCTTCTCCTCGTGTTATACACTCTGCTTTTTCTCTATCAGCTGCTTTCTGCACACACTAAAAGCTTACATAACACAAGTGTCTGGTGGTCATATTTCTATATGCACCACAGGTGAAGCTTATCTTTTCCCATTACAGAGCAGTGGTCCCTGATGCTCTTTTTCCTGCTGGGAGGCCACACAGTGAAAATACATACACTACAGCATTTTGCCTGAATATATAGGATGCTTTGCTCCACTTTTAAACTTTGTGAATACAGTAGAATCCCTTCATAGTAAACTCCCAGGGACAGGGCAAAGTACTGTATCTTTATTCAGTCAATAATTGGGAGTATATTTTTCTTTTTAATGCTTCAGCAAGCGAGCACAGACAGTGTCTAAGCTCTATCAAAATGCACAGTGCTCAGAATGCAGGGATTTGCATGCACTAATCAGGCAACAGCTTGCACAGGAAGTATAGGTCCCACCAGTTAATACAGGTACATTACTTATAGTGTGGTCCCCTGTCCACATTTCTGTGCAGCCTGGATGATACTGTAGCATTGCAGCCATGCTGCAGCTTACATAGGAAGCATAGGTCTCACAGGCTGGTGCTTGTGAGGTAATCCACATAGGCTCAGTGTAATGCACAGATAACGAACAGGCAACAAGTGGCTGCCAGCCCACCCACTGACCATTACCCATGGGTCTCCGACTGACATATGGCACATGCTTCCACCCACTTTCCACTATAGCTGAATACAGAATCACGCAGGGGCCAAAACACAGGTTTACTATAACAGAAGTTCTATTATATCATGGTTTACTATACCAGGAGTGACTCCCATATACTTATCATGGTGCTTGGCTGGAACCTGGGCATTTAGTTTACTATAGCGGAATGTTTACTATATCAGAGTTTACTATATCAGAGATTATACTGTAATATATAAATGTAATTCAAGGGCCTTCACGACCTGGACATAATAGGAAGCTTAATGTCTAATTAAAATAACACACAAACACCAGATGGAGAGAAAAAATCTGCAACCTTCTTTATTGGGGGTTTAATCAATTGTTAAATTGTATACCTAAACCAAACTTTACTGCATGTTACCAAGTGATCATTAGTCATAACATCAGACCAAAGAGAAAATCATTAACCAGAAACCTGGATTCCTGAGTCACCTGGATGGGTGGATTGCACAGAATAACAATACAGCCAGCCTTGGTGAAAGCGAAAATGATGATGAGTTGTGTAAATCCTGCCAATCAGTATGCCTGTTGCTGAAGCCTGCTCCTGCCACAATGATTCATATGGCTGTGAAGAGTGTGCCCTCATCCAGGGATACACTGTGTAGAATGCTGCATCATAATAGCTATGAAGTGGCTGTAGGATGCAAGCCAAATTTTTGGGAGAGACTGGGGAAGAGAGTCACGTGGGACGCCAATAGTGTGTCCCGTTGGGAAGTCAAGACTCTGCCCACCAACCATTTCCGTGTGTGCGTGATTCATCTTTACTGAATCACTCATGTGCCTGCACACTGTACCGTTGGATGGACTGGAAGTCCTAGAACTTTCATAGATGATGATGCTTTTTGAGTTGTTTTAATAGCAGCCATCCTTCACTTTGCACAGTTAAAGATTATAATTATTTAGGTGCATAAACACACTGCTCTGCTCTTATATTTTTGTATAACCCATGTATAATAATTCTTTTCCCTGTATTTTTCTGCTATATTTAAGCTGATTTTCTCTATGTTTATAAACTCTGTAGGTAGCGTTACATGCATGCGGAGTGGCCACAGATATGGTGATTGAACATTGCATCTCTGCTAGAGCAGCATTTGTCATCTGCCCATGTTGCTATGGCTTTATACAAAACACAGTGAAGACCACTTTTCCACGCAGGTAATAAAACATTTCTTCATTCTTTTCTGAACGGTTTTCTCTTTTTCTAAAAGCACACTGGATATGGATGAGCAGGGCATAGTCTTACTTGCTGGTAAAATGGCCATTTTAACAGTTGTGTCTTGGTGCTTACTAAGGTTAGGTTCATACTAGTATTGGGGGAGAAAACAAGCACATCGACACTGATCACCTATTCAAACCCAATGTCAGATAACATTCATTTGGCACTTTTACTTGGCTTGCCAAGAAAATGTTCAGTAAATATCTGAGAGACATTGCATACATCATCCATCAGATGTGACATAGACTGGACAAGTACGTACATCACTGCAATTGCCGATAGATCATTTCACTGCGTTATTTTTAAATAATAAAAGGGACTAAGAGGGGTGCTGTAAATATAAGAGGGGTTGTGGCGCATGAAGGGTGCACATGAAAGAGAGGTCTCCTTGTAAAGTAGGAGGTGGGTAGTGCACAGGGGCGATGTATGTGAAAATAGAGTATACAGCTGCATGCTGCACATAGGGATCCTGCTATACATAGAATGGGAGGCTGTACATTAGGCAGGGAAAGGGAAAAGAAAAGTGGTTCTGGTCCTGGTCCTGGTCCATGTCTGTATCACACATCTGAAACAAGCATGTAGCTAATCTAGTCAGACTTGAGTCATCTGATCTGCATGCTTGTTTAGGGTTTATGATCTCTAGCTAAAGGTAATAAGCCCCATCTACACCATACAATTTTTTTGTCCGATTCGATTCAATCCGACATGTCCGATCGGGATTCAACTCGATTCAATTTGCCATTGCAAAACAATGGCAAATTGAATCGAATTGAATCCCGATCGGACATGTCTGATTGAATCGAATCAATGATTTGAATCGAAAAATTGTATAATGTAGATGGGGCTTTAGAGGCAGAGGATCGGCAGGACAGCCAGGCAATGTGCATTGTTTAAAAGTAAAATAAATATTTCCCCCTCCATATGGGTTTCACCTTTGAGGTTACAGCAATAGAAGGCTGTAATGGACACTTCAGTCTGTCATTTTTGCAGCTGTCAGCTTAGCTGTATATACCTCTCAGATATAATGTCTGTAGAGGGGAAAGTACAACTGTGCTTATTGTTAACATTATATTGAAAAGTTAAAGAGTACTTTAAGTGGCATGTGATATAATGAGATAGACGTGTAGTTAGTACTACTTATTGTAGTACTAATTACAAATTGTCTGAAGTCCCTTTTTGTTTTCCAGTACAGCAAGTGTTAAAAAACTTGCATTGTTAATTATGCAAATAAACTTGTTGAATTTTAATCTGGTTTCCTTGACATTAAATAGAAGGCAAAAGGCTATTATCGGGTGGTTAAAAGCCAAGTGATGAGGTTTAAGAGCCCGTTCTCACTTCAAGTCGCAAAACGCTTGCGCTTAGCGCTAGTGTTTTGCGCAGGTAATTTTACCGCAATTAGCGCAGTAAAAACACTGTACACTCTCGTGATTCCCGAGCGATTGTGATCAGCGCTTTTTGAAGCACTGTATCGTAATCGTTCCAGAATCGTGGAAAAATGCATCAAACAACGTAAGATCCCTGACGTATAGCTATGTTGCACTAGCGCTTTAAAAACTGCTCCTGACTGAGTTACGGAGCTCAGCTGTGTTTAGACAGATGAGCTCTGTGCCGGCGGTTTTGCACTACTGCATCCCGTGCTCGGGATCTGGCAGCATTAAAACTATACAAACACAAGGGTACAGGATATCTACCTCAACTGCCCATCTCACCCATAAAGAAGCAATTGTTCAAAAGGAAAGTATATTCAGAGAACTGAAATGTAAACATATCTTCGGGCCCAATATTTATATAGCCAGCAAATGTAGGGGCCTTCACAGAAGTTGCGATTGAAATAGGTCAACAAAGATAGTCAACCCCATGTGCTGTGATAGAAGCACTCCTATGTATAAATCTACATACGCCCTCATTACTGACACATATACAGTGTCAAACCTCAACACCTCTGTACTGAAGAACCCCCTTGTATGGGGTACCCAACTCACGTGCACCAGTCCAGCGGCATGCGCATCACATTCAGAATGAAGCAGGGCCGCTCAATCTCAACGGCATATCCACTCTGCAGGTACACGCCAGGTGTTGCGTACAATAAGCCGCGATGTACACGTGATATGTGGCGGAGGCACGTGACTTTTTCAGCGTTACAACCACCCTGCAACAGGCTTAGGCTGCCACAAGTGCGGCATAGTTTTAACTACACACGGTCCCGCACCAATTAAACTGAAAATAAACATATGGCTCTTAGTTCTACCTTACTAATATTATTTATTAGTAGTACTACACATACAGTTAATTATCTCATAAGTTTATTTCACTTCAAGTTTGCTTTAAACTATTTTATGTCATTGCTGTTAAACCTTAACCTGTTTCTTTCCAATATGACTTCAGGGCATTTTCATTTGATCAACTTTGCATTCATATAGCTGAGAGAGAATGTGCTTTTCCTAACATGGAAGTGGAAAACTATATAGAAAGAAGTATTTATAGAAATGGTTTATATAGAAGAGCTTTAAAGTGAATTTCCAGGATATCTTATTGCTAACCTGTTATTTTCCACTGTAGGTTTTAATCAGATTGATTTATATTGGACAGATGTTATAAAAGATATTTAGATGAATGTTTTATCCTGTTCCAACAGCAACAGACTGTCCATCTCTGACACAGCAATGGTGTCCCTGTATGTGTGCACTTTACCCTACCTGCTTGTTCACCCCTGTGACTGTGCCATAAAGCACAGGGAATATGTTGAGAGCACTGGCAGTTATTAATATAAATACATCCTGTAGTACAGTATATCAAGCATTTGCTGTCAAGATGGCTAATCTTTTGTAACTTTTCTTTACAGTTGTCGCTTTGGAGAGGTTTTGTCATACAAGGTAATTTCACTGTTCTAAGATCTTACCATTATATAGCTAATGTTTGAGAAAAAAAAAATAAAGAATTTGGTGCAGAATCATGACAATGTACCGTAAGTACAGCTGTAATGGATCAGAATTAGATCTAGATAACTGTTTTCCCATGCTCTCTACAAACAACTTCCATAAAGGGACAGTCCCGGTCTATTCCATAAGATTCATATAACTTGATTCATTGTAACTGAATTACCTTGTTTTCCCTCAAATCCATTAAAGTGGAACTCCAGTGAAAATAATGTAATACAAAAAGTGCTCAATTTTTACAATAATTATTTATAAATGATTTAGTCAGTGTTTCCCCATTGTAAAATCTTTCCTCTCCTTGATTTACATTCTGACATTTACCACATGGGGACATTTTTACTGCTGGCAGGTGATTTCAGTGTAAGAAGATGCTGCTTGCTTTTTTGGCAGTTGGACCCAGCTATAAACAGCTGTTATTTTCCACAATGCAATGAGGTTCCCAGACAGGAAACTTTCAGGACCATGGTCCTGACATCCCACTGTGGGAGGGGTTTAACACAATATCAGCCATACAGAGCCCCCTGATGATCTGTTTGTGAAAAGGAAAAGATTTCTCATAGGAAAAGGGTATCAGCTACTGATTGGGATGAAGTTCAGTTCTTTGTCACGGTTTCTCTTTAATAATGCTAGATTAATTTCAACAGCCAAACTGATATGTAGTGGTGTACTTATTAGCAGTGGTTTGTCCATCCTTAGCAGTGGTTTTGTACTGTACAAAGCCGGACATAGCTACAATGAATTCTGGTTACATTGCTGCTGAAATATGAATAGAAATTAGCCTGCATTAGCCTGCAATATGATATATAACTATTCTCCGATCTGTATTTCAGGTGGAGCGTTTTAATCATAGGCAGGATCAGCACATTAATCTGACTGCCTGTTACCAGTGTAAGGTCAGCAGGTGAAATGATGCTCCTCCCTTTTGCAAACCGTAAATTACATCCCTAAAAAGCTACGAAACTTAACTGCACAATCATTCTTGACTGTACACAAGTTGAGTGTATGAATAAGTGTGCTAAATAAATATCAATGCCTTCATCAAAGCTGCAGCTGACTATTTTGGTGCCCCGAAAAGGTACATTTCGCCTCTACCAATGAATAGATCATAGCCTACAATTACTGTAACTAGTTTCTGCAGACACCAATAACAAATTGATGGGCTATATACAAAAAAGATGTTGCTTTTAATAACATGTCTATAAAGGATACACAATATATTACTTTATAAATTATTTAGTCAGTGTTTGCCCATTGTGTAATCTTTCCTCACCCGGATTTACATTCTTAAATGTATCACTGGTGGTGACATCTTTAGCGCTGTCAGGTACATAACTTAAGAATGTTTGTTTGCTGTGTGTTTCAAAGTCAGTATGAAAATCACCTGCTCTTCCAGAATGCACTGAAGATAAGATAAGGTTGTGCTCAGCAGGCTACCTTAGAGCGAGGTCTAGAGTATTGCCCAAGGACTCCTTATTGATTAGTTAACCAGTTCGACCTTTGTGGACGAGCTTTCTCGTCCAGAAAGGCACTGCTGCTTTCCCTGCGTGGTGCGCGCGATTGGGCGCCTGCGCGCTCACCCGCTGCCCGCCGCTAGCCCCCGATCAGTGAATGGGAATATAATTCCCATTCACCAATCTAACTTCCCCGCAGAAATACTGACGCTTTCTATCCAGAGAGCGTGGTATTTCTGCCCCCAGGAAACATCTCCCCTATATTTAAGTTCCTGGATGCGAGATCGTTCGCATCCAGGACTTTTTTCACTGTGGCCATCTTGTGGCCAAATAGTAAACTGCACCAACAAACATTTTAAATTAAACAATTATAATATTTTACATTTAAAATAGGCAGTTTCCCTCCCACACCAAAAATTACCCACATACATTTTTTTATTAAAAAAAATAAATAAAAAAATACAATAAAAAAAAACAACAACATAAATAGTTACCCAAGGGTCTAAACTTTTTAAATATGCATGTCAAGAGAGTATGTTATTATATTATTTAAAATTATAAGCTTATAAATAGTGATGGACGCAAATAAAAAAAATGCACCTTTATTTCTAAATGAAATATCGGCACCATAAATTGTGATAGGGACATTGTTTAAACGGTGTAATAACCGGGACAGATGGGCAAATAAAATACATGAGTTTTAATTACGGTAGCGTATATTAATTTCAAACTATAATGGCCAAAAACGGAGAAATAATGAATTTTTTTCATTTCTTTCTTAACCTTCCTGTTAAAATGGATTTAGAAAAAAATAATTCTTAGCAAAATGTACTACCCAAAGAAAGCCTAATTAGTGGCGGAAAAAACAAGATATAGATCAATTCATTGTGATAAGTAGCAATAAAGTTATAGGCGAATGAATGGGAGGTGAACGTTGCTCGGATGCATGAGATTTACGGCACTGCGGTGCTGAACCGGTTAAACTGGCTCCAGCTAGGATCCAAACCCTTGTCCCCTTTGTCAAAGGTGGTGACTTTAACCTGTACACTATCCAGCCAATCTACTTCATCAGTCCAGGTCCACTGAACACTTACTATAATTATGAGGGCTGTGTAGCCACTTAATAAAAACATTATACTGGTTATGTACAGGTGGGATCCTTACAGGTCCACATCTAAAATGCAGATTCAATTTAAAACAATTACAGTTTAATTAGCACATTAGTAGCACCTGATGTATCATTCTCAATCTATTCAGTCAAGTGTCCTTTTTTTTGCTAATCAGCAGTGCTCATTTAGGTGCTAAATATATTGTCCCTCCTATTTTTAATGCAAGTAGCAGTTATGTATTAGAATTTCACAGAGGACATTGTGCAAAGACTAGATCTGAGGTGTTCCCACCTGATGGTGTCTGCCTGAAAAGGCACTGTTGTGGTCTTTTCGTTCTTGTTATAGGCTTTCTTTTTTGGCCCATATGCATCCACACCAGTCTACTACATCTTTATAACTTTGATTTAGGGAGCTGTAGGAACTGACAGTACAGGAGACTGAAAATTACAGAAATGGTTTGATTCCATAACATGTAACTCTCATCGCGACCTCGCTTGACTACACTGTCCAATTTGCGATTCCAATTTGCGTTTCCGAGTTGCCCTGGTTGCTATCAAAACGAAAAGAAAAACACAGCATGCCATACCGATTAAAAATTGCAAATCGAAATCTCATGTAAAATTGCGTCAAAATCGGAATCACTTGTAGTGTGCAAGAGTTCTACATCAGACGTTTTCTTTGATCTCTCTAGGTCCACCAACAGCAAGTCTGCATCTTGGTACAGTGCCTTAAAGTATACCCATGGCAAAAGCAATTTTATTCAAGAGAGAGCAATTTTTGTTTCACTTTTTATTTGAAATAATAAACTGATTTGGTAATAATTCCATTATGTTGGACACCAAAGTGCCTATTTGGACAGATGGTTTGTGATGGAAAGGGAGGAGGCCATAGAATGTGCATACGGCATGAGGCATCGTGTCCCAAACCTCTGATAGGAAAGTGTGTTCTGTAAGTACGCTCATTAAAATTTGCCATTTGTGTAGTTTTTGCACTTTTTTTTTAACTACACATAAGCCCTGCCCATTTAAAAAGGGGCACCAGGGCTCTGCCGCAACCCCCTCACCCCCTTTTTCCCTCACAATTGCCGCACTCGCACACTCGTCTGACTTCCCACATACGCACGCTCCCGCCCCCTTGCAACCGTCCTTCTGCTGTCCCAAGTCCACCCGCGTGCTGCGCATGCGCGCTGGCCTACACGCAGGGACACAGGAGGACACAGAGAGACAAGATGGCTAATCTTTTGTAACTTTTCTTTACAGTTGTCGCTTTGGAGAGGTTTTGTCATACAAGGTAATTTTACTGTTCTAAGATCTTACCATTATATAGCTAATGGTAAGGGATATTATTATATAGGATTAGAGACAGGGCTGGATTTACCATAATGCACTGCAGCACGTTCCTACAGACACCTGATGATGGAAAGGTGGCTCACTCCTCTCCTAGTGCCTCCCTCCCTCTTTCCCTATGCAGAGTTCTGATGAGAGTGTAAATGAGAGGTTACTCACCCAGCTCTCAGCATTCCACTGACCACCAGATCTTCCTTTAGTCGGGGCACTTCTAAGTAGTTAATACTGAGGTTCCTCTAGCTATCTAATACCTGGGGGCACCTCTAGCTACCTAATATTGAGGGTATTTCTGGCTACCTAATACTGGTACTAAGGGTCACCTGTGGCTACCTACACCAGGCAAGGGAAGTAACGGAGAAATGACAGCTGGGACAGCCTGCACACTTGCGGTGCGGTTCGGTGGGGATTTGTAGGTTCATGGAGGATGAAGTCTAGGGTGCTGTTACATCTGTGCCTATAGGCTCCAGTGAGGTTAATCTGGGCCTGATTAGAGAGTTATGATGTAAAATACATAATTTTCCTCCTTATGATCCCACCTTGGTATTGTATCATGTACATTTACCATTCTTGTGATCCAGTAAAGTTAAAGAGATTAGTAGAGACAGTGCTGCACTCTCCCTTTGCTGCTGTCCTTTACAGTAATCGCTCTGATGACCTTATCTGTATTTGTTTTTTATAAGATTATGAATTCAGTTTCCATGAAAACCAGCATATTAATATTTGAAACATCAAATGCTCCTGAAACCATCTGAACAGGACTATAAAACCTGATCATTTTGTTAAAATTGTTAATTTTGTGAAATTAGCACTTTGTCAATGCTATTTGCATTAATACTTAGATGTACATTATTTCTTCTTTGGGCTGCAATAATATTTTATACCCTGTATACTTCTATGCATTTCTAAGTGCAGTACATGTGTTTTGCTAGTATGAAGTATTATGATTGTTGATTTATAATGTGCAAACAGATCTTGTGGCGTATGGGTCACATAATGATACAGACACACACAAAATATAGATGCAGATATATAATACAGAATACGTAGGCATAGTAATTAAAGTGACAATTGTACCATGATGAACAAAATATATAGCAAATTCCAAGACACAAAAGGATGAGGAAGGATTTCACTTTATTATTATTATTTATTTATTTATATAGCGCCAGCATATTCCGCAGCGCTTTACAAAGCACAATAAGATGACAAGGGGAACATAGGTTCAACCAAAAAATCTACAGCAGAGTGTCAAGCAGCACAAGTATTGCAACAAAAACAGTAAACTTTAGGAGGATGACCCTGGCCTTGCAAGCTTACAATCTAAGGGGTATTGGGAGGACACACTAGGTAAGGAGACGGGGGATGGATGGATGGATGGATGGATGAGGCAGTGAGCCTTTGTCTCTGATTACATTGCGAACAGATATGTAAATAGGGGCTATAAAATGTTATAAGCTTGTCTGAACAGGTGTGTTTAAGAGTGCGTTTGAAGATGTCCAGGTTTGGAGCACTTTAGATAACTGTTGGCATCCTCAACCACCTACAAGCTTCTTATATCCTTTGGGAGCGTCACTGAAGAGGGTACGTATTGTCCCGCCGCCGGTGAGTTGGGCGCAGGGTGAGCGCTGCTGCTTAAATTCCAGCGGCGTTAAATACTGTTCCCACTCTGTCGTAGCAACTCGGCGATCGCTGCCACCCGAATTACCCATTGTGCCCGCTGCGGACTATAGCACTGGCGCCTAAACCACCTGCTTTGCAGTGAAGGAATGTCCCTTTCAAAGTTTCCAGCCATGCTTCTTTACTCTAAAGACTTATGGCTCTGACTTTGGCAGGAGCCACCAGAGTAACTGCAAAAGTAGGGAAAAAGATACAGCTCAACCCCCTATATCAATTATATCAGTATTGAATCTTGGATGATAATAGACCTTTGAGGCTAGATGTGAGAAACTAATCTGGCAACCAAGAGATCTTACAATTACCTGATGCTAAGACACACAGAGACATGTCTAGAATGTAAGGCCCCTTTACAGGCAAAATGTTAATCAATCAGCCAAATTTATCCCACTATTTTACAAGATCTTAATAAGATTGAAAAAAATCTCATAAATACCTAAACTTAGCTGAAACCCTTGGCAGGCACAGCAAAATTGCTCCTTGTGGTTCTGCTCACCGGGTCTGGCTTTGCTTCTATGCCTTCTGTTAAAGTGCAACTGTCAGGCATAAAATCAGAAATCAATACTTTATTTTTATCTGGTAAACAAGTAATAGGGATGCTAACCAGGCAATCCAAAAGTAAAAAATCTCTTACTTTTCTTCTCCATAAAACATCATTCCCCAGTTTCCTTGGCTCTTATTTGGTACATCTGCCGCACCAAGGAAGTTGCAGGGCATGCTGGGTTTTCTTTTTTTCTTCTTTACTTTCCCCTCAGGGAAGAGGCTTCAGCTAATCAGGCTGCATTAGCTATTAATGCAGCCTGATTGGCTGAAGCCTCTTTCCCTCCTGTTTCCCCTCCCACATCTCTGGTCCTCTCTGATTGGCCAGTATTTCTCATGCTGAGACAATGCACTTTCTACTGCAGACCTCGGTGGAAGTGTCTCAAGACTGGGAGGAGGGTGGGCAATGATACACAGACAAAGTAAGGGAGGAAATTATGTCAGGATTGGCTTCAAAATAGACACAATCACAGAGTACTATAAAAAAAAAATAATTAAAATCAAAATGTGGACAGTGCAATACATGTTATGTAAGTAGAACAAGTATGTATCTACTTATATATGTGTGTGTTTTTTCTGAGATAGTATGGCTGACAGCACCTCTTTAAGAGGATTATGGCTGAGCTGCCACTCACCAACTTTTATAATTAAGGAAACAGGAGAGGACTGGCCAAGCTGACACACAATCCCCCTTGCCATAGGGGGCAGTGAAGAGGCTTGGGGTTGGCCTTGTGTGTGAGCCTGTAAGAGTGCATGCCTGTCATTTAGGCACAAGGACTTGCAGTGGTGGTCATATGACTGCTGCTGTTTTCAGTTACATCAAAATATTATATCATTTTTTTCCACTCTTTTTCATACATTGGCAAGACTAGTGAGAGGTCACTGAAAGAGCAGAGTAATACATTTCTTTGCCAAAAAAGGAGCTTTAGATGAATTAATATATACTATATATATACATATACATATATATGTATATATATATATATATATATATATATATATATATATATATATATATATATACATATAGTGCTGTACGTCAGACAAAATGTTATCTTTTGTATCAAGATGCAAAGCAGTAGGCAACATTTAAACACTTTCCAACCTGACAGAACTTTGTTATTTGTACCATACAGGCCACCCAGAAGTTATGACCTTGAGAATCTCTGCATGGTCCCCACATTTAGAATGCTTACAATTTAGCTGGTAGGGAATTTAGTTACTTCTGACTAAAATACTGACTGACTTTTTCCCACAAAAAAAAATAGTTTAACTGGCTATGATGGCCTTTATCTGAGCTTCTTGGCCTGCAGTGGCGAGACATAAATCTAGAAGGTCAAATTTACTTCTGATGATCCTGCTACTGGCCCCCAGTGAGACTGTCTGATGTATTTTTCCTGAGCTCACTGTTGCTGACAGGTGCTCTTCCATTGCTATACTAAAACAAACCCTTCATTTTTTCAGGAAGCAGGAGTAGGAGATGAGACAGCCATGGCAACGCTAAGTCTGAAACTTTACACTATCATAACTAAATAAACAGGTCATTAAATTATGGTAATATTATTGAGATTGGATACAGGATTGTTTTATCACATTTGAGAATTGAGTACTATAGTCATCATGGCTGTCGGTTATTTCGTTATCTTCTAAGGGGACAGATTTTTGCGGGAGAAAATGCAGTGTATAATTACATGTTGTATGTCGGTTTTCCAGGCCAGTTACATGTTAGTGGCTTAATGAACACAATCCCTCCCTGGACATATAATTAAATGAACAATATAGTCTCAAACCAGCTTTATTTTTTAATCCTTTTAAGCAGGGTGGGAGGTTTCATTTTCCTGTAGGGTCAGTGACCTCCTGGCTAATTAATTCTGAAGCAAGGAACCCTTTAGTCAGCTTAAGCTATTCTGTTGTTGTCTCAATAAGTCATTGGGTCATATTCTCACAGTTAATGCACCCATTTTAATGCAGTATGTAATTGTTTAACCCTCGGTTTCCCAATCTATACAGAAAATACACCATCATTGCAGACTGTGAGCTGGCTACTGCAATTTATTGGCAGATTTTACAAGTTGGTAGGTTTGTATGGGTGTTTATGCATTTTGGTAGCCATTTACAGTAGAGTCCTGGTTATCCGTAACTCAACTTACCAGCAGTCTAAACCAACCAGCAAAAATCACTGCCAGTACTCACAGTGGTGAAGTTCAACCTCTTAGGCTGTTTGTGGGCTCTGCTGTGCTTAAAGTCTGGGTTCCACAGTTCCTCCAAAGTTAATACTTTCAGTTACTGTATTTTAACATTTAATACAGAGTTCATGGTATGTATATAAAGTGGGGTATAGTACTATATAAGCTAAGTCTATCTAGAGACACTTCTGTACATTTAGTAGTGTAGGCTGTGTTCCCACTTGTTCCAGCAGGAGCTGATGGTCCACTTTGGTCCAGCTGTAGCCCTGGGCAGATGTGCTACCCCATATGCTATAAGGGGGGACGCATCCGCCTGCCCAGGATTATCACAGATTGCACAGAAGTGCGGTCCTCTTACTGCATCAGATGCCGTGGATCCATTGCAGCGTGACAAGTGTGAATGGCTCCCATTTATAAAATAGGAGCCGCTCACTTCGGAGCGGAGAACGGACAAAAAAATGTCAGTTTCTCCACTTAATTGGGTCCAGAGCCTAAGACCGCAAGGAGTTACAGGAAGCCTTTCCCGCTGACTACAATTCATTTGCACTGCTTTCCTTGGCACATAACTGCCTGGAGATGGTGGATTATAAACTGGCAGCATGAAAAAAAGTTTTTTTAATCCAAAACTTTCAGGGTGCTAACCTTTTACTTTCTTGTACTACTCAGATGATACAAGATCCCACCCACAAGGCTAGACCATAGGAAGTGCATTTTTGATACCTCACCATTTACATTTAGATTTAGATATGCTTTATTTACCTGCATTAACTGTTCACTATGATGGCAACTAGACAATGTAAGCTTGGCCACGTCACTGAAAAACCTGCTGCCATGAGCCAATCAGGCTTCAGTACATTGTTCTCAGCATCCTAGATGTTAAGAGCTACAGCTTGCAAGCTCTTAAAACTGTTACATATATCATAATGATATAAAGGTACCAGGCAGCAGAGGTTCTGTACTGACAGAGCAGCAAGAACATGCAATGGGAAAACCATTGTCCCCAGCTGTCATGGAAATGTGTGCTATTAATGTACATTGTTGGAAGGTTCTCTTTAAAATGAAGCTCCTTTGTTGTTGAAAAGTAACCACTCCCTTCAGTTCGGTTCTGCTTATTGTTGGCATTTATGACAAACGTTTTGAAAGTTAATTACTTTTTTGTGAATATTAAATACAGTCACTTCACAATGAGCCTGGCAGAGGCTGTCAGACAAGAAGAGTGAACGTTACTGCCAATCATTCCATTACAGAAGGTGTGGAAAACAACAGACAGTTGTCCATCTCTGCAAAGATACTCTTTCTTAACTGCTTCTGGACCGTGTTGGTCGAAATCTACAGGATCTTCTCAAAAAATTAGCATATTGTGATAAAGTTCATTATTTTCTGTAATATACTGATAAACATTAGACTTTCATATATTTTTAGATTCAAATACACACAACTGAAGTAGTTTAAGCCTTTTATTGTTTTAATATTGATGGTTTTGGCATACAGCTCATGAAAACCCCAAATTGCTATCTCAAAAAATTAGCATATTTCATCCGACCAATAAAAGAAAAGTGTTTTTAAAACAAAAAAAGTCAACTTCAAATAATTATGTTCAGTTATGCACTCAATACTTGGTTGGGAATCCTTTTGCAGAAATGACTGCTTCAATGCGGCGTGGCATGGAGGCAATCGGCCTGTGGCACTGCTCAGGTGTTATGGAGGCCCAGGATGCTTCGATAGCGGCCTTAAGCTCATCCAGAGTGTTGGGTCTTGCGTCTCTCAACTTTCTCTTCACAATATCCCACAGATTCTCTATGGGGTTCAGGTCAGGAGAGTTGGCAGGCCAATTGAGCACAGTAATACCATGGTCAGTAAACCATTTACCAGTAATTTTGGCACTGTGAGCAGGTGCCATGTCGTGCTGAAAAATGAAATCTTCATCTCCATAAAGCTTTTCAGCAGATGGAAGCATGAACCCACTTTTGAACCAGAAACAGCGGCAGAAGCGCCTGACCTGGGCTACAGAGAAGCAGCACTGGACTGTTGCTCAGTGGTCCAAAGTACTTTTTTTCGGATGAAAGCAACTTTTACATGTCATTCGGAAATCAAGGTGCCAGAGTCTGGAGGAAGACTGGGGAGAGGAAAATGCCAAAATGCCTGAAGTCCAGTGTCAAGTACCCACAGTCAGTGATGGTCTGGGGTGCCATGTCAGCTGCTGGTGTTGGTCCACTGTGTTTTATCAAGGGCAGGGTCAATGCAGCTAGCTATCAGGAGATTTTGGAGCACTTCATGCTTCCATCTGCTGAAAAGCTTTATGGAGATGAAGATTTCATTTTTCAGCACGGCCTGGCACCTGCTCACAGTACCAAAACCACTGGTAAATGGTTTACTGACCATGGTATTACTGTGCTCAATTGGCCTGCCAACTCTCGTGACCTGAACCCTATAGAGAATCTATGGGATATTGTGAAGAGAAAGTTGAGAGACGCAAGACCCAACACTCTGGATGAGCTTAAGGCTGCTATCGAAGCATCCTGGGCCTCCACAACACCTGAGCAGTGCCACAGGCTGATTGCCTCCATGCCACACCGCATTGAAGCAGTCATTTCTGCAAAAAGATTCCCAACCAAGTATTGAGTGCATAACTGAACATAATTATTTGAAGGTTGACTTTTTTTGTTTTAAAACACTTTTCTTTTATTGGTTGGATGAAATATGCTATTTTTTTGAGATAGGAAATTTGGGTTTTCATGAGCTGTATGCCAAAATCATCAATATTAAAACAATAAAAGGCTTGAACTACTTCAGTTGTGTGTATTTGAATCTAAAATATATGAAAGTATAATGTTTATCAGTACATTACAGAAAATAATGAACTTTATCACAATATGTTAATTTTTTGAGAAGATCCTGTATGTCCATGCGCTACCACCGATCGCGTCCCTCTCTCCCTGCCGCAGTTCATATAGACAGGAGGGCCAGCTCCGTGAGCCAGTCAGGAGCCGATTTCCTTGGCTCCTAACCATGTGATCACTGTGAGCCAATCCCATTGGCTTAAATTGATGGATAGGGTCAGGAGCCAATGAAATCGGCTCCTGACCAGCGCACAAAGCTCTGCCATCACAACAACCGCATATAGAGCAGCGTGACTGGCAAGGGCGACGGGTATGTGCGGCGATTCATTGTTAAGCGCTGTTTTATGGTATCCGCAGACTTTAATCCTTAAAGTGAACCTCCGGACTAAAAATCGACTCAGCAGCACTGAAAAGCCTTAGTGTTTCTTTAACAGTTTCACAGCATCAGAACTTTGTTTCTCTTATACAAGCCTCATTTTTAGCTGCACAGAAGAAAACTGCCCGGGCTTTTTTCCCCTGATGCTGTGCAAAGCATGATGGGATTTCTGATTTTGTTGTTCTCGTTCTGCTGATTTGGTGCAATTTTTTTTTTTTTTTACATTTTGAATTTGACATTTGAAGTCTAGCGTGTGCAGCTGGGAGGGGTAATCAGGACACAGGAAAGTTGTAACTGTGTCTCCTGCTCCTTGTCACCTCCTTTCAACCAAAAAGATGGCTGCCCCCATGACAAAGATGACAGCCCCCATGAATCACAAACATTTGTCTGTTCTTTTAAAACAGGGTGGGTAAGAGATTATATTACCTATCTATTCTAATTAACATAACTAATGTAACTTGATGACAGTATGTTTGTTTAGGCTGAAGTTCCCCTTTAAGGGGCCAGAGACTGCTGGTACGCAAGGGGTTAAAGACCTACATTTACTTACCGTGGACAGTTTTTAAAATGTATAGCTACCTGCATACTGAAATAGTCGGGTAATTGTATCAAATTACAAAAAGCTTTGTGCAGTACTGATATATCACTATAATAATTCCTATTGACATTGGATGCTAACTTTAATTTTTCCTCATTTGACTATATAAAGTTAAGCCTGGTTTTGGAGTGTTGCTACTCTGTGTACTCATTTTTTTTTTTAAACAAGATTGCAAGTGACCTGATCACCTATTAATTCAAAACGGCTTTTATGAATAGTTCTTTAATTCAATCTGTTGAACTTTTAAGGTTTCTAGTGATGACATCTTTCAAATATTTGTTTTAAAAATGATAGGATTGAAAGTACACACTGCACCTTCTGCCAAGTTTTCTTCATTTTAGTTGTATGAAACTCTTGAATTGAAAAGTGAGTCTAATCGCATTCCTTGTTTATTGTCTATATTATTATTTTGCCCCCAGCAGCCATTTTTATGCACGGAGCTCAGGAATATGTTTGCACAAGCTGCAGAATGAATTCCAGAATTTGCAGACTGAAGTGCAGGTAGAGATGTGTGGCACTTTTAATGGGCCTATTTATGAACTTAGCCTAGATAATTGGCAGAGGGCCCAGCATTCAACGTTAATAGACTGACATTGTCTCCCAGCTTGACCATGCAGATTTAGACCTCTTGTCTGTTAATTATCCAGAATAAATCCTACTTTGATGGCGTTACGGGGTTTATAGACTTTTCTTTATTTTAATCTCAAAGCCATTTCTTCTGAGAGAAAATGCCGTAGACTATTCAAACACACATTCTCAAACAGTTTCTCAATGAACTTTCCTTATGAAGTAGAAAATGGTTAATTATAAAGGAAAGACAAATAAAATGCTTAACTAAAATGACTGATAATTATGCGGTGGCTCTCATCCAATACCTGCACTTCTCAGGGAATCAGACAGTGTGGCATGTCTGAAGTGGGCCTCAGGCCAGCAGAGTCCTTCATTAGAAAATAGTCCGTTATTCATTTATTTTACTCATTTCTGTTACTAAATAAGTCACAGTACTCACTTTTTCTCAGAGGAGCTCTGACACTAAGATACGTACCAAATTCTGGACCAGTTTTTGGGTGGGAGCCAATTACTGTTACCTATTTCTATGCTTTTAGTTTCCAGGAGAAAATCATAGCACCCAGAGAAACAACATAAGCATTAAACATAAGGCACCTATCTTATTTGTGCTACTATTTGTTGAGTTTTTTCTTCAGTTTGAGGCACTTATGATTAAATGCCACTACCACAGTCTAAAGCCTTATACACAGGTATGAGAACTGTTACCCCAAGAGGGATCATCACTTTATGCCTCAGGTGACAGTTTGGGACAGAGGCTGTACATTCTGTTCCTATGCAAGGGGGGCAAATGGAGTGGAGCTAGGTGAGTAAAAGAACTCAGCGGAGTTAATCTGCCAGGTGGAATACTCAACCACTTACTGAGGGTAAATAACACACGGAGGAGAGGAGCCCAAGAGTATAAAATATTTTTAAAAAATTAAAAACATATTGAGATGGCTTACCTCATACAAGAATTCACTAAGGGTACAGTAAGAAAAATAATGTATTGAGCACTAGGCTCAATACATTCTTTTTCTTACTCTACTGTAAGTAAATTCTTGTATGAGGTAAGCCACTTCAGTTTGTTTTTCATTTTTGTAAATATTTTATACTTTTGGGCACCTCTCCTCTGTGTGTGATTCACAGCTACACTCCTCCTTTGAGGGGTGTTCCCCTCAGGCCTCCAGGCTTCAGGTTCTTCTTATGCAGAGTGCGACCTGTACAGATAGCGAGGTGTACCCGTTTGGAGGCAGTTATCCTCCTCAAGTGCTGTTTGGTGGTTGCTCTTCCAGCAACCCAACCTTGAGAGTACTGAGTTTATTGATTTTCAAAAATATTGCAACTATTAGACATAATGCACCTTCCGGGCTCCCGGTAACTCTGTGTTTTTTTTAAGGTTTTCCTTATTCATTGCACTTACTTAAGGTGATTGGGTGCTGCTGTACACATGCTAGATTCTCAGTAGAGCAGAAGAACCATCTAGCATCTGTAAGAAGCTTTAGTTTAATAGCTCCACTGTAGACTGGGGCTATTTTGGGGGGAACGCCAGTAAAGCAGTGCTGAGATCTTTCATCTACGGTACTTCAGGGCTGCCCAGCTCTAGTCATCGAGTGCTATAACCATGCCAATGTCTAAGATGGACTGAGAAATTAAGAGATGTGGTCGACTTGATGAACCACACCTTTCCTGATTCAGTCCCATCAATAAGTTTGAGCTGTGCCAAAAAATGTGTGAGGACCTCGGCCCTCAAGGGCTGGAGCTGAACAGCACTAATTTACTTTCTTCAAACAACCTACCTGTATGTTTTTGGAATGTGGGATGAAACCAGTGACTGGTAGAAGTCTGCTTTCTCTACATTAGAACAAGATACTGTATTGTAGGTTCTCTGCCATAGGAAGTAGTTCACATGATCACTGGTTGGTAGTCCTCATATTTGCTATGATGATCCGATGCGTGATGACCAAATATGTATCTTTTAAATGTTCACAATTGTTGATAACCATCTTTCTTTTAAAAGGAGTAACTCTAAGCCTTGTAAAAACAAAAAACGACACTGCAAATTGACAGAAGATTTTTGCAGCATAAGATGAATTGTTTATTAGTACAAAGCACAAGTAACGCATTTCGTGGGAACTTACCCACTTCCTCAGGCCAAATAAAGTGCCGCTGGTTACTGATAGCCTATCAACAATTATCAAAGCAGCTCTAGTTTTTAAAAGGTTTAGTTATGTTCAGTGTATTTATCTGATATACAGTAGGCCTTATTAAATTAACATTTTGTCCTAAGCTTTCTCTTGAGTGATTTTTTTACACCTTATTAATACATTAATTATTAATAAATATGGATTATATATAATTATTATATATACATTTTTAACCCACCAGCAAGCAAGAAAATACTCAAAATAATTTTGACAGTACTTTTTCACCTACGTTTTGATACTTTTTCAATTGTACAATTCTGGACAGTTATTTGAAACAGAAAATAAAAAAAAACCTTCCAGGAGACAACATAGAAGTAAAAGTGAATTGAATTTGGGCCTTCATGTCTAATCTGGTAAAAAAAAAATGTCAAGTGGTGTGTGATAGCCTTCATATTGCACTGGCTCTCTGAAGACCTTGACAATTACCTGGGTAGCACTGTACTTTTCTTTTGTTTTGTTTTTTTAATTCAAACTATAGCGTTTGTCTCCTCAAGTCATATCTTGTAACAGGTTTCTTTTCTGTAATCTGTAGTCTGATGCTGTGAGATCTGCTTGTCTGATGACATCCTGCAATGTGTCTGCCAATATGTTGAAATGCCGTTTTTCCTCCATTTCCAGGAGCACATGGTTCTGTGTCGATTTGCTGATCAGACAGCTCTCCAGCTTCCTCCAGAACGCAGACTGACAGGTAAGGGCATGCTGTGCTCAGCAGTCACTGGCCGGGGCATTAGTGCTCTAGAAGAAGTTTCTGGTAACAAGCATTAAAATAAACCAGCAGTACATCTATAATGCTGGCTACATACCTAGAGATTTGATCTGAAAGATGTCAGTCAGATCACAGAAGCTACCTAAAGTTCAAGTGGTTACTGAGTGATATATGAAGTGAAAAGGATTGATGTTTCACAGTGATAAGTCTGAATAGGCTGTCATGCAGCAAACCTTCTTAAAAAAAAAAAAAAAAGATTTTCTGAAGGGCGCTTCTCTTAATGTCCTGATTTTTGAACCTTAGAATATCCTGCAGCCGCTCTCTTAGGAATGGGGATATCCCCCTAGTCCCCTCCGCACAAAAATTACTATACAAATAAAAAAGAGAGTGGCACTGGCTAGGTTCAAGGATCACCTGATTCCCCTTTTAAAGGGGAATCAGGGGATCCTTGTGTGCAAGGCAAGGTATGTGTGAAGTATATGACTACAATATAGATTGATCTTTGAGCAATAAAAAAAGTTTTAATTTGAATATTAAACTTTTATACATTTTACTTGCCTACAAAATAAATTTGCTTGTTTTGAACCTAGCCAGCGTCACTCTCTTTTTTTATTTGTATAGTAATCCTTTTTTTTTTTTTTTGCACATATTTGGCTGTTTGGAATCAACATAGTGAAGCTTCATTACATCTTTGCTTTGTTAAGCCACCTGCACTGTTGGTAGATGCTTTGATCTGGAATATATCTCTTAGGTCAAATATCGCAGTATGTGACCAGCATAAATATACACAGCATTAAATAAGGTCTGGGGTCTTTCTTTGCACATCTTCTGTTCCCGGAGGCTTCAATCATCACTACAGACCTTACTACAGCTTCTTTTGGCCTACAATCCAAGCTGAAATGCATTGTGAACACAAGAAAGGACATTTCCTTACATATACAGTTGTTCTGTCTTACAAATCAAAGCAGGAGATGAGTATTTGGGTTATAGGCTGGGATCCAGACTGTTTGGGATGTCGAACTCCAGTCCTCAAGGGCCGAGGTCCTCACACATTTTTGGCACAGCTCAAATCAGTTGATGGGACTGAATCAGGAAAGGTGTGGTTCATCAAGTACAACACATTAATCCATTTCCCAGTCCATTCTAAGCACTGGCATGGATATTGCCCTCAAGAACTGGAGTTTGACACTTGTGGCTTAAGCTATAGCACAACTGTGTATAGCTCATAAGGACACACATAAGCACATTCGTACTTCCTGTAACAAGAGGTAGTGGTGTGTAATTTTTGCAGCTATTTTGTGCATAACTAGAATACAGTATTATCGGGTCAAAGTCATGGTGTAAAGGAATGGAAAGTAATTTCTGCTGTAATATTAATAACATTAACTGGTAGACTGTGCAGTTATCAGCCTTAAATTCAAGCAATTCATTTCTAGACTCTCTGCCTTTGCCATGGAATCCACCAGCTGCAAGTCAGTCCGAGAGATTTATTAAGCTTTAAGCATCTGTGTACTATTTCTTATAGTTCTCTGACAATATTGATCCAAGCCTGCTAAGTTTTAAGGGAAATACAGTGATGGGTAAATATCATTTATCATAGCAAAATATAATTTATCATGTGCAAAATCAAGTAGGAGAATATGTTAGCAAACGAATGTTAAAGTGGGTGTAAACTCAGAACTTACTCTCTGCTTTAAAAGATTAGCCACAGCATGATAACTTTCATTACAATTTATGGGAAGACATTGCAAAAAAAGTTGTTTAGGTGGTAACTTTAATGACCAACCGTGCAAGATTTCTTTGTAAGCTTTTGGAACTTTAAGTTTCTTCTGCAGGCATGTTCTAGAACTGGATCAGTACCAAATGATTCCAATTCAGAACCGTACGGTTCTGATCCAGCTCTGTAACATGCCTGAGAGTTTTGAAACCTTACAAAGAAATCTTGTTCAATTAGTCATTAAAAGTATCACCTAAACAACTTTTGTTGATATGTTTTCAGATTCTTTCCATGACTAACACTGGACCACACGCAACTAACTACAATTTATGGAAATCCTAAAAAAAAAAAAAATACTTGCAGAAGGCTCTGATAGGGTTAAGCCTCAGTGTTTACTATGTAGAGAGCTCTACTGTAGTCTATTCACAGTTGCTAATAAGCACTAATTAGACATGATGATATGTCTAAACACAAACAGAACACAGTGAAGTGAATTTCTTCAGTAACTATATATGGAATTAAGTTGTTTTATTGTGTGCTGGGCAAGAGTGGAATGGATATATCAAAGTCCAAAGAGTAAAGGTCCGTACACACGCCGGACTGGAGGCAATGACAGATCCGTCGTCACTTCCCGCTGGGCGGGCGTTCCAACGACAGTCCGGCGTGTGTACGCACTGTCGGCGGACTGATACGGCTGCTTCTAAACGATCCGCCCCGACGGACCCGTCGTTGCCTCCAGTCCGGCGTGTGTACGTACCTTAACAGTGTAAAATCTAAATTAAAAGGTTTTCTTTTATTCTGCACCTATAGGTGTAAATAAATACTGGTATATCATGATTGAGGTATCCCTAGCCACACAAACAGTAGAAAAAGTTCCAAGGGCCAAGTCCATCATCCAAATCCCCAGGGTATTACAAGGACAAGAATAGGTGGATTCTGCAGAGTGACTAAGACCATCAAATCCCAACTTTTGTTATAGCTGTTTATTCAAAATAAAGTGGATAAATAAATACCTTTCCTGTCAGATATACAAACGTTTCTAATCATCCATGAAAGGGGCATTAGCAGAGTAACTATAGGCATTTAAACAATATTGGGGTTCATTCACTAAACAAAATTGCGTGAGTAACCTCCTGTGACTCATGCTATTTCCACAGCGTGCCTTACATGTAATTGGCTGCACGCTACGCACTAGTAGCCGCATAGCGCGCATAATCACAGGAGCACTTGCTGTGCTAAGACTAGTAACTTACGCTGGCTCCCTGCAGATAACTAGCACTCCACTTGTCATGCCCTGCGCCTCCTCGGGTCCAGTAACTTGTCAGGTGACAGGCAGCCTTTTGAGCCAATCAAAGTATGGGGATCATAGTTACTTGACCCGAAGGGGCGCAGGGCATGACGAGTGGAGCGCTAGTTATCTGCTGGGAGCTGACGGAAGTTACTAGCCACAGCATAACGTGCGCTCCTGTGATTACGCGGCTACTAGCGCGCATAGAGTGCACTCAATTACATGTAAGGCACGCTGTGGAAATGGCATGAGTAACAGGAGGTTACGCGCACAATATTGTTTAGTGAATCAACCCCATTGCAGGAAAAGGGCAAATAGGGCAAAAAGCAATACAGATACAATACAAAATCAGTAAGAGAAGTCTGGCAGTGGTAACTACAAAAGGGTAAGTAAAAGGTTAGAGCCACATTATACTGGTCATTTGTAGCAGCACCCTGAACTGGGTCAGTGAAATTTGCAGGTGGGTTGCCAATACACAGTACTTCTATAAAATATCCCCACCCTTATCACATTAATCAGTTAGTGTTGGCACATTATGTGGGGCAAAGAGCACTTCTTCAGAATTAAGGTAGTAGTTGGCAATATTCATTGATTTGAAAAGTAGGTAGAAGAATGATGTCCCACTACTTGATTTGAAAAGTACATTTAAAGTGAAAAAGGAGCTCCATTCCCAGAAATTTGCCTTGGGAGCAGGGTGCTGCCATGTCAGAAAAGCAGGACCACCTAACTATCCATATGGGGGTGCCAGAACTAGATATCCCTTTGCACAGTTAACTACAACTTGTCCATGCATGGCATGGACACCAATGCCAGGCACTCATCTACTCCTAACATAGCACAACATGAATGTGTCAGCACTGCCTTATGTGTGACAACTCTAATGCCATTATTACCACTGCACATGGTTGTACAAGACCTGCATGAATAAGCCCCCAGGAGGATTGATGTCACCCACCAAAGAGGTGAGATGTTCTGCAATTGGGTGGGCACTTGCTGCATGTAAAATAATTATTTTATGGAGTCACTTTCCAGTCAGTAAAAATCAACTGTGGTATAACCCCTTCCATGTATTTAGAGATATACAAATCAAGTAAAGCGGTTAAAGAGGTGCAGAGGAAATCCTAAGTTTCCATCTGTGATTGCACTCTGGAAAAGTAGTGGATGCCATGTAACACAGGACTTTGCAAAGCTATAGGTTCTCCAAAGTTGTAGAGCATATAAGAGCCTGCAAGCTTGGTCTCGATTTAATACAAATGTATAATATAAAAAAAGAACAGGCTTTTACTGTGGGTTTGTGCAAGTAACTGCAATAGCACTAACACTAGTTTACTACCCTTTCAGCTACACTCCCTGCCATACAAAATGATACAGGAAAGGCCTGAACACTTGTTATCTAAAAGGGAATGTTGATAAATCTTGGTTACATTTACAGTTTGTTCTTCAGTCAGGGCCCTTTTCCACTGTGAGCGATTTGCTTAAAATCGCAAAACGATAGCAATTGCTACTTTACAGTGTACCAGAGTGCATGCGCAGTAGCCCAGACTGATCCAGACTGAGTCTATTACCGGGGCTGATCGCGGCTGAACGGCAGACTGCGGGAGGGTGGCGAGGGACTCACACGTGCTTATGGGGCTGGAGGAAGCTCTGGGTGAATATAAAATCTTTAGGGTCCCTCCCCTCTGGTTTCCTTTAACATGGGAATCACAAAAAGTATCTTCCACTATCTCGATTCAATTTTTACTAAAGCACAGTTGCTTTTTGGAGCGATTTTTACCTGCAATTGTGCTTCAATGTTAAATGCGAAATCTCAATCGCATAACAAAATTCATGAAAAATTGTAATTGCTTGCGTTTGTGATTTTCTTTTGCGACTGCTAGTGGAAAAGAGCCCTTATAGATATTTGGTGCACCAGGTTTAGTGGGTGAGGAAACAATGGCCACAGCAGTAAATCACTTGCCTCAGTTAGAAGTCATTCATCACTGCACTAACACTGCTACAGGCATACTTTTACAAAACATAAACTTTTAGCTGTGCTTTTAGTTCAGCCTGTGATCACTAATTACCAACCAGTCTGATCTAGATTAGCCTATATATAGGTAATAAATGGTTGTTTGCCTTTTGTGTCTCCTGAAGGGAAGCGATGCATGGGATTGGTGGACCTCGATCGAGCGTGGAACGCTGAGGAGTATGGCTATAAAGCAGAAGTTATCTCAATGGAACCAGAAAGCTGTTCGCCCAAAAATAATATGATTGTGGGATCTCCGGTGTAAGATGAGGAAACTAAAGCCAGCAACGGACTGTGAAACAAAAACACTGCTTACATAAAGATGAACTCAAAACAACTAAATAGTTCAAAAACAGTGAATACATGTAAAATCTTTTCCTTACCAAAATACTTGTAATTCTGTCTAGTCAATTCCATGATTCAGGAACCAACAGACAACTAAGCCAGACAGTACAGCCTGCAACTTGAATTCCCTTTTTTTCTGTTGCACTGCACCATTGGCAGGCAAATGAAGGCATGCTGGATAGTGAAGAGCAGCAATACTTTGATGACTTATCTCTCTGGTGTCTTTTTTATTTTTTTTTATCGGGAAGCTTACCATGTAATGCTGGCCATACACATACAGATTTCCACCCAATGTTCCAAAACTATAGATTATTTTCTGAAAATAATCGATTCAGAAGAAACCCACACTGCACATCGATTTCCAATAGAATCTAGCAGGGAATCTATTGAAAATCGATCAGATTGCAGAATTGCACCGTTTGATGCAGTGCAACGTTATGGGCAACAATCTACTTATGCTCTCGTCCCGCCCCTATTCAACCTTAATTTTCCATCCTGACCAATCAATACCTTAGATCGATTTTTTTGGTCTAAATTTATAAAAATTCAATTGATCTGATATATTGGATAATTGATTCTCAGCAGATGAATGGAATTTGCAGAGAATCGAATGGGAAAATCTATGAGTGTATGGGCACCTTAAGATTGCAACACAGTTCCTTCCCTCTCGGGAGCAATCTGCAGTGCAGGGAACAGATGTACTTTTTTTTTTAATTTCCTGTATATGAAAATGCAAAGTTTCTTTGCTAATAAATACATTATTGGATTTCATTTTTTTGGAATGCTTGGAGTTCAAGTTTAAGTTGAATCTGTAGGTGCTTAAAACTCAAACTGTGTGTTGAGGTGAATGCTAGGCAGCATAGACCTGCAACTATAGCCTGAATGTAATTTCTGCATTCACTTCCTGCGGAAGACTATTACTTTGCAACGCTTGCCTTATCCTCTGTTGGGAAGTGTCTGTCCCAGCAGATTGGGTGTTCAGGCAAGAATGTTTATTCATTGAGAATTATGAAGCACCATTTGTTCAACAGCTGGTCCAGGTGACCAAAGTTTCAGGTCTGTGGGTGCCTTTGAGCACTGATCTGCATTGCTATTTTCTGTATGTCAGGTTCCTATGAACATCTCAGGCACTCCAAAGTTTCTTGCACTTGTAAGTGTGCAAGTCCAGCCTTATGTCTGCCACATAATGCTTTGGTCTGTACACCTATGGAGCTGCTACTGTATGATTTCATTGAATTTCATCTCTTCCTGTTCAGTAAGCCAGGACCTATTCATTAAGGAGACCTTGGGCTAGACTACTTATCACTGCTACTGCCTACCGAGCCTGCCCTTGGAGCCCTAGTGGCTGAAACTCAAGCTCTTTGAGTCTTTCAGGAGAAAAGCACAATATAAATGTTATTTGTCTTGTCTACATTGGGCAGCAGAGAGCAGTCTGATGGCTTAGGGGTTTTCCACACAGTGTGTATGCATGTGTATTTGTGAGCACCAGTGATATTAAAAACTCCTGGGAGTTCTGTTTCACCATGAGCTTGCTGGGCACTCTGTAAAAACTCCTAATTACCTTGTAGACAATTTTTCTGGGCTGTGTTGCATTCTTAAAAGTTTTTTGGCAAAAAGCGTACATGTTTTGAATGTTGTTCATAGCGGGAAAAAACAAAACTTGCACCTGAAGCACATCCTTTACCAGACAGCTAAACGCATAGCACAAGTGTAATGTGGGGCATATATGACTCGATCTTGCCGCTCGATTCTCCCACTCGATAGATTCCCCTCTTGATGGCACAGATAATTCTCTTATCTTCCGCTTGTTTTTCCTATCTTTTTCCATTGTGTTCAATGCAGAATCGAGCGGCAAAACGATTGGCCGGGAAATCGGACATGTCGAAAATTATCTATCGAGCCATCTAAAAGGTTCAAAAACGAACCGTGTATTGCCAGCATAAGGGCCCTGGTGAAGTGTAAGTTGTGGATAATTGTATATTATTTCTCTCTGTGCTGCCTTTTTTTTCCTTAAAAAAATCCCAGAAAAGTTTTGCTGTTACTTGATTTATTTTCTTTTCAGGCTTGTGGAATTCTACATATGACCAGTGTCAGGAGAGGTAACTAATCATATGTCACTGATATTTCACTGTCAGTGTATGCGTACACATTTTTGTACTTTAAGCAATAATTTTAAAATAAACATTTGAAGTGTGCTGATTTTCTTTTATGATTGAATAATTTACTGTATTTTTTTATTTTCAAAGTAGCTAAAACATTGCTTGATAAAATATCATTTTTAATGATACATTTTATATAGTGGTTTGCAAAAGTATTCGGCCCCCTTGAAGTTTTCCACATTTTGTCATATTACTGCCACAAATACCTGAAAGACCAATACAAAGTGGTGTACACATGAGAAGTAGATCGAAAATCATACGATTCCAAAAGTTTAAAAAGAAAAATAACTGCAAAGTGGGGTGTGCGTAATTTTCAGTCCCCCGAGTCAATACTTTGTAGAATCAACTTTTACTGCAATTACAGCTGCCAGTCTTTTAGGGTATGTCTCTACCAGCTTTGCACATCTAGAGACTTAAATCCTTTGCAAAACAGCTCCAGCTCAGTCAGATTAGATGGACAGCGTTTGTGAACAGCAGTTTTCAGATCTTGCCACAGATTCTCGATTGGATTTAGATCTGGACTTTGACTGGGCCATTCTAACACATGGATATGTTTTGTTTTAAACCATTCCATTGTTGCCCTGGCTTTATGTTTAGGGTCGTTGCCCTGCTGGAAGGTTAACCTCTGCCCCAGTCTCAAGTCTTTTGCAGTCTCCAAGAGGTTTTCTTCCAAGTTTGCCCTGTATTTGGCTCTATCCATCTTCCCATCAACTCTGACCAGCTTCCCTGCCTGTCCCTGCTGAAGAGAAGCACCCCCAGAGCATGATGCTGCCACCACCATATTTGACAGTGGGGATGGTATGTTCAGAGTGATGTGCAGTGTTAGTTTTCCATCACACATAGCATTTTGCATTTTGGCCAAAAAGTTCAATTTTGGTTTCATCTGAACAGAGCCCCTTGTTCCACATGTTTGCTATGTCCCCCACATGGCTTGTGGCAAACTGCAAATGGGACGACTTATGCTTTTCTGTTAACAATGACGTTCTTCTTGCCACTCTTCCATAAAGGCCAATTTTGTGCAGTGCCCGACTAATAGTTGTCCTATGGACAGATTCCCCCACCTGAGCTGAAGATCTCTGCAGTTCGTCCAGAGTCACCATGGGCCTCTTGACTGCATTTCTGATCAGCGCTCTCCTTGTTCAGCCTGTGAGTTTAGGTGGACGGCCTTGTCTTGGTAGCTTTACAGTTGTGCCATACTCCTTCCATTTCTGAATGATCGCTTGAACAGTGCTCCGTGAGATGTTCAAGGCTTTGGAAATCTTTTCGTAGCCTAAGCCTGCTTTAAATTTCTCAATAACTTTATCCCTGACTTGTCTGGTGTGTTCTTTGGACTTCATGGTGTTGTTGTTGCTCCCAATATTCTCTTAGACAACCTCTGAGGCCGTCACAGAGCAGCTGTATTTGTACTGACATTAGATTACACACAGGTGCACTCTATTTAGTCATTAGCACACATCAGGCAATGTCTATGGGCAACTGGCTGCACTCAGACCAAAGGGGGCTGAATAATTATGCACACACACCACTTTGCAGTTATTGATTTGTAAAAAATGTTTGGAATCGTGTATGATTTTTGTTCCACTTCTCACGTGTACACCACTTTGTGTTGGTCTTTCACATGGAATGCCAATAAAATTGATTCATGTTTGTGGCAGTAGTATAAGTGTGAAAAACTTCAAGGGGGCCGAATACTTTTGCAAGCCACTATATATATATATATATATATATATATATATATATATATATATATTAATACACTGTGTGTGTATGTATATATATATATATATATATATATATATATATATATATATATATATATATATATATATATATATATGTTTTGTTTTGTTATGTAGCCACAGTGGTGCAGTAGTGGATAAGGCTGTCCCCTTGCAAAGTTTGAACCACAGCAAGGGCACCATCTGCATGGAGTTTGTATGCTCTCCCCATGTCTATGTAGGTTTCCTTCGGGCGCTCTGGCTTCCTCCCACATCCCAAAATCACATTCCAATGAGCATTCTACCTGGGGGTGGGCTAAGGTCAAACATTAAAGGGTTGGCCTGTCTGCGGGTTACTAGATTTAAAACCCTTTTTTTATTACAAAAATGTGGAGGGGGTGGCCTTAAAGAGAACCAAAGCTGAAGAAGGTAAAAGATTTTATACATACCTTCCTCCAGCCCCATAAGCCTGGATCTCTCCCACGCCGCCGTCCTCCGCTGCCTGTATTCGCCGGTACCGGGTCCCGTACTGTCGGCCAGTCGGCGGAAGAACGCGGCCAATTTTCCGCATCACTGGTGCGCTCTACTTATCCTTACGCGTGTGGCGCCTTACTGCGCAGCCGCATGCATAAGGGTATGGAAGGAGCACCTGTGTATGCGGACAATTGGTCGCGCTGCCGGAAGTGACGGGACCAGGTACCGGCGATAGAGGAAGCGGATGATTGCGGCGTGGGAGCGATCCGGGCCTAATGGGCTGAAATCTTTTTATTTTTTTTACTGTCCTTCCTCTCTGGTTCCCTTTAAGCATGGATCACCCTATCCACAAGTATATACGGTATTTACTCACAATCTCATTGGCCAGGCTGTCGGTATGATTTTATTGGCTCCTGACCCTGTCATCAATGTGCACCAATCTCATTGGCCATGCTGTCAGTATGATTTCATTGGCTCCTGACCCTGTCATCAATGTGAGCCAATCTCATTGGCCATGCTGTCAGTATGATTTCATTGGCTCCTGACCCTGTCATCAATGTGCGCCAATCTCATTGGCCATGCTGTCAGTATGATTTCATTGGCTCCTGACCCTGTCATCAATGTGAGCCAATCTCATTGGCCATGCTGTCAGTATGATTTAATTGGATCCTGGCCCTGTCATCAATGTGAGCCAATCTCATTGGCCATGCTGTCAGTATGATTTCATTGGCTCCTGACCCTGTCATCAATGTGAGCCAATCTCATTGGCCATGCTGTCAGTATGATTTCATTGGCTCCTGGCCCTGTCATCAATGTGAGCCAGTCTCATTGGCCATGCTGTCAGTATGATTTCATTGGCTCCTGACCCTGTCATCAATGTGAGCCAATCTCATTGGCCATGCTGTCAGTATGATTTCATTGGCTCCTGACCCTGTCATCAATGTGAGCCAATCTCATTGGCCCACATTAATGAAAGGGTCAGGAGCCAGTGAAATCAGCTCCTGGCCAACTCACAGAGCTCTGCCGTCATAGAGATTGCAGAGTGGGTGGGCTGAGGCGACGGGCATGCAGTGGTACGTTTGTATTTTGCCGGGTTCTGTTACCAGCGATCCTTCAGGGGCCAGAGACCGCTGGTGTTGAAAGGGTTAAGCTACATACATACTTAAGACACTGTGACGGTGCACACATCCACATTGCTAGTCTAACCCATCATAATTAAGCTTGTTCCTGCAAGCAGTAATACGCGGGACAAGCAAGCGCAGGGACCTCACTTTAGTATACTCGAGCAGTGTGTACTGTTTTTATGGAAAGCAGAGGAGGGACTACAATGAATTGAGCTGCTTCCAGGGCAAAACAAGGAGGGGAACAATGTATTTTGGTGTCCCTGTCACTTAGCAACCTCCGGGACATTTGTGTACATGCTAGACTCTCCATCTAGCATGTGTACAAGGCTTTGTAAGAGCCTATTTCCACTAGCTGCGGATCACAGCTGTTAGGCTGTGATTCTGCATCCGAAATCACATGTGGATGTTGAAAGCAATAGGCTGCATTCAAAATTATGTGTGACCAAAAAAATGTATTGCCGGCTGCAGTTTTCTGCAGGCCGCATCCGAATCTCAAAATCGCTCGCAGGCACACAGAGTTTAAAAGAGAAATCACAGGTTTAATTTTAAATAAACACGTTGCAATTGCGCCAATTGGAAACATTGTGCATGTTGAATTTTGCCTGCAGTTCCCACTGCCCAAACGAAAATGCAAAGCCCAGTCACCCAAAAAATTGCATTGCAAATATGTTATTGCTGCATTTTTGCCACAAAACGCACCTCAAGTGTTTTACATGTGTGAAAGATACACTGGATACTGTAAATTAGTGGTGTCATTTTACATGTATTGGTTTATAAAAAATCGAAGTTTTTACTATGTGTACTGAATTATTAAAGTTATTTGATTTCATATTGTTAACGCTGTACTGTAAATAATTCATAGATATAACCTCATATTCCTGGTCACAACTCACTCCCCCTATGTCAGTAGTCAGGTTTCTCTAGTCCTAGGACCATGAGAATCATTACTACTAATCTTCTGGAGGTATGTACTCCAAGGATTATTTTTTTTCTAGGAAATTTGGGCAACAGCCTCAATAGATTCAGCCAGTGAAGCCAGACCTGAGTAAGATCATCTGATCTACATACTGATTCACCAAAGCAGTGCAAAGATGTGATTGCTAAGCAAAACACTGGCATGTAAGTATAAGCATAAGTGTATGCTTAAAGCCTACAATGTAATCAGAGCTAGATTTACCATAAGGCACTGTAGGCACCTGCCTACAGGCAGGCGCTTGATGGAAAGGCGGTTTATTCCCCTCTCCAAGTGCCCTCCTTTCCTACATAGAGTCCTGATGAGAGTGTAAGTAAAATAAGGGAGAAGTGACAGCTGTTAGAGCCAGCACACTTGCGGTGCAGTTTGTTGGGGGTTTGTAGGTTCATGGAGGGCAAAGTCACACATATGTAAGGTGCCAGGACATATGTGCCAATAGGCTGCTGTGAGGTAAATCCGGGCCTGGATGTAATACAGGAATTAACTAACTTATTCCAGGCAATTGGAGATGGTGTCAGCGTACATGTATTGTACATTGCATGGATGTATTAAAAACGTTTCCTTTACATTTTTATTGAGGAAAATGTTTAGAAAACATCCCAGCAATCTTAAAATTGTGCAAATTCTGTTCATTTTATTCAAATGTATGCAACTTGGAATTGGAGGAATCAAATACACTAGCTGATGATTTTGATTTGTATCTCTTTCCTTTATTTTTTTCATCTGTATCTCTTTCGATTTGAATCCTTAAAAGAGATGGCACTTGCATTTGGTCCTAAGCCTGAATACCACTTTGCTGGCTTCACTGTGATCTGTTAAGTTGTCCATCAACTTTCTGATCCGATTACGACAAGTGGAAGAAAACGATCGGAAAGCATCAATCGGGTCCATAAATGGAATAAGGAATATAACCGATCTATATGGAATCAATCTGCAAAAAAAATCAATAAAACGATCATTTGAAGTCAATTGGCACAATCAACACTGTCTAGTCCGATCGATCAGAGGGTTAATCTTTCAGTAAAGGGCATCTTTAAAGTGAACCTGAACGGAGTAAAATTATTTAAAAACACATGATATTGTACCTGCTCAGAAGCTCACTGTTTCTTCTTATACAGATTCCTTCCAGTTCTGACAAGATTTTGTCAGAACTGTCAGTTGTATATCAGTTGCTGCCAGTTATAACTGAAAGGACAACCGATGAGCACAGTAATGTCTGTTTCCCTTTGGCTCAAGTGGGCGACATTACAGTTTAACAGTGTGCTGACCAGGAAGCTGTAATGGCCATATTTAAAATGGAGAATGGAGAATTCCATTGATCACAGTGGACAAACGGGATGCAGGAGAGGCGAAAGAGATTAATGAGTAGACTACACGGGAGATAAATGTGACATGTGTATGTTTATTTTGATTTTTAATTTTAATTAGGTTTGTTTTAAAGGGAACCTGAACTGAGTAAAATAATTTAAAGTAAACACGAGGTAACTTCAAATGAACATTACATAGTTACCTTGCTGTCAGTTCCTCTCAGAAGCTCACCATTTTCTTATTCCTTCCAGTTCTGACAACATTTTGTCAGAACTGAAATATATCAGTTGCTGTCAGTTATATATCAGTTGCTGTCAGTTATAGCTGAGAGGACAACTGATGTGCCAGGTGATGTCCAGGTTTCCCTATGGCTCAAGTGGGCGATGTTACAGTTTAACTGTGTGCTGACCAGAAAGCTGTTATGGGGTAATGGTCATTTTCAAAATGGAGGATGGAGAATTCCCTTGATCACAGTGGACAAACAGGACATGAAAAAGAGATTGAGGAGTAGACTACACGGGAGGTAAGTATGACTTGTGTATGTTTATTTTTAATTTTCAGTTCAGGTTTTCTTTAAAGAGGAACTCCAGTGAAAATAATTTAATATAAAAAGGTGCTTAATTTTTACAATAATTATGTATACATGATTTAGTCAGAGTTTGCTCATTGTAAAATCTTTCCTCTCCCAGATTCACATTCTGACATGTATTACATGGTGACATTGTTACTGTGGGCAGATTATGTAGCTGTTCTGGCTTTAACAGTCAGCTATAAACAGCCATTTCCTGTGTGTGTCATTGTTACATTGTGGCAGTTTGCCCAGAGTACCGTACGGTACCAGAGCCTCTTGTGGGAGGGGTTTCAGCACAAAATCAGTCATACAGCGCCCCCTGATGGTCTGTTTGTGAAAATCATTATATTTTTCATGTAAAAGTGGGTATCAGCTACTGATTGGGATAAAGTTCAATTCTTGGTCGGAGTTTCTCTTTAAGTGGGGCTCTTGACTTATGTAACAGTCCACAGTAACGATCAGATTTTACTGATGTCAGTTATGTCTTTGTAAAACAGTCCACTTCATTGGTAGCTATTCTCAGAAATCCCCACTTGCCATGTGCCACTTTGCATGCTTATCAGTTGGTAATGACAACTATGTTCTGAAATGCCCTTGCATCTGCACTGGTCTTCTATAAAACAGCCCACCATAGTATAGGATGAACATTATTTTACAATGAAACTTGAACGAGAGCCTTCAAGAGCATCACTGCAGTCGTAACATGCATAGCTTCCTGTCCTACTTCCTTCCTGGGTAACTCTGCACCCCATATAAACGTTATATTTCCATTGGCTTCCATGACTGCCCTTCAAGTTAATATCTTCTTCCAAGCTATTTTCTGCTTCCTAATGTATCGCGTAAGAGCAGATGACCAGAAGTGGTGTCAGAATCCACAATAAAAAAATGTATGCTGGTATTTATCAAGGTTTCCATAATAAGACCTGTAGCCAACGTAAAATGATACCTGTGTTGCAAAAACATACATTCTCCATCTCTGTTTCAAGTTGTTTTGCATTCATAGAGGGAAAACCTTTGCAAAGTAGTCTTTAGATAAAAAAATAATATTCCCTTTATCAGTCCTGTACATGGTTTAACCATCAGAGGTTTATAAACAGTAGTCTCTCTGGAACTCTGTTGTACTGTAATTATAGGCTAATTGCACTCTTAATTACAGATCTTTGTCTTTACCTTGCATGAACTTCAGTGATGACCCAGTTTCCTATGATCTTATAGTAAACAGTACATATTAGGTAGCAATGATAGAATAGTGTTGTAATCTCTGGCTTTTAACTCTATAGTATGAAGTAAGAAGTACTGGCCCCCATCTTATTCCACCTTAGGATGGTAACCACACCTTTTCTGTAATTTGTGGCAAAGGCACAAGTTAGATATTACACACACTATTAGTCAGTTTGCCAAATCACATGTGTGTAAGTCGGGTTGCCTGAGGCACAAAGGTTTGGTTATTAATACTTTATGAAGACATAAAACATATTTATTAAATTTTAAACAAGAATGAGTTATGGTAATTTGTGGAGTACTGCATAATTTTATTGAACGATTGCATTTATGCCTGTTTAGATTACTGCTGTTTTCCCTGCAGCTAAAATATTTTGCAGGCCCGAAAGAAGGTCAGATAGGTAGACATTTTCCATGCATTTGTCATGAAATTAACTCCAAGGCCCATACGCAATTTACTTTTTTTTTATCTGCGGTTTATCCTAGGAGATAATTTTTCATCTTCCGTTTAAAATAACTTTTCAGCCCTCTGCAATTGAAAATAACCAAAATGTAGGTGAGAAAGTGCTATCAAAATGATTTTATTTTCTTGCTTGCTGGTGGTTTATAAGCATTTTATTGACAAGGTGTGAAAATACTGTATCACCTAGGAGAAAGCTCAGGAGAAAAAGTTAATTGCATATGGGCCCAAGTCATAATTTCACACTGAAATTGAACATGAGTAATATGTACTAAGTAAGGTAACCATATATACAGTATATCATAATAAAGACGTCACTTGTGTAGTTTTGTTTTGTATTATGTCAAAGTGCCCAATAGCAGTGCAATTTTAACCAGTTAAGATTCCAGGACATGAATTTCACATCCTAATTAGCCCCCCTGTGCATTCCAGAACGTGAAATTCACGTTCTGCTGTTTGAATTGCCGCCACCGTGCTTGTGTGCGTGCACGCACCCTCTTGTCATTCCCGAGAGTGCACATGCTTGTGCATGCTCTTGCACTCACTTGAATGTAAATGACTGCTGCTAATACCGTAGCAGCCCTCATTCACTGTAAACGAAAAAAAAATGTAAGGGGACAGTGTCACTATTAAATAATAAAGTGTTTACAACCCCCCCATGCAAAGTATTAACTCCAACCTAACTAATTAACCCCTTGTGTCACCTATACTTAGCCCTAAGATTAGTGGACACCTGTAATGGCTGCCGCCCCCGTAGCGATCGGATGAGATCACTAGTGCGACAGTTTCAAGACCAAACCCTGTACATATACTTTGCTATACTGTTGGCTAGCAATGAATCTGTACAATACTGGGGTCCCCAAACCATGCGCCATAGTGATCGGATCTAATATATACAAACGCACAGGCTGGCAATAACGGTACACCACATTTCCAACTCACAGTGAAATATGCCCATGTGTGGTGTGGAATAATTGGCACTTATCATCTAAAAGTTACACAGGGTGTAAAATGAAAAAAGCGCCTTTTTTGCATTTACATCTTATTCTTTTCTATAAAATGCTTATAAAATTAAATAATTCTTGGAAACAAATATTATCCAAAGAAATCCGAGATTGTTCTTAAAAAAACAATATGTGTATCACTTTGATGTTTTAACCACTTGAGGACCACAGTGGTAAACTGCCTAAAGACCAGGCACATTTAAAAAAAAATGGCCACTGCAGCTTTAAGGCCAAGCTGCAGGGCCGCACAACACAGCACACGAGTGATTCCCCCCCTTATCCCCCCACCAACAGAGCTCTCTGTTGGTGGGGTCTGATCTCCCCCCAGTTGTTTGTTTATTTTTAAATAATTATTTATTTGAGTGTTTTTGTTTGTATTTTAACTCTGACTTTTTTTTTTCAACAAACCCCTCCCTCCCCCCAGCCAGCCAATCCTGGCGATCCGCTGTCATAGGCTGCTTCTGCCTATGTGAGCCGATCGCTCATTTGTCCCCCAGGGGAACAGCCATGTCACACTGCTGTCCCCAGTACAGCGCTGCTGCTGATCACAGTGCTGTACTTAGTGAAAAGACGGCGATTTAGCCGTCTTATAGTCACCCGAGCGTCAAACGCCGCTCGGAGACTGAAGGCGGGGCGGAGCTACACCCCCCAGGCAGGAGATGCGCGCGATCTGCAAATCCCAACCCCAAGACTTGACGTCCCATCGGCGTTGGGCGGTTCTGGGGCTGCCCCCGCGGCCACGCCCATCGGCGTTAGGCGGTCCCAGATAGTTGAGTAATAAAAAAGCTATTGCTGTATCATTGCGACACAGCTAATTTGCCAAAATTGACAGGAATCTTAAGGGGTAAAAACCCCAGAATGCGAACTGGTTAAGCAAATTATCCTCTTTCTTTCAATAAGACCATTAAAACTTAAAGAAAAGATTGCATTTAATGGATCCACAGCACTACAGAATTCAACTGGTGTTCATATCTGAGCCAGTTATGATTGTATCTATGAAAAATATGCCCTGTTGATAGATCACTTCCTTTAGGAAACGATCAATAATGCGATCATAAAACATTTGGCCCACCAGCTTCTCTGTTTTCATACAATACGATCTAAATAATCTGATCGAAAATAGGATATTTCTCTAAAAATGGTATCGTTATTGGGCACCTTAAAGAGGAACTGTAGTGAAAATAACATCCTCTATAAACAAACCCTAACTGTCGCTGCGTCCAGCAGCTGTCCCTGTGTCCCAGGTTTTTTGTTACTGCGCATGCGGACAGCCGGACGGGACCAGGGAGCGAGGCGGGCGGATGAGGGCCGGCGAGCGAGGTGGGCGGATGAGGGCCGGCGAGCAAGGTGGGCGGATGAGGGCCGGCGAGCGAGGTGGGTGGGTGAGCGAGGTGTGTGGGTGGTTGCGGGCACGCGCAAGTGCACCTGCGGTGGCCGGAAAAAGACCTAGAGCCCGTTTTTAAACAGGCTTGGGTCTACTAGTAATGAATAAAATTGCTTATTTTTTTACAATATTCACTTATAGATCAAACTTCATTTATAGATTATGTAGTCAGTGTTTGCCCATTGTAAAATCTTTCCTCTCCCTGATTTACATTCATAAGTGTATCACTACTGGTGACATCTTTAGTTCTGCAAGGTGATTTATACGGAATGCTCGTTGCTGAGAGTTCTATTCACAGAGGGAGATATTCCTTGCTTTGTAGATGGAAACAGCCTTTATTTCCCACAATGCAAATAGGTTCACAGACGGCAAACTGTCAGGACCATGGTCATGACATCACATGGTGGGAGGGGTTTCACCACACTATCAGCCATACAGATGTCTCTGATTATCTATTTGAGAAAAGGTAAAGATTTCTGGCAAGAAAGAGGGTATTGCCTACTGATTGGAATGAAGTTCAATTCTTGGTTAAAATACCTCTTAAAGTAAACCTATAACTTAAAAAAAAGTTACATAATAATGTAAGTAGGGGAAGCTCCAGAGGCTTCCCTAGTCCTCCGCACCCCTCCGCTGCCCCTCTTTATCTTTGTGGCCGCGCTGCACAGGCACCAATGGTTTTGCGCCTGCACAATAGCATGGAGGAAAAAAACATGCACAAGAAGCTCTGTGCTACTGTGCAGGCGCGGGCTGTATTTTGTGCCCGTGCAGTACATCCACACTTAGTGGGCAGCAGCATGGCCATGAGCAATCTTTGACTTTAATGTTGAAGATTGTTTAGAGGGTCCCAGCGCAGGAGGCATGTAGGGAAACTGGGGAAGCCTCTGGTTGGTCTTACTGAGGTAGGTATCTAACCTTTTTTTTAAGTTACAGGTACCCTTTATGGCAGTGGACAGGAACCTTTTTGGCTGAGAGAGCCATAAACGCCACATACTTTAAAATGTAATTCTGTGAGAGCCATACAATATGTTTCAAACTGGGACAGTATGGCTCACATCCCTGTTGCCATGGTGATGTGTATACAGTTGATCCGCTGGGCAGCGGAAGTGTCAGACACATCTTCAGCTTCTCTTGGGTTTCAGCAACATCAGCAATTTAGACAGGAGAAATACCGACTATCAGCTTGTACAATTAGCTAGCTGACTTGGGGGTTGATTCTCTTTGTAGGAAAAGATCCCTGACAGGTAGTCTATTGGGCCAATCAAAGTGTGGGGATCTTGTCCTACAAAGTCACTGGACCTGACAGGGTCCAAATTGGGACAATTAGAGCAGCTGTTAATTTTGGGGTAGTGCGAGTAAGTTAGTAGTGCATGCTACAGAAGCAGCGTGCACTACTTTGAAAATTTTACTTGCGCTGCCACACTAAGCTGCGCTGCTTGAGCAGTGTAGCTTAGTGAATCAACCCCTACTGATTTGTCTGTGAGCCAGATGTAGCCATCAAAAGAGTCACATCTGGCTCCCGAGCCATAGGTTCCCTACCTCTGCTTTATGGTAACCACTTTTAGTGCTCAGGAAGACGTTCCTCTTTGCATAGAGATTTGTATATGTCCCTGAGACCAGTTTCAGACAATAGATTAGCGGTGCAGCCCCCTTTTGGGATTACTGCGTTAGTATGCGGTAATCCCCTTCTGGCCGACATCCAAACAGGAAGTGACGCTCGCTTGCGTTCCTTTTCTGTTTCGGAAATCCAGTAAGTATGATAAGTACGAAAAGTGTAAACCTTGCAAACCTCCTTTGTGAGTAGTGTCTTACTTACTTATTGTTACGTTCACACTTAACATACCACACTATTGGGCTCCCGTCTTTTGTTGCCTTTGCCTTTTCCTACACGGTGTCAATACACCCCTACCACAATACGTGACATAGAGATGTGAAAGTACCTCCGCAGCTGAAAAATCTGCCCCTTTTTTCACTAAATCTTTATTGACCACTAGTGGACCTAAGCCCGTTTAGAAACGGGCTAGGTCTGTCACTGCACATGCGCCCGCCTCGCACGCACATTTCTGCCGCGCGCGTGCACAACGTGCCCACCCGCGCCACCTGGCCCGTCCGCCCCTCCGCCCGTCATTGCTCGCCGCGCGTCACTCTCCCTCAATGTCTCTGCGTCCCTGGACATGCGCGAAGCGCATGTGGGACACACACAGGGACATGGGACGCAGAGACAGTAGGGTTTTATTATAGAGGATTTGAACACTGGACAAAATGGTGTCTTGAATCAATACATGTGAAAACATAATTACAAAGGTGTTTATAGTTTGAATAGGAAGCAGATTGAAAATTCTTGTTACTTTTTGCAGCGTACAACTTTTGATTAAAGGAAAAAGCATGATGTGAGTTTAGGGCCACTTTTAACGCTGATTTAAAAATAATTATAATAGTGTTCAGATCTGCATTAGCATGTACTTAATTTCACAATTATATAACATACAGACGTGTAACTATTATTGACTGGTATACGTGAATTTTACCTTTAAGATGTACAGTATAAGTAAGTCATAAATTGTGTGATGACAAGCTGATACCATGAAAAGCTTTCACTGTGAAAAGGGCTCTGAAACTCTAGTCATTTCTGCCCAAGATGCAGCAAAGAATTACTTAACAAATGGGAAACCTATTAAGTAAAGAGTGATAAGGAATATACTGGTGCCTAGATGTCTGGGATGCACAGGCAGGTCTACCTATATGCACAGTAGATATGTATTTTCACTGAATTCAGATTGTTTGAGGCTTCATGGAAGTCAGACCGCGCTATAAGATGAAATGTGTGAGGCTGATCTTACAATAGAACATACCATAAAGCTTGTAAGGATGCCTTTATGTGTCACAGTTAAAATATGTTTTATTAAAGGAAACGACAAATGGTTCGCTGAAGATGATACTTTTTATAGCTGTGCAATGTTTTAGCTAAAAGCTTTCCAGACAATTTAGGCCTTTCCTCGGGCCTTGTCATATTTTGCATTCCTGCGATAGGCACAGGCTGTATTTCTTTCTGAAGTATTTATTGCTCTGCTTCGCAGGAATTTTACAAGACTACTTGTCTCTATGGATATTGTTCTGCACACAATCATTTTGGTATCCGTTCACCTGTCCTACTGGAGTTCAAGATTGTTGCTTCAATAATCCAAGACAATCACTGCCAAGAGCCGCTAGAGCAGACAGCTGATTCCGCTGACAAATGATGTTGGGGGAAGGTCATGGGTGGCAAAGATTTTATGAGCCAGTGAAGACATTTTGCTTTGTTCTTGTCTTTTCAAGTGCTGAACTTCACACCCGCTCCAATGTGTCTTTCCAATAGCTTGCAATTTGACCCTTTCATTGAACAGTGAATAATGGCAGATACATAGCTAAGATCTCATTGCTAGGCATATCACACAGTAGCCTACTCTACTGCTTTCATAAAAACAAAAAGTTACCTATGATGCACACTACATACCGCTAGTCAAAAACCTTTTCTTGCATTTGATTCACACATCTACATTTTCCCTTGATAAAATTTTTGTACTGAACCTAATATCTCATCTGAAAATACCGTAAAATACAGTCTTGAGTGCATATGAACTCTGGAAGTCTTTACATAAAAATACGTGTACTGTATATTCCTGCGTATAAGACTACTTTTTAACCCTTGAAAATCTTCTGAAAAGTTGGGGGTCGTCTTATACGCCGGGTATCATTGACGCCGGGTGATACGCCCTATCCTGTTACCGACTCTAAGATCTTGCTGCTGAGTACTGTAGTGAAGCAGCACAGGCGCAAATGTGTGAGATCTGAGAGGCAGAGAAGGAGGTAAATAGGATACGAGGGTGGGCCAGACAGGTGAAAGAGGCGTGTTTTATGGGCACAGCACAATCTATTCTTCCATACCACTCTGATAAACAGGTAGACAAGGAGAGCTGACCAATCCACTTAGGGAGAGTTGACCAATCCAACCAGTCAATTGACTATATACTGTTATATACTGGGTACCACAGACAGTACAACACCAGTATCTGTTCATACGTAGCACCAGTATACAATTTTTTTTAATTTTTATTTGGTGTGTGTTGGAAAAGGGGTAGTCTTATATGGCGAGTATATCCCAAACTCTATATTTTAACTGGAAAAGTTGGGGGTCGTCTTATACGCCCAGTCGTCTTATACGCCGGAATATACGGTATGTTCTTTGAAGCAAGATTAGCTGCACGCCATCATTTAGTCTCTGTGCAGAACCATTTCACAAATATTGCCACTTCCTGCCAGTAGACTCAATGCCCGGCTACAGGAAGGAAGTGGGAATACCTGAGGAATAGAACCTTACACTGACAGAGAAAAAGGCATGCCGCTAATCATGCTTTACCGGAGAAAATACAGGTGTATTATTTTGTCTCCATGAAGTCACTTTCTTCATACATTCCAATGCATTGCTTGCATTCTAGCATCGTCTGTAGGCAGGAAGTTGGATTATCTGAGGAATCAGAAAAAGATATATAACCTATGTTTTAGGGCAGAACATATAAATACATTACATTTTAAAATGTATCATAAGTTCAGGTGCACAGTAAAGGACACCCAAAGTAAGAAGCATATGGAGGCTGCAACAATTATTTTCTTTAACCTTCTGCCGCCCGCGTCACGCGAGTAGGCGTGGCCGCGGCGGCAGCCCCAGGACCGCCCAACGCCAATTGGCGTAAAGTCCTGGGGCTCTGTTTTGCATGAGATGGCGCGCATGGTGCGCGCGCATCTCATGCTCAGAGGGCGGAGCTCCGCCCCGCCTTCAGTCTCCGAGCGGCTATTGCCGCTCGGGAGACTGTTAGACGGCGATCACGCCGTCTATTTACTAGGTGCAGCGCTGCGATGAGCAGCAGCGCTGCACTGGGGACAGCCGTGTGACACGGTTGTCCCCATGGGGGACAAGAGAGCGATCGGCTCTCATAGGCAGAAGCCTATGAGAGCCGATCGCCGTAATTGGCCGGCTGTGGGGAGGGAGGGAGCGAGGGAGGGAAAGGAATTAAAGGAAGAAGTTTTTTTTAAAAAAAAGTGACAACATAAATATTTATTAAACAAAAAATAAACATGGGGGGAGCGATCAGATCCCACCAACAGAGAGCTCTGTTGGTGGGGAGAAAAGGGGGGGGGGATCACTTGTGTGCTGAGTTGTGCGGCCCTGCAGCTTGGCCTTAAAGCTGCAGTGGCCAATTTTGCTAAAAATGGCCTGGTCACTAGGGGGGTTTAGCCCTGCAGTCCTCAAGTGGTTAAACAATACCAGTTGCCTGGCATCCTGTTCATCTTTGAGGAATCAGTAGTATCTGAATCACACACCTAGAACAAACATGCAGCAAATCCATTCAAACTTCGGTTTTGCCTGCTTGTTCAGGGTCTATGACTTAGGCCTCTTTCACACCAAGACGTTGCGTTTTAGGGGATGTTAAGATCGCATAACGTGCCCCTAACGCAATGCATGGTGGTGTTGAAGTTGTACGTCAGATTGAGTTATGCGGCTCTTGGAGCGCTGTTTTAGTTCTGTCTATACTGATAGAACAGCCTCTCCAGGATAGTGATGGGAAGTCCGGATCTTTTCAAGGATTCGGATGATTCGAATCGGATCATTGAAAAGATCCGGATCTTTGAACCAAATAATTTGAATCATTTTACTAGGGAAGCAGACTGGGAGTGAAATGCCTAGCAGGACACGACTTTCCCTGCACTGTACATTCTGTATGTTCCTGTTTCTTCCAGACAGACATCCACTGTGAACCGAATCGTTCATTGTGATGATCCAGATGATTCGACTCACAAAAAAGATCCAGATCAAATGAACGATTCATTCATGATCTGGACAACACTATGGGTCCAGGTTACATCACCACAGTGCAGTGAATATTAATTAGCCATGTGGCTAGTCACTGAGCATGTGCAAGCAGTCTAACGCAGCTAAAGCCCAGTATAACGCACTTTCCCAGAACGTGCAGCGTTACAATGTAACACAACGTGGGCACTGTGAACAGCCCATTGATTTTTCATTACTGTGCGGTGGGTTGCGTTACAGGCTGCACTAACATGCTCCTGTAACGTCCCACTGTGAAAGCAGCCTAAAAGTATTAGAGGCAGAGGTTCAGCAGGACAGCCAGGCAATCTGCATTGTATCAGGCTAGGTGCACATTCTGTTAAATGCACAACATTCTGACTGGTTACGCTGTGCCCCGTCACAATGTCCGGCAAGAAATTCACACTGCTCACCATTTTGCATCTGGTCCATCGCTGCTGTCGTTGCCGCAGCCACCATTTGGATCCTCAGCCGCTACTGGCACCACCAGTCTGCTCCATTGCATGAGACAAGTGTGAATTTATAGATCGGACCCCCAGCCGAAGCAAGAGGCTGCCTTTGGAATGCAGAAGACCAATGGGTATCCTCCCTGCACCAGGATTCCCATTGGTCTTTTTTTTTTTTTGACAGAGCAGGACAGAAAACAACTAATTCTCCTCTTGCAATGCTTTGTGCTGCATATGGCCTTGTGTTAAAGCGGAAGGTAATTATTAAATAGACTAGGACTTTAGGTTCACTAAAATAACCGGTGCTTGGCCTCGGCTGGTAGCTCCTCCACCCTTGCAGCAACGCCCGCACGGTCAGTGTGCAAAAGCACGCACGCGACTCGCACAAGCCTACAACGGTATGCACCCACACACCGCAACTCGTGTGCACCACCGAGCGTGTGCACACACCCACCCCCCTGCAACCATCCTCCATCTCTGTCTCAAGTCCAGACGCGTTCCGTGCATACACGCTGGGCAAAACTTAGAGACACAAGGGGACGCAGGGACACAGAGATTATTATATAGGATAACATATACGGTGTGAACGACTACTGTCCGTTCCTATAGACTGCCACTGTGTCCGTAAGCATATGATATCCAGTATGTTTAGCTTCAGGTCCTGAAAAATGCTGCAGGCCAGGACTTTCCGTTCTATTCATGAAACAAACTAAATGAAACAGAAATGTGTGAACAGTTACATTTTAAAACATTGTTTACCTTTTTCTTTCCATTTATCCTACTCTGTATAGTATGGAAAACTGTAAGTTTTTAAAGAGGAACTTTAACCTCCTTAGCGGTAATCATGAGTACAGCTCAGGGGGGAAAAAACAAGCCAGGAGTGGTAACCCAGAGCTGGACTCATAGCAGCCACCGGGAGGTTACTGCAGAGCAATGCGTGCAGCGGGCATTTTTACTCACCTCCCAGAGGATCCCGACGTCGGCCGCCTCTCTCCTCTTCCTGGTGAGATCGCTGTCTGTTGTCATGACGACAGACGGTGATCTGATTACAGGGTTACACCCAGAGGACAGAGGCAAAACTGCAGCGCTGGATCCCAGGGAGGTGAGTGAGTGCTGAGCTGCTGCAGATCTCCCTAGTAGCATGATTTTTTCCCAGTTTTAGGGCCTTAAAACATGCAATAAAATTGTGCTGTTTTTAGACCCTAAAATCTGGAAAGAATCACAACAATGCAATCAGTAGCTAATACCCCCTTTCTTAGGAGAAATATTTACTTCTCACATAGATCATCAGGGGGGTCTGTATGGCTGATTTGGTAGTGAAATCCCTCCCACAGTGTGATGTCATGACCATGGTCCTGGCAATTTGCTGTCTGTGAACCTCATTGCATTGTAGGTAATAATGTCGTTTTCCAATTGCCAAGCAAGCAGTATCTCAGGCCCAGGGCACACCAAAACCGCTAGCAGATCGGCAAAACACTAGAGGTTTCTGGAGCTGATTTCAGAGCGATTCTAGGCATCTTTAGAGACGTTTTCTAAACATGCCTAGCGTTTTTGGGAGCGTTTTTGTGTAACAGATTACAAATACTGTTACAGTAAACGCTGTACTGAACAGCTTCTGTAACAAAAACGCCTGGAGAACCGCTCTGATGTAGCGTTTTCCAGAGTGGTTTGTGTTTTCCCTATACTTTACATTGAGGCAGAAACGCTTCTGAAACAGCAGGAGGCACGTTTGCGGTTTGCTAAAAACCTCAAACCGCTGGTGTGCACCATCCCATTGAAATACATTAGCCAAGCGTTTTCACTGGCGGATGCGGTTGGCGGATCTCTCGTAAAACCACTCGGTGTGCACTGGGCCGCACTCTCTGCATAGAACTCTCAGTAACGAACATTCCATACAGATCACCTGGCACTTTTATTCATTATGCTATTTTCACTACAGTTCCTCTTTAAAGCATGTGTGAAAAATGGAATAACCCAGTCTTGTTAAATCCTTTCATAAACAAAAAAAAGGAGAAAATGAGACCTATACAATCAAGTCATTAATCTAATCTGTAACTACCTTTTTACTTTCACTGACAGGTAGTGCTTTCCCCCAGACATGTGGTAGTGGGTGTGAAATTTTTCAGATGTTTTCAATGTTAATTATCCATACAGTATAACGTCTTGCATTCTTTCCAATAAAAAATGTTTATATTACCATAAAAATGGAACGTCTACAGATCACCTGAGAATGCAGCTTTTACAGTGTTTTTTACATTTCTGTGCTTTTCACTAACTTCAGTACATTCCAGAACTCTCATGCACCTGTGTTCCTGGTACTATAGCAAAGTCAGTGTAAAAATGAAAAATGCTTTTAGCCAACTCTGTGCCATGTTGTCTTTTTTTATTGTTGTGCATTTAATAAATAACAGAGTACACATAAAAGCAAAAACACAGATAACTGGCCCTAACAGAGTAGTCACTCACACTATAAGTTTAGGGGGCAAACACTTAAAAAAAAAGTGTCTAAAAGGTTTAATTTAATTTTGTGCTAAGAGCAGCAGGAGCTGTCCAGGTTGCAGGAGATCTTGGACTACAGGAGATTAGAGGCTGATTTATGGCAGAGAGCTTCTATGTCCAGTTACAGCAGTTTTTCTCAGCCTTTTCTGCCTGGCAAACCCCTGCATACAAAATTATAATTCCAGCTTATGCTACACATCTATACTTATTAACCTATTATTCACTAATAATGAGCTCCAACATGACCAATGTAGCATCCTTTAGCCAAGAAATGATACATGCAGCAACAATAACCATCAAATGTCAGCTACAGCAGTTACTACCCACAAACAGTAAATGCACCAATCACTAATCCATTTAAAAAATGCAGCCACCATCACCCAGGCATGGAGGACGGTCCAGGCCACTTCTGCCGAGAACCTAGCATGTGTATGGCAGCCCCAGTGTGTCACTGAGGGATCCAGATTGCAGAGGTCATTGTTCTCCTCCTTACCACTTCTGCTACGTAATGTACCACGTGTGCCCCTCTACCTCCCTACATAGCAAAAGAACATGGTGCCAGCCTGCTGGACAGTATGGAACCCAGCCCTGAACTGTTACCTGAGGAACTGAGTTCTGTTCCCTACGACTGACAGGACTTGCAGGTGTGCAAGTGGCATGCCAAAATGTTTTAACTTCGTGAAATTGGAAACATAAAAATTAACCCATTGCACACTCAAAATCATATGCATAATGACTTTTGACAGCAATAAAGTGCTGCTAACATTGTTCAAAATGGAAACTTTTTAAACAAAAAATTGCAAAAAGTATTTTTTTAAAAATTATATTATATTGTATAGAATTCTATATTATAATTCTATACAATATACTTCTATATCTGGTTTACTTCTGCTCCAACATTCAGTGTTCTCTGCCCTACTGCTGATATTGTAGAAAATACTTAGCAGCAGTCATGCGGTGTTTACTGATGTTATCAGCTCTTGAACACATACAGGATCTTCTCAAAAAATTAGCATATTGTGATAAAGTGAAGATTTCATGGAGATGGAGATGAAGATTTCATTTTTCAGCACGACCTGGTACCTGCTCACAGTGCCAAAACCACTGGTAAATGGTTTACTGACCATGGTATTACTGTGCTCAATTGGCCTGCCAACTCTCCTGACCTGAACCCCATAGAGAATCTGTGGGATATTGTGAAGAGAAAGTTGAGAGACGCAAGACCCAACACTCTGGATGAGCTTAAGGCCGCTATTGAAGCATCCTGGGCCTCCATAACACCTGAGCAGTGCCACATGCTGATTGCCTCCATGCCACGCCGCATTGAAGCAGTCATTTCTGCAAAAGGATTCCCGACCAAGCATTGAGTGCATAACTGAACATAATTATTTGAAGGTTGACTTTTTTTTGTTTTAAAACACTTTGCTTTTATTGGTCGGATGAAATATGCTAATTTTTTGAGATAGGAATTTTGGGTTTTCATGAGCTGTATGCCAAAATCATCAATATTAAAACAATAAAAGGCTTGAACTTCTTCAGTTGTGTGTAATGAATCTAAAATATATGAAAGTCTAATGTTTATCAGTACATTACAGAAAATAATGAACTTTATCACAATATGCTAAATTTTTGAGAAGATCCTGTAGATCATTTTGAGTTTATAGAATCAATTTAAAGGACAGCAGAGGAGAAAGGAATATGGAGGCTGCCATATTTAATTCCTTTTACATAGCCAGTTGCCTGGTTGTCCCTGAACAAACATATGCACATCAGGTGTTTCTGACATTGGCCTCAATTCACTAAGATCATGCTGGAGATAATAAGGCAAGAGAAAACTTACCTCCACATAAGAGAGAGTTATCTTATCTCTTCATTCCTTAACCTCCCTGGCGGTAAGCCTGAGCTGAGCTCGGGCTATGCCGCACAGGGGGAGATCTCAGCCCCTGGTGGGGCGATTTTCATGCTGTAAAGTGCTGTGCGCGCAGCCAGCACTTTGCTAGCCGCGCGCACAGCTTGATCGCCGCCGCTCTGCGGCGATCGGCCGCACGCAGCGGCTGAAGAGAGCCCCCGCCAGAGCCCTGCGCTGCCCGGATCAATGAGTTCCGGGCAGCGCTATGGGCTGGATCTGGTGTGCCGGACGTCAGCTGACGTCCATGACGTCATCCCGATCGTCGCCATGGCGACAGGAGAAGCCAAACAGGGGAACGCGTTATATACGCATTCCCCTGTTTGCTATAGATGCCGGCGACGATCGCACTAGAGGGACACATGCGCCCTCTAGTGGTGTTTCATGTAGCTACCACTCTGGTAGCTTTACATGAAACAAAAAAAAAAAATTTTTAAAAAAGGATTTTTGCCAATTTGGAAAAAAAAATTAATCGCCAGGGAGGTTAAGTTACCTCCTCTGTAGTTAAGTTACCTCCTCTGTAGTTATTTTACCTCCTCTGTAGTTAATTTACCTCCTCTGTAGTTATTTTTCCATGCAGTTAATAAACAGCCTGTCTTTAACTCTGGAGTTATTTTAAGGATTGAAGAGTTAACTTAAAGACAGAAGAGTTAACTTTAGGTTTGCCTGAGGTAAAATGTTTCCTGAATACTACATGCCTTATCACCATGGTAACAACTCTAGAAGAGTTATTAAAAACAGGAGATAAGCTTAGTGAATTGAGGCCATTGTCTCATCTGACAAGATTAGCTGCATGCTTGTTTCTGGTGTTATTCAGACACTACTGTAGCCATATAGATCAGCAGGGCTGCCAGGCAACTGGTAATGTTTAAAAGGAAATAAATATGGCAGCCTCCATATCCCTCTTACTTCAGTGGTTCTTTAAAGCTGTTATCAGGCATTTAGTACTAAAATAAGGGCTACTTACCCGGCGCTTCGTCCAGCCCCAAGCTCCCAGCATGTCCCTCGCCGCAGCTCTACCCGCAGCCGTTCGCTGCCTCTGCCTCCCGGTCCACGGTTATTACATCAGTCGGCCTGTACTGTGCCTGCGCGAGTGGCGCTGTCAATCACCGCCACGTGGACCGGAGCGTACTGCGAAGCCCCGGGTAAGTAGCACGTATTTTAGTACTAAATACCTGATAACTCCTTTAAAGTTAACCTGTGTCTAGTTGTTTATATTGTTGTTGTATATTGTGCCTGCCTCTTCCTCCCTCAATAAGCTGTTAACTATCGTCATTTTTAGTCATATGATATTTGTGACAGGATTAGTGGGCACCAGTATCGTGACATTTGGACAGTCAGAGTAGCCTAGTGAGGCAGCAAGGGGTGGACATAATTTACAACTTGTGCCTGAGGCTGGGTGCACACTTGTCAGTGCGGGAAAGGTCGCGTTGTCTGTGTGTTTTTGTGTTTGTAGTGCATTTGCCCCACACATGCGATTTGTGGTTCGCATATACAAAACACATATGCATTTTGTATGCGTTTTTCTATTTGGTTTTATGCAAATCACTAGGAAGACAACAGGAAGTGGAAATGCATCAGAAAACATTAAAAATGCATACAAAACGCATTACATTGCGTCACCATTGACTTTCATTAAGTGTGTTTTTGAAAAATATGCAACAAAACCAGCGTTTTTAAAAACGTATGTGCATTTTTTATATGCGTGTTTTTATGCCGCTCCCTGACTACCATTGCAGGCAAAAACACTGCGTTTTCCGCACCGCTAGCGTTTCTGCTAAGTGTGTTCCCAGCCTGAGTCTTACTCCATAAAAAAAGGTTTACCTTAACTTTCCAAAACCAGTGTAGAACGTTTGAGACAGACTATTTAACCACTTGCCGACCGCCCCCAGCCGATGGGCGGCGGCAAAGACTGGGCCTAAACGACCGCAATACGCCCATCGGCGGAGGCGGGCGTGGTTATGCGGCGATTGCCTTCATTCGTGACGCGATCAGCCGCCGGTGACTGGCTCCGCCACCTCGCGCTGTAACCCGCCGGCCGTTCGAAAGCGCCGGCGGGTTACTAGCACCCGGATCGCCGCATGTAAAGTGTATAATAGGCTTTGTAATGTATACAAAGCCTATTATACAGGCTGCCTCCTGCCCTGGTGGTCCCAGTGTCCGAGGGACCACCAGGGCAGGCTGCAGCCACCCTAGTCTGCACCCAAGCACACTGATCACCCCCCCCTGCCCCCTGATCGCCCACAGCACCCCTCAGCCCCCCCCTGCCCACCCCTCAGACCACTGTTTGCACCCAGTCACCCCCCTAATCACCCATCAATCACTCCCTGTCACTATCTGTCAACGCTATTTTTTTTTAACCATAAACTGCCCCCTGCTCCCTCCTGATCACCCCCCACCCCTCAGATTCTCCCCAGACCCCCCCCCCCCCCGACCCCCCCAGTGTACTGTATGCCTCTATCCCCCCTGTAATAACCCACTGATCACCTGTCAATCACCCGTCAATCACCCCCTGTCACTGCCACCCATCAATCACTCCCTGTCACTGCCACCCATCAATCAGCCCCTAACCTACCCCTTGCGGGCAATCTGATTACCCACCCACACCAATAGATCGCCCGCAGATCTGACATCAGATCACCTCCCAAGTGCAGTGTTTACATCTGTTCTCTACCCTAAACACCCACTAATTACCCATCAATCACCCCCTATCACCACATGTCACTGTTACCCATCAGATTAGACCCTAATCTGCCCCTTGCGGGCACCCAATCACCCGCCCACACGCTCAGATTGGCTTCAGACCCCCCCTTATCAATTCGCCAGTGCATTATTTACATCTGTTCTTCCCTGTAAAAACCCACTGATCACCTGTCAATCACCTATCAATCACCCACCAATCACCCCCTGTCACTGCCACCCATCAATCAGCCCCTAGCCTGCCCCTTGCTGGCAATCTGATCACCCACCCACACCAATAGATCGCCCGCAGATCCGACATCAGATCACCTCCCAAGTGCAGTGTTTACATCTGTTCTCTCCTCTAAACACCCACTAATTACCCATCAATCACCCATCAATCACCCCTTATCACCACCTGTCACTGTTACCCATCAGATTAGACCCTAATCTGCCCCTTGCGGGCACCCAATCACCCACCCACACGCACAAATTGCCCTCAGACCCCCCCCCCTTATCAATTCGCCAGTGAATTATTTACATCTGTTCTTCCCTGTAATAACCCACTGATCACCTGTCAATCACCCATCAATCACCCCCTGTCACTGCTACCCATCAATCAACCCCTAACCTGCCCCTTGCGGGCAATCTGATCACCGACCCACACCAATAGATCGCCCGCAGATCCGACATCAGATCACCTCCCAAGTGCAGTGTTTACATCTGTTCTCTACCCTAAACACCCACTAATTACCCATCAATCACCCATCAATCATCCCCTATCACCACCTGTCACTGTTACCAATCAGATTAGACCCTAATCTGCCCCTAGGGCACCCAATCGCCCGCCCACACCTTCAGAACGCCCTCAGACCCCAGCCCTGATCACCTCGCCAATGCATTGCTTGCATCTATTTCCCCCCTCTAATCACACCTTGAGACACCCATCAATCACCTGTCACCACCTGTCACCCCCTAGCACACCTACCCATCAGATCAGGCCCTAATTTGCCCCGTGTGGGCTCCTGATCACTCGGCCAAACCCTCAGATCCCCCTCAGACCCCCTTCCGATCACCTCCCCAGTGCATTGATTGCATCTATTTTCCCCTCTAACCACCCCCTGAGACACCCATCAATCACCTCCTGTCACCCCCCTAGCACTCCTATCCATCAGATCAGGCCCAACACAACCTGTCATCTAAGAGGCCACCCTGCTTATGACCGGTTCCACAAAATGTGTCCCCTCATAGACCACCTGTCATCAAAATTTGCAGATGATTATACCCCTGAACAGTCATTTTGAGAAATGTGGTTTCCAGACTACTCACGGTTTTGGGCCCGTAAAATGCCAGGGCAGTATAGGAACCCCACAAGTGACCCCATTTTAGAAAAAAGACACCCCAAGGTATTCTGTTAGGTGTATGACGAGTTCATAGAAGATTTTTTTTTGTGTGTCAAAAGTTAGCGGAAATTGATTTTTCTTGTTTTTTTCACAAAAGTGTCATTTTTCACTAACTTGTGACAAAAAATAAAATCTCCTATGAACTCACCATACACCTAACAGAATACCTTGGGGTGTCTTCTTTCTAAAATGGGGTCACTTGTGGGGTTCCTATACTGCCCTGGCATTTTAGGGGCCCTGAACCGTGAGGAGTAGTCTAGAAAACAAATGCCTCAAAATGACCTGTAAATAGGACGTTGGGCCCCTTAGCGTACCTAGGCTGCAAAAAAGTGTCACACATGTGGTATCGCCGTACTCAGGAGAAGTAGTATAATGTGTTTTGTGGTGTATTTTTACACATACCCATGCTGGGTGGGAGAAATCTCTCTGTAAATGGACAATTGTGTGTAAAAAAAAATCAAAAATGTGTCATTTACAGAGATATTTTTTTTTTATTTTTATTTTATGTTATACAGAACAGCTGGAATAATAATTTTGCATACAATACGTTACACGTTTACGCTATATGCTATTTATGATCTATTCTATTGTTTTGGTATTTTGTGTACTTCGGTATTTATTTATTTATTTATTTATTTACGCAATGTATATATGTGTACTAGTGTTTAATATTTAGCAGTCCTCTTTGTTGTTTATAGGCACTGTTTATTGTCCTGAGGAAGTGGGCTTAAACCCGCGAAACGCGTTGCCTGTGCTAAAAAAAAAATCTTTTTGTATATTACAAGGATTTTCGTCATTGAGGTAAGATACCTCATTACCCTTTCCATTTTAAATTGATTTTAGAAGCTTCTATATAATCCAGGGCGCCTCTTTCCCCTTAATTGTAACATTCATTAGACAATCTGTTCCTTCAAGTGTTTGGAAATGCAAGTTGCTAATGTATGTGAATTATTCTATGACAATCAAGCACAAATTGCTAGTGACCAAGATATGATCGCAATATCATAGGCAAGTCAATATAAAAGTGGCAATCATATTTTTAAAAAAAGTGAAGAGGAAAAACAATGGCAATCTTGTTCTTTACTTCTTTTTTTAATGAAGAAAGAAAAATGGGCAAGACTAGAGATCTGAGGAACTTTCACTAGGGAGAAATTATGATTGCTTGATGAAATATTTTAGGTTGCTGCTTGTCACATATGATACCCCACATGTGTCTTTTGATGACTAGCTGGGCATGTAACAGACGATTAGTCACATGCTGTGCGTTTGTGTTTTTCTACAGCAATATTTCTGCGCTGAATTTCACAGTACAGTACAATTTGCAAAGCCTCTTAAGCGCTTGAACATCAAAAGCCACACAAATGCCACCAGTTCGAAAACCTTGGCTATTCATTTCTTATTGTTTTTAACCTTTAAATCTTTTGGATTTTTTTTTAATTTTTCCTATCTTGTAATATTTTGAAAATGTTCTAAAGATGTATTACTTTACAGTTGCCTAATTTGTAAAGCACATCTATTTTGCCACTTGCTATGCTTAAAATTATGGTATACCGCTCACGTGTCCTATGATCACTAGTTGGGCTTAAAGCAAATCACTATTCTATTAATGTGGGGTGTGTGTGTGTGTTTTACCCCTTAAAGGACAACTATCAATAAAAAAATATATATTTTTTAATACTGTATATTAGAACGCACATTACCACAAATACTAGAAGCAATTTATTTCTTCATACAGCTCTGCGTCTATGCTGTAAAATCAATCCAATATTTTCAGATACAGAATCTGAGGTCCTGACAGGACTGAACCATTTAACTGCACTGGAGGTTGCTATCAACTCCTCAGTGTATAGTTTAGTAATCACCTTGGTGAAAGAAATGCCTTCAGGTGGTGGGAAGTTGTTTGGTTTCCAGCAATGTGTGTTTATTATCTTCATATCTCGCGCTGCTTACAATGGCATTATCACTGTGTCTTTATCATTGTTTCCCCCTTTCCAGCATGGAAAGTAAGCCAGAGCCTCAGCCTTGGAAGTTACAGGAGATTCTGCAGCCAGAAGTGTAACATTACAAGCAGCCAGTCAGGAGTGGTGTATATACATGTCATTGTCTGCTAGTTATATTTAAGCACTGAGCACATCTAGCTACCTGCTACATCTCCTCTGATCAACTTGTCTTCCTCCTCTTCAGACTCTCGATAGTTGTCCTTTAATCACTTCACTCCTGGGCCTCTGTGTAACATAGTGATATATGTGTAACCACATAGTTAAATCAGTTCCAGCTATGTTTGAGCTGGGGGTACAACTGCACACTATCTGCTTTTAAATGACTTGGAAGTCTATCCCTGCAGCCCTACATAAGCATAAGTTCACTCTTTTCACTACTTTTCTTTTTTGGTTTCCAAGTTGGACATGTGGCTAAAGACACTGTCCACTGACTATACCAGGAGCGCTGTCAGGATACAAGTAAACCTCACTTTAGAGAGGGCCTCGCTGTCCCTAGCAGGCCTCATGCTGGGCTGCCCTGTGCTGTCCGCATCCTCCTGCTATACTCACATGGCCACGATCCAGCACCAAATTATGTGCGGCTTGGGGCCACAGAAACCTTAGTAGCACCCCTGAATAGAACATCTGTCTCCTGGGAATACACGGGCGCAAACCTACATTAGCAGGAACTGTCTGTTCCAGCTTAGATGGCTGGAGGCACATGTCTCCAAGATTACGCAGAGAGAGGGGACAGAGTTTATGGGCAAAAGTCACCCCCAGACCATTAGTCACCGTCCCACCACCTCACAGTTAAATGACTGCCTTTACCCACGATGCAACATGGTACTTGCTTCCGAAAAAGCTTTCATGAGCAAAACGGCCATCAGGTAAAATGAGTGCCATGCACCCACCGCTCTAACATCCACCAGGTTTGTGCTCCCTACTCCACTGTATACAGTAGAAGCGTCTCCTACCAAATAATAAGCCGGTGTTGCTTTCACAATGTTTTCCATTGCACTTTTTGCTTTAAATACCTGCTCTAAGATTGAGCCCCAGTGTGAGTGCGGGTACATGTCTGTTCTCACATAGTGCATGTGGGTGCATGTGATGCAGATCATATGGAGGCATGCGTTTCAGCAAGCCACTCTATCCAGCTTGTCACCCTACAAAACCATGCTCAGGATGTGACCTCACCATACATTATATGCTCAATAGCTCTTCCTGATATCACTTGGTATGATCTAGGCTCTGGAATGTTTCAAGAAAATGAATGATCCTTTCATGACAACACATTTCTATACAAGGTTAATTATGGATCTCTGCATTCCTCCCTTTGTTTTTGTCTCTTGATATAATTATTCTTATGAATTATAATTGCTTTTACTGGCAACACACCTTGCTCTCTGTCTTACTAAAATATAAATAGTGTATATTCAAGTGTATGGTTCTGTTAATAATTGAATTATTTTGGTCAGATTCTCTTAAGTACAATCCTTAAAAACATTTTTAAAATACTTGTATTTTTCCAAGGTGTCTGCCGTGTGCCCCGGACAGCTGCCTCCGGGAGCAACACCCCTGGGTAGTGTGATAAATTTGAAATATTACATGGGTGGACACCAGGTGATCCAACAGCAAGCTGAGACTTCTCTATCTTTAAAGTTTGTAATGTGAGGTAATTCAAATATGCATGTCAAATCTTAAAGGTTCACTGTGTTGCTCCCTAAATCTATTAACTGCTATTGTATTACAGCTTTAAAAGTTACTGGAATGATTTACAATGTTGTTGTAGCAGTAGAGAGAGTAGGTTTACATGCTGCTTGTTATAAATGCACATGGCCCTATTCAATTACAAAGCTCACCAGCATTATATGCTGGCAAATGGTAAAATCATGCAATTTTTCAACCACTGGATTCCATTAACGCAGCACTGTGAGGCAAATATTACTTTGCCAAGCACAGTGAATATTAATTCACTTCGATTTATTTTTTTTCCTCGTCCCGAGTACTTTTCCTAATCATTCAGTTTTGCATGTGAAGAAGTAATGTTCCCTCACAAATGAGCGCAGATGTGTGAGAAACTTATCCCTTGCTTACCTAGGTTATAAGTCATGTATCTCATCTCGGAACGGTGCTTTTCCTAGGTTATAAGTCATAGACAGTTAACCCTTGCACACTCACATGCTAATTTTCATACAAATGCATTCACAAAAATCAATCATCCAGGAACCACTGCTATCCCTACAGCTAAGTTAAATTTGGGGTCAGACGCGTATTTGTAGGGGTGCACATAGGGCACCTGCTATAGGCGCCCCCTTGTGGGGGGGCGCATCCCCAACAAGCAATGAATCCCCCCTGTATTAGCTGGCTCAACGCCAGCGCTATTGTATAGGTCCGTCGCCTGCCCGCTGCCCGCAGGAGGAGAGGAGAAGCCAAGGGATTCTGTGACATTTACTGCTGTACCGGTGACCTGCCGTGCAGTGCCCCTCACGTGTCACCTAACCGCCTGGTGCCAGGCAGCTACATCCATGCACTATTTCCTGCTAGTGAGTCTCCCCTCCCACCTCCATTACATATGTGGCCAATCAGGAGCGGGATCGGATTTGAGGATACAAGGCAGCGAGAAGGCGTCGGCGTTGCTATGGCGACCAAAAACACTGCGGGGACGGAGGTCCCCGCAGCGTCTCTGGTCGCCATAGCAACTGCGGCGCTGCTCGCTGCCTTGTATCCTCGTTCCCGCTCCTGATTGGCCACATATGTAATGGAGGTGGGAGGGGAGACTCCACTAGTAGGAAATAATGCGTGGATGTAGCTGGCACCAGGCGGGTAGGTGACACATGAGGTACAGCAGTAAATGTCACAGAATCCCTTGGCCTCTCCTCTCCTCCTGCGGGTGGCGGACCTATACAATAGCGCTGGCGGTGAGTGTGCACATTGACTGTGTCTCTGAGGCATTGGGCATGGGCAGCAGTCCAGCAGAGATCACATCTGGCTGGTGGCAGCAGTGAAATTTAAAATATTATAAGGTAATAAGAACTGATTGATTACCACTGTCCAATGTCCACTGACCAAATAGGATACCAGAGCCGAAAGACAGGTTAAATAGGCATATGTTGTGGTTAGGGTAGGGTGGTATAAGCAAATACCACTTTCTTTTCCTGTCCCTCACTTGCTGTTCTCCTGCAATAATCAATGTTCTTTTGGGCAACTCGCATGACCCGGACATACTGTGTATGCATAGTATGTCCTTCTCCCCTGTGCATGAATGATGTCATTATACAGGAGTGCGCTAACTCCTGTCCTGCATGTACTCTCACTGCAGTGGAGCGCGGGTAGCGAGCATTCCCCTGTATAGGGACATCATTCGGCACGAGCACAGGGGACATACTGTACATACGCAGCACAGTATGTCCGGGTTCTAGGTTATGTGGGTCGGCCAAAAGAACATCGACTATTGCGGGAGAACAGTGCACGCTTAGCTTATTCGTCATCGCATACTTAAGCGCCGTCATATAGTTCTGCTCCATAGTATTTTCAATATCTTGGGGGGGCGCAATTTCAATGCTTGCCATAGGCGCTGTTATCTCTAGATACGCCTCTGTTTGGGGTCTTGCTATAAAAGAATGCATTCTCTTGCATAGTCATACATCGTGCAGAGGTACCCCAATGCTTGTAGGTGTCCTAACTCTGGCCCTGTAATATGCATAGTGCAAACATGCAAATATTCATTGCATCAAAGATTAGCATCACATATTTTGACGTCCTCTCTTGAAACAGATGCATCAAACTAATTTCACAATGGAGCTAACAAAATATATCTGCGCACCATGCACACACCTCCTGCATAAGATGTGTAAAGCTCCTGAACCATTCCAGCCAGCACGATCCATGGCATGGAGATGACTCTGCAGGATAGGGGCAGGAGCCCCCCCTTCCCCTGCAAAGTCTCCAACCTGTCAAGGACAAGGGACACTTCTACACCTTTGTGCTTTAGAGGTGGGGATGACTACCTCGAAAAATGTGGAGTTAGGTCTTGAGGGATGGGCTTATTGTGGAATCTCAGGTGTACTTTCAGTGATCCAGTAAACTGGATTGGAGGCTTTTCAAGATTATCTGCTACTTGGTGCAAAAGCTGGCCACCCTAGTCTGGGACATTGCAAAACATACCGAGAGTTGCTGAAAGAATTGTAGATTAGAGTCATGTGCAGCACAAAGCAAGGGCTTTTTTATTATTATTATTATTATTATTATTAGGGTGCAGATGACAAACCAGCATACTGTATCAAGTACATACCGTGACACAAGAAGATGAGAAGACTGTGTACAATTGTGCTTAAAATCTAGCAGGAGGGAGCAGCATAGTATACGAGAGGGTGGGGAAATACAAATGTGGGTTGTTAGGTGTTGTTAGAAGCAAGAGAAAGATGAGAAGGAAAGTTTGAAGAGATAGATTATGAGGATTGTTTTTTTAATATGTTAATGATAGGATCTAGCCTAATTAGTCTTGGAGCCATGCATGGGAAGAGATAAATAGTAAGAACGTTGTTAGAAGGTCATTGAAAGAGTGGAAGGGCAGGTGGGGTTGTATTTGTAAGGTCAGAAATATATGTTGGACAGGGCAGCAGAGGGAGTTAAAGAAGGATGACCAAGTCTAGCTGCAGCAGTTATGATGGATTGAGAGTGTAGTTAGAGGAGAATATTCTAGTTAGAGGAGTATTACATAGGAGGATGTTGATATTAAGAAGATGATGAGAGATAGGTCCTGGTTCACTAACCAACAGTAAGATTGCAGTTCAATTAGGCAATGGGCACTACGCTGTTAGTGGCAATCAAGGTTAGTGAATCAGGGCCATAATGAGAGCATGTATCACATGTCTGGCAGTCTCTGGGGAAAGGAAGGTGTGTACATTGGAAATGTTATGCAGGTGGACGTGGCAGGCACTAGAGGTGTTCTGCATTAATTAGTCCAGCCTGTCCTGGATTCATGGAAGATCATTTCTAGCTTCGCCACTTAGTAGCAATCCTGAAATCATACCTTAAAAAGAAAATAGATACTTACCTCGTTAGTGGTACGCCATTCGTACCTCGTATCTTTGTACACTGTACCGTTCCAACAATGGGCTCCTTAGTGTCTTCAGAATGTGAGTGTAGCTGTGGATGAGTGTAGCCGTATTGAGCATACGTGCGTATGGGTGCGTAGGCCCAGTGGGATGAAGGTGCTCTTGCACGGAAGAAAAAAGCCATGCAGGAGTGCCATCATACCACTAGGCCTGCATCAACCGTAGTTGCACAGTATGGACTCGTTCACAAATACGCTGGCACACCAAAGAAGCATATTCGACTTGCTGCTTGCCTGGAACTGTACAGTATACAAAGACTACAAAGACACAGAAAGTATTACTTCTGGATTACCTACCTCCCTAGCGGTATGATTACTTTCGGATTTTATGGTCTAAAAGTGGTGCCATTTTTTCACACACTTTTAGACCCTAAAAGCAGGAAAAAAATCATGCTGCTATAAAGATCTGCAGCAGCCCTGCACATTACTCACCTCCCCTGGATCCAGCACTGCAATTCAACCTCCATCCACCAGGTGCTCTACCCCTATAGTGACAAATGGCGATCTCACCAGATGGATCAAGAGCCTCCGAGGACCGGAAGAAGAATGTCTGCCAGCGTCTGGATCCTGGGGGAGGTGAGCTACAAATGCCCGCTGCACATTGACTCTGCACATACTGCCCGACAGCTACCACAAGTCAGGCTCGGGGTCACCCGGATTTCTGGCCCGAGCCTGATCCGGTGTTACAGCTAAGGAGGTAAAAAAAATAATCTCAGGTTTATTGAGTCCTTTCTGTACCCAACTGATTTCCTTTCTTCTTCAACCTCAGTCAACCCCAGGCCCGGATTTACCTCACAGGAGCTTATAGGCACAGATATCCTGGCTCCTTAGACTTTACCCTCCATGAACCTACAAACCCCCACCAAACCACACCGCAAGTGTGCTGGCTGACCCAGCTGTCACTTCTCCCTTACTTCCCCTGCCTGTCATAGGTAGTTACAGGTGCTCCTTAGTATCAGGTAGCCAGAAGTACCTTCAATATTAAGCAGTTAGAAGTATTAGGTAGCTAGAGGAAGTAGCTAGAGGTGCCCCCGACTGAAGGGAGATCTCGTCAGTGGAATGTCGAGAGCAGGGTGAGTAACCTCTCATTTACGCTCTGCTTGGGACTCTGCATAGGGAAGGAGGGAGGGAGGCACTCACCATCATCATGCGGCTGTAGGCACTTGCCTACAGCGCCTTATGGTAAATCTGGCCCTGGTCAACCCTATTACTTTATTGCCTGTTTTTACTTCAAATAATACAATTTGTGAATATTTCTTTATTTTGTTTAATTTTATTAAATAGGATTAGGTGTGAAAACAGTAATTTTAAACTCTTCTTTTCATGAATTTGGATCTACTGAATATGAATATCATGTAAGCCTGGTGGCATAAGCTATGTAAAACTTGATAGTAACAGGCATTAAAAATAGATTATTTTCTGTTCTTGTGTTGCAGTTGTGGTCCATAGCAACCAATCAGATGTTTACTTTTACTGGTATGTGATTGGTTGCTATCATGGGCAACTCCTTCACTTTCTTTCATTTGATAAACGATCACATAGCTGTTTTGTTTGAGAACAGCTCAGAATTCCCAGTGTTTTCACAGAAGCAGAGGCTGTCTTTCAGATGTGTGAGCAGAGCTGTTTATGCTGGTGCTCCTCAGAAAAGGATGTGGGGGGAGAGGTGCATTGCACTCCTTCTAAATATTTTTACTCCTTTGAGCAAGTGCAAGCGAATCATTTTAAATCTCTTTGAAGATTTGTTTGGCTCCACATCAAGAACGTATAGTCATCTTCAAACAGACAATGCATTATAGGCAGCAGAAACCTGCTTGCATATCGTAGGAAGTGCAGTCCAAACACATTAATCAGGGTTCATGGTATGGTTTTAACACATTTTATATTTTTCAGCCTATATTATGAAATCATTACTTGAAAATAATAATTTTCTAATTACCTTATTTATTAACCTCTTGAGGACTGCAGGGCTAAACCCCCCTAGTGACCAGGCATTTTTTAGCTAAAATGGCCACTGCAGCTTTAAGGCCAAGCTGCAGGGCCGCATAACTCAGCACACAAGTGATTCCCCCCCCCTTTTCTCCCCACCAACAGAGCTCTCTGTTGGTGGGGTCTGATCGCTTCCCCCATGTTTATTTTTTTTTTAATAAATATTATTGTTTGTTTGTTTTTTTTAAAAAACCCTGTTTCTTTAACTCCCTTCCCTCCCTCCCTCCCTCCCTCCCCACAGCCGGCCAAATATGGCGATCGGCTGTCATAGGCTTCTGCCTATGAGAGCCGATCGCTCTCTTGTCCCCCATGGGGACAGCCGTGTCACACGGCTGTCCCCAGTGCAGCGCTGCTGCTGATCGCAGTGCTGCACAAAGTAAATAGACGGCGATCACGCCGTCTACCGGTCTCCCGAGCGGCAATAGCCGCTCGGAGACTGAAGGCGGGGCGGAGCTCCGCCCCCCAAGCGGGAGATGCGCGCGCAGCCTGCGCGCGATCTCCTGCAAAACAGAGCCCCAGGACTTTACGCCAATTGGCGTTAGGCGGTCCTGGGGCTGCCGCCGCGGCCACGCCTACTGGCGTGACGCGGTCGGCAAGAAGAATTTTTAATTGATCTTACATAAAAGTAATGGCCTCCTCAGTTAAAGCCACTTTAGGTCTGCCCTCCAGTGATAGCATCCTTCAGTGAGATCTATATCTGGTGACTGCCCCTCTTGAGATAACCCCTCCAGTAATCAGGGAGGAGAGACTATGCAGGCAGTGTGACCAGGGGGACTTGGAGGATGAGGCCCACTTCCTGCTACAATGTAGCAAATACACACCTGGGAGGACTGCCCATTTCCAAAGGCTCTCCACATACATCCTGGATTTCACCTCCACAAGAGGAGAGGAAACTCTTCATCCTGGGGGAAGAGGAAACAACAGTGCAAATATGTCATTACCTGACACCAACTGAGAGGAACATGATACCCCACGGACTATATACCCCTTATACTTCTCCCTATACCCTCCTCACATCTATGGACTATATACCCAGTGGACTATATATCTCCAGTGATTGGCCCCTTAATGACAACACAATGATAGTCCCCTCAGTCATAATCTCATTGGTTATAGCCCTACAGGGATAATGCCCTTAGTATATCCAGCTACAATACCTCAATAACAGCCTTTCAGTTGACAGACTCCAGTCAGGCAACACAGACATATATTACTTTTTCCCAAACTGACTCTCATCTCCATTCTTCATAAATACCACTTCCACTTTCTCCTGTGCCTCCTGTCCTGGCTTAAGCTCTATTTGTGAGTGACTGGATAGTTGATGGGAGAGTGACTGGCCAGCTGGTGAGGGAAATTCTTTTAAGCGTTCAGTAAGTAATGCTTTTGGGGCTGATTTATGGTTAAAATGTGTGTTCTAAAAAACTTAAGTAAAATATTATTTTTCTTGCAAAATAACAATATTGGTTAGATACAGAAAATGGTTCACAAAAATGATTTGAGCATTCACAAAGCAAAAACCAGATATGTAAGGTAAAACATATGGTGTATTTACTATTACACAATTGTATGTATATTAACATATGTGTCCCTTTAACCACTTGAGGACCCACCCTTTACCCCCCCTTAAGGACCAGCGCTGTTGTAGCTGATCTGTGCTGGGTGGGCTCTGCAGCCCCCAGCACAGATCAGCGTGCAGGCAGAGCGACCAGATCGCCCCCCTTTTTTCCCCACTAGGGGGATGATGTGCTGGGGGGGTCTGATCGCTCCTGCCTGCCGGGTGTTGCGGGGGGGGCACCTCAAAGCCCCCCTCCGCGGCGAAATCCTGCCCCTCCCTCTCCTACCTGGCCCCCCCTTGGAGATCCGGGCTGCACAGGACGCTATCCGTCCTGTGCAGCCAGTGACGGGACGTCCCCTGTCACATGGCGGCGATCCCCGGCCGCTGATTGGCCGGGGATCGCCGATCTGCCTTACGGCGCTGCTGCGCAGCAGCGCCGTACAAATGTAAACAAAGCGGATTATTTCCGCTTGTGTTTACATTTAGCCTGCGAGCCGCCATCGGCGGCCCGCAGGCTATTCACGGAGCCCCCCGCCGTGAATTGACAGGAAGCTCCTGATTAATCAGCCTGCAACTGGCGACGCAATACTGCGTCGCTGGTCCTGCAGCTGCCACTTTGCCGACGCGCGGTATGAGTGCGCGGTCGGCAAGTGGTTAAATACCCCATACAATGATAACTTTATTCAGCTATGCTGCTGCAGTGTTGGCCACAAAGAGTTAATCTATCAGCAAAGGAAGGAGATTGATGGTGTTAACTCTGTGCTGAGAGGACAAGACAGCTGCTACTGTCCCTCTCAGACTCTTTCTGACTCTTTAATAGGAGTAATGATAGGATAGGGTGGAGTGTGTGCCTATCATATGCGATACACAAGTAATAGCAGAGACGGGACAAGGTCCTTCAACACCCAAGGCTGAGACAGCAAAGTGCGCCCCTCCATCCCTCCCACCCAGCTGTCACACACTGATAGCTATTAGACTAATAGGTGCCCCAGGGCCCCCAACCTCCCCAACACCTTAATCTCTAGTTATCTGGCTTGCAGTCACTGTCATGTATCCCTTTTCTTATTTCTTTCTGCTTCAAACACAATTGTGAATGACAGCTGAATGAATTGTGCGCCCCCTCCTACACTGCGCCCTGAGGCTGGAGCCTCTCCAGCCTCTGCCTCGTCCCGGCCCTGAGTAATAGCACCTCTACCAACAATGAAAAACCCTGGTGGGTGAAATAGGACTTGAAGAAGAAGCAGCAGCCAATAGTTGAATAGTATCAAATAGTATCAATGCGAGGCACAAGTGTGACTTCTTCATGGAGACTGTTTGCAGCACAGGTCCAGGGCCGTCCCACCTATGACGCCAAGTCAGGCATCTTCCTCAGGCAGCGGAAGTCTGGGGGCGCTGCCAGGCCAGACCAGAAAGTGTGCCTGGCCTGCCGACACCCCAGCTTACAGCGGGGGGCGCTGTGAAGTGAGCTAAAGGTGGTAGCAGTCAGGAAGGGGGGGGGGGAGGTCTGACCCCCCCCCTCACCTGGGTCCCCCCATCCGCTCTCCCCCTCCAGCTATGTGCGCAGCGTGTGTCTGGCAGCAGGCGGGGAAGTAATTACTCACTTCTTCCTTCCGCGTTCCAGTGCTGCGTACCATCACTCGTCACTTCCTCAATGCCACTCACTGTACTTGTGCTGCGCACATAGCTGGAAAAAAAATATTGGGTGCTGTGCTAACAAGTTTGCCTCAGGCAGCAAAAAGTCTAGAACCGGCCCTGCACAGGTCAAGTGAAAAGCCAGAAGCATGTGAGTATATCTAACTCAAGATGATTTAAGCCAGGTTCCCCTGTACTATCATAGTAAGTGCTGCTGTTCTCTGATCTAAATATTTAAGAATATTTTATTTTACTTATCACTGTAATCATGATTAATGCTAGAGCTGTAGGTTTCAAAAGCCCAGAAATATTTATTCTTCAAGGAGCTGGATGATGATCTGGTATTAGTTATGTTTACAATACAGGCTAGAAAACTCATGCAGAACAAATGAGGAATATAGCAAGACTAAAAATAAAGTATTGCAATGTGCTTTCATGCTGCAGAGGCAATAATCTTGAAAGTTCATCAGGAAGAACTACAGGCAGAAAGCTGAAAGTAGGAATTCCCTAAGGCTGGCGAGTCCATTAAGCTGCTTGAAGTTTGGTTGAAGTGGTCAGGGTTGAGCAGACCTGATCAACGTTTCTAGGGTGTCTTCAGGAGTAGACTCCTCATCTAAGCACAACTCATCTAAGCAGCAGGCCAGTTACAGCATTATTGTTTGTAAAGAGCCATGCCCGGCTACTGATGCAGTCATGTGTAGTTCTTCTAATGTAGGTAAACGGTGCATGTCTCCCTATTCATTGCTAACCATCATGCTGCTCAGTGGGCAGGTTACTCACATGAGTTATAAAATAAATGTGCAGTGATCACACAATACGATGGCTTCCAAAGATATGGTAGTCCACTCAGTCAGGCTGATATCTAACAAGCGAGGAGTTCAAGAGACTGAGCAGAAGCACACAGAGCAAAATACATCTTACACGAACAGTGACAGCATCCACCATGGGATATACAGTATATCTGGGCACAAAAACTGTGTGACCCTACCAGGGCCAGAACAGCATTATCAGCTGAGGAAATACATGGATGCCCCTGAAACATTGTGTGTCTAAGGTTTTATTCAGACAGATAATGGAAAGTAAAGTAAAGGAGAGCTACTACTTATGCCATTTTCTCAGCAATTGGCAAAGTTTGTAAAGCATCTGTAGTGGTTCAGGTTTAGGGCTTGTAGAGGTAGCAATGGTACCTGAGCCCCTGGACAAGAGGACCTATCTAAGGCCACCTTCATCAACTGCATTATCTCTTAATTGATGCTATTTATTTACTTATTTAAGTTTTTATATAGCACCAACATATTACGCAGCGCTGTACAGAGTATATATTGTCTTGTCACTGTCCCTCAGAGGAGCTCACAATCTAGTCCCCACCATAGTCATATGCCTATGTATGTATCGTGTAGTGCATGTCTAGGGCCAATTTTTAGGGGGAAGCCAATTAACTTATTTGTATGTTTTTGGGATGTGGGAAGAAACCGGAGTGCCCTGAGGAAACCCACACAGACGGCAAGGAACATAAAAACTCCTTGCAGATGTTGACCTGGCTGGGCTATAATTATAATCATCCCTTCTATGTGCACTTTGAATAGTGGTAAATATTAACGATCTGTTTATATTTCCTCCTGTTTACACCTGTCTCACACTCTAGCTGTCCTTGTAAAGCTGGTTTTGGCACTTAGTATTATGTGATAATTATATAAAAATTGTGGTGATCTGGTGGACCTCAACTGTAGATTATGCAAGAGAAGAAAAAAAACACAGGGACCCCTGGAGGCCAATCTGGTGCAGTATGTTATATAAGATGGAATATCGTAAGTAAAAGTATAGTACTCACAATTCTGGGTTGCTGATCTAGCAACCACTAATAACGGATGTGTGGAAAATACAATCCCCACTTGGCCTTTTGTGAGTTCACGGGTCGCAGCTCCAAAAGAATTTTATGAGTGGATCATAAAACATGAACCCCAGTCCTGGGGTAGTGGGTAACAGCAAGTGGACTGTGCTGAATAAAAATTAGTTGCTTCTTGCATTCGTCTAATTAAGTTCATTAAGCTAGGCTGACACCCACCATATACTGTATGTATATAGCTACTATACTATTGATTGTCATTTGGATGCCTTCTATAACTGGCATTTGTAAAGCCTCACTAATGCTAGGAAAATGTCAAATCATAATGCCCATCAGAATAGAAAATATTACGACTAAACATTGGGTTTTGATAGAACAGGCCCTCATACCTGCTCCTTTGGCAGGCCTTCCTTGGCTCCTAACGAGAAACTCAAGGTGGCTGAATCCTCCAACCCTCTCATTTACACTACAACATGGGCTTTCCGTATGCTTATCAAAGAGGGTAGGGGTTCCTCCATTTTGGGACCTCTCACTCCAGTATGGCATAATCCAGAGTTCTCACCGGGCCAACACTCTTCCCTCACCCACGACTGGTCTGCCCCTTCTATCCCCAGACTGTGACTTTATGTCAGGTGCTGCTCTGTAACTAATTGATTCATTACACTCTAGTGTATTCTCAAGCCAGGCGGGAGTCCGTTCTGGGCAGAACCTTTTCGGATGAGCAGTGGCAGGCCATCTGATCTCTAAATCATAAGGGCTCCCTTAATGTTACTACACAGGAACTCAAGGTCACCACCCAATGGTACAGGACACCTGCTGCACTCAGCAAATTTTTGGAGGGGATCGCGGATAAATGCTAGAAGTGTGGTTCCTCAGGAGCCGGTTTGTTGCATGTGTTCTGGCATTGCCCTCACTTGTCCACTTTTTGGTCTCAAGTTTATAAGTGGACAGGGGAAATTTCCTCTACAAAGGTTTCCAAGACCCCTGAAATTTTTATTTTGCATTCTGGCCCTTTCTCATGTAAGAAGTACAAGAAATCCCATTCTTTTACACCTAGTTAACACTGCTCATGCATCAATTCCCTTTATTTGGAAGAAACAGGATCCCCCTACTGTTCACCAATGGCTTTCCAGGTTGGATAAAATCCCGCTGATGGAGGAGATTATCCTTCTTTCCCAGGGTAGAACGGAACAGTTTACACATACCTGGGCCACCTGGGAAATGTTCAAATACTCAGATGACTATAAAACATTGATGCTGGTTACCTAACCTTGGCTATGCTACCTCTCTTATTTTTCTTTTGTCTTACGAGTTTTCTTGGCTCTCTACTTCTTTCTCTTTCTTTTTCATCTATTCCTGATTCTTTTTCTCTCTTCTTTCTTTTTCTCTTTTCTTTCTTCCTCATTTTTCTCTCTCTCCTGCTACAGAAGTGAGGAACATCACTTGATTCTACTTAAAGGATAACCGCGGTGACATGTGACATGATGAGATAGACATGTGTATGTACAGTGCCAAGTACACAAAGAACTAGGCTGTCTTCCTTTTTTCTTTCTCTGCCTGAAAAAGTTAAACAACAGGTATGCGAGTGACAGTTTCTGCCTGGGTCAGGACCGGGTCAGACTGGGTCAGACTATAGCACTGATAAGTAATTACAGCCATAAAACACTTTCTTATCAGTAAATGGCTTCTTAGAGCAGGAAAGAGATAAAAAGGGTCAATAATTCATAGATTTGAGCTCTGACATACTTCAATGAATGTGTCATTGAGCAGAGACAATATAACAGTAAAAACTTAAAAACTAGATTTCAATATAAAATAAAACTGTGGGATATCTAAAAAGTCATTCTTAGGAGACTGATGGTAGATACAATTGTTTTTCTCATCAGTTTATTTTCACCTCGGATGTCCTTTAATAGTGTTGTTGTAGTGAAACCATGGACCTTTGTCTTTACTGCATCTCGTTTTATCATGGGAGTTTTTGATGTTTCATGGTTCATCTTTACTGCTATGTTATGATTTTTGGGCAGTGTTATATGACTTTAATTGCTCTTTTTATGCACTTTTATTATATAAATGTCCTCTTTTACGGCAACGGATGTTGATGCTATGCTTATGTTGTAAAGCTGACATTTTTCAATAAAGAGTTAAATGTAAAAGAAAAAAAAAGGAATAGGGACATATTGCACTCCCACAGGATTCACCCAAAACTGGCCACATGCTACGGTAGTAGAATTACATACAAGCAACCCAATGGAGCCAGCATAACCATGATCAGTGTGAAATCTGGATCTATAAAGAACTTCAGCATAAAGGACTCTAGCAGGAGTCACTGCATTTTGATTTGTATTTGGCTCCAACCATCTTCCCATCAACTCTGACCAGCTTCCCTGATCCCTGCTGAAGAGAAGCACCCCAGAGCATGATGCTGCCACCACCATATTTGACAGTGGGGATGGTGTGTTCAGAGTGATGTGCAGTGTTAGTTTTCCGGCACACATAGCGTTATGCACTTTGGCCAAAAAGTTGCATTTTGGTCTCATCCGACCAGAGCACCTTCTTCCACATGTTTGCTGTGTCCCCCACATGGCTTGTGGCAAACTGCAAACGGGATTTCTTATGCTTTTCTGTTAACAATGCCTTTCTTCTTGCCACTCTTCCATAAAGGCCAACTTTGTGCAGTGCACGACTAATAGTTATCCCATGTCCAGATTCCCCCACCTGAGCTGTAGATCTCTGCAGCTCGCCCAGAGGCACCATGGGCCTCTTGACTGCATTTCTGATCAGCGCTCTCCTTGTTCGGCCTGTGAGTTTAGGTGGACGGCCTTGTCTTGGTAGGTTTACAGTTGTGCCCTACTCCTTCCATTTCTGAATGATCTCTTGAACAGTGCTCCGTGGGATGTTCAAGGCTTTGGAAATTTTTTTGTAGCCTAAGCCTGCTTTAAATTTCTCAATAACTTGATCCCTGTCCTGTCTGGTGTGTTCTTTGGACTTCATGGTGTTGTTGCTCCCAATATTCTCTTAGACAACCTCTGAGGCCATCACAGAGCAGCTGTATTTGTACTGACATTAGATTACACACAGGTGCACTCTATTTAGTCATTAGCACTCATCAAGCAATGTCTATAGGCAACTGGCTGCACTCAGACCAGAGGGGGCTGAATAATTACGCACACCCCACTTTGCAGTTATTGATTTGTAAAAAATGTTTGGAATCATGTATGATTTTCGTTCCACTTCTCACGTGTACACCACTTTGTGTTGGTCTTTCATGTGGAATCCCAATAAAATTGATTCATGTTTGTGGCAGTAATGTGACAAAATGTGGAAAACTTCAAGGGGGCCGGTACTTTTGCAAACCACTGTATATACATACTTCTCCTGCATATTACCATATGTGCAATAATAATAAAAATGTTTATTGCCAAGGAAGTGCCTCCTCGTCTTTGTAAATTTGCTGAGCATGGAGTGATGACCCACTTGTGGAATTGGCACCAGCACAAAGCCCTATTCAGGTTTGGTTGTGAAACATAATAGATTCTATTATTGAACTTTTACTAAAGTTTTAGATTTGGAGTGTTTGCTGAAATTATAACTTTTTTATGGACTTGCTTGGTGATACTGTCCACCATACAGGTAACAGCACCCAAGCAATGGCATGTTCTGTAGATTGGTGCCAAGTTCCACTCCTACCTTCCGGTTTTTCCTTGCCTGGCACTCATTGCTGTGAATTGCCCTAAAGGGCTGCTTCAAGGCTCCATTCACTTGAATGGAATAACTGATTACCACTTGTGGCCGTACGTTCTTGCTAAAAAAAAATATTGGTACACAGCCCATTGTCATTCGTTACAGCTGCATACTGAAACTCAGTGCCTGGCTCTTTAAGTAGGGGACATGAGTTTTATCACATACAAAGCAAAGACCATTTCTGTCAGCTACCTGTACACATATTCATAAGTGACTTATTTGTCACCATGTAATGACTCTACCGTGCACATCAACACACCCATTTGTTTATTTCTAAAACCATACGGCTCATTTCTGCAACGTACACAAAGAGCCTGGAAGCAAACATTTCTATGTGACTTTTACTAATGTGCTCTAAAATGAATGCATCCAGTTTTATATGTTAATTAAAAGTGCACAGTGAGAAGTAAAGAAAAAAGAGAATTAAAGGTTAAGAGTACTCATAAGCCATTATACATTATTTCAGCACCCCCTGCCTCTCCTACCTGGGAGAAGAAGGGTTTTCTCTTAGGACTATATGCCTGGTTGCTGCACTTAGCAGGTGGGAATACATTTTCTTCTCAAGTACTTCTCCCTACTGCAGAAAGTTCAGCTCAACATTCAATAGCTGCTATGGATACAACCTCGCGCTATATCTAAAGGTGCCCATTAATGGCATCTCTGGATATAACCTTCTCCCTCTCCTCTTCTAACACTAACCTTCTCTTCTCATCTCCTAACACTAGCCTTCCCCTCTCCTATCCTTGCACTAGCTTTCCCCTCTAACACTAACCACCCTTTTCACCCTTTGTTTTTCTAACACTAGTCCTCCCCTCTCCTCTCCTAACACTACCTTTCCCCCCTCCTATCCTTACACTAGCTTTCCCCTCTCCTATCCTTACACTAGCTTTCCCCTCTAACACTAACCTCCCCCCTCCCCATCTGTTCTCCTAACACTAGCCTTCCCCTATCCTATCCTTACACTAGCCTTCCCCCATCTTATCCTTACACTTGCCTTCCCCTATCTTATCCTTACACTATTAAATAGAAAGATACGGGATATCAACCTCTCACTGGCTCACGGCTCTTGCCGGGCTTAGAGGAAGGATGTGGAGGCACGGGGAGGCAACATTGAGTGTTCTGTGATGCACTGGACCACGCAGTGTTGCCTCCCCCGTGCCTGCACATCTTTCCTCTAAGCCCGGCGTGAGCCGGTGAGTTGCCTGCAGCCGTAATGGACATAGTTGCCGCTTGAACGCAGGACCAGAAACCCTACCTTCATCCAATCATCGCAGTAACCCCTGTTGGGAGTGTGAAAGCCAGTCTTGGGCATCGGATTGGAGCAAGCATAAGGAGGGTATCGGTTTACTGCTTAAATTAATATGCTGCTATAAGTTTTTCTTCATGCTCAGGCCGGGGCTGGTGAGGTTAGACACGAATGTGTCTGTAATGGATGCGTAAGGGTGTCCCCCAGAGGCATACTTATTGTGCACACGGGGTTGAGGAGTTTGATTGTGGAACTCGCCTGTCATTTACATCTACAGCACGGTCTTGGATGTTACAGATATGCAATCACATGGGCCAGAAGATGGACAGGTTCCTGTTTCAAAGGAGTGCACTCCTATAGGGACTTTTTTAGAGGTCTTGATTGCTTTTGGTTTGTATGGGGGTTGTATGTATGTGTGTGATCACAGATGTTGCGCTTTTTCTTGGTACTAAGCTATTTATATGGTAATTTCAATAAATGGTTTGTATGGTTATAGCCCTGTGCTCCCTTATTTTGGAATTTCTCTTGAGTTATTCTTACACTAACTTTCCTCTCCTAACACTAACCTCCCCCTCTCTTCTTCTAACACTAGTCTTCCCCTCTCCTCTCCTAACACTAGCCTTCCCCTCTCCTAACCTTACACTAGCCTTCCCTTCTAACACTAACCTCCCCCCTCCCCATCTGTTATCCTAACACTAGCCTTCCCCCTCTCCTATTGTTACACTAGCCTCCCCCTCTAACACTAACCTCCCCCCTCCCTGTCAGGAACCGGCCCGCGGCACGCCTGCGTATATGGTTCCCGACTGCGGGTTTGACCAGATCGAGAGGGGAAGCAGCCTTAGTCAAGCTACCACAAGGCTGTGACCCCTCAAACACTTCTCACTGCCACCACTAGCTGTTGCTAGACACGTCCACTCTGCTGTCGAGTGCTCAGCACGCAATCCGCGTTTTCGTTTTTGGGTCAGCTTTGTGCTTTAGGCCGAATACGGGAACGCCACACACACACACACAGTTGCAATCTTACACTGTAGTGAAGCAAAACCACTAACAGTCGTTCCGAACGATACTGTCAGCCACTCCGAGACTTCCCACTCTGCTGTCGAGCGCGGAAGGGCCCCATACACACAATGCAATTACAATCTTATACGGTAGTGTTGCTCAATCATACAATCAGGCATGGACTTATACACAGTTACAATTCAGTCTCTTCTAGGCTATGAGTGTTAGCTTAGTACAGCAGAAGTCAAACTTATAAAATAACAATTTAATATTCCAGGAAAAAAGTGGAACAATGTAGAAAATAATATATACAAAAGATTTACAAGAACAAAGTAAAAAGTTACAAAATAAAAGTTTACAAGGATACACAGCAAGACAAGTTTGCATAAAAAATAAAATGGGATAAACGTTAATTGAACTTTTACCAGCGCAAATGTCCAACCGTGGAGAGACACGAATTTTCCAATTTCCTCGGGATCATCTCTAGCGATGAGCTACTCTCGGGAGAAGATGATCTGTGACTGCCTAGCTGCTGTTTTCTAGCAAAATGTGTGCCCCGGGGCCACCCCATGTCCCAGGTCCAGGAATAATCCAATTTCCTGTTTAACGTGTGCAACTTCAAAGCGTTCCTGTGTTAGTGTTTGATCTTTTCAGAGATTTCAGAACACTTCCATAAACCCAATTTCCACGGGTAAAACTATAGTCTAGTCCATACATCAAAAGATTGTGAAGTGAGGTTTCCTCCTGTCATATGTAAATTCCAAGGCTTTTCCTGTCCACTTTGAACTCAATTAGTCAGATTGTATTTTGGCCCACAGGTAGCTATTTACATGTACACAGAGTTCCAAGCAATGTTGTTATGTAATTACCTGTACCCAGACACAGACAATCACATCTGAGACAGCAGATCAAAGGTCGCAAGGTAGCAGCCTCTTTCAACCATACACATGTGACACACAATGAAAAATGACAAATATGTTCCTGTATTATCCTTAACATCATAACTAGCTGCTATATTCCTGACACTCCCCATCTGTTCTCCTAACACTCGTCTTCCCCTCTCCTCTCCTATCCTTACACTAGCCTTCCCCTATCTTATCCTTACACTTGCCTTCCCCTATCTTATTCTTACACTAACCTTCCCCTTCTAACACTAACCTCCCCCCTCCCCTCTCTTTATCTAACACTAGCCTTCCACTCTCCTCTCCTTACTTCCTAAGCTATAGGGTGCTGAACACCAACAGTTCTGGATGCAAGGGGCATAAAGAGATAATTTGCATATTCAGTAGTGGTGCATTGTGGGTAACCACAGATATTCAATGAAAGCTGAATTATCGCAAGTACCTTCTGTTTTAAGATGGCAAATCACTATAATCTGAGAGATATGCACTTTAGTATTCATATCAATAAATCCTTCCACTGAATGAAGAAAACATCCTACTGTATATCTGTGATGGCTTATTTTTGGTACCAATTAAATCAGAGTGAGGTTTTTTTTTTACCCGTAATTCTGCCAAATATGTCAGATGTTCCTGGTATGGGTTACCAGATGGACACATGGAGTGATTTTAAAAAGAGGAGAGCAGATATGCAGATAGACATATATAGAACTGCAGAATCTTGCTGCCAAGTGAACTTAAAATACATAGTACAAAAATAAGTCAGAACATCCAAGCAAGTTAATGCAGTAAGCTACTGGTAGCAGACTTTCCTGCTGTCACTATTTAGGATATGTATGTTCAGTCAGAGGGACCAAAGAAAAATCATTATTGTATAATTGTAATTAATAAAATACAAAAACAATGTAATTGTAAAATGCATCTTAAAGTATGATTGTACAGGCAATCGCCTAGTTACAAACAGGTTCCGTGACGCAGATTGTCTGTAAGTTCAATTTGTTTGTAAGTTGAGTACTGTGTTAAACGTCATGAAACATGGATAAATCATTTACTTTTGGACAACTCTGGATTTGGACATATTAACAATGTTTTTTGGTTGTTTTCAATTTGCTTTTACCTTTTTTTTTAAACAACTTCTAACAGTTTGAACACTACTGTAACATTTAACAGCAAACATATGTAATAAAAAATAGTAATGTATATTTTGTGACTGATGACAACTTTGTTTGTGTCTCTGAATTGTTGTAACTCCAGTCGTTTGTAAGTAGGGGGATTCTCTGTACTGTCTTACAAGTGTTTCTTTACACAATATAATGAGTTATACTGTTTGAAACCTATAGAGCAGATTAAAACCAGGTTGCAGCATCTACTTTGAGACACTGAAATGAGATAAAGTGAGACTTTATATATACAGTGTCTGCAAAAGGTGAATACAGCAAGGACCAATCAATCATATAGTAAAGAACAATAAGACAAAACACTGACACATAATTCCACTCAACAGACAATAACCACAAAATGAAAAGTAAAATGAATACATATACACAAAGCATGTAGAGCATTAACAACTCAAGCAGTAAACTATACAGTTTGGGCTGCCCTCAAAGTAGCCACTGGGGGGTATACATAGTGCAGCCACCAAGAGACCGCCTCTTCTCCATAACAAGTGCAGCATAAATATACATAATAATGCAATAATGCAAAAGTACACATAATTAGACAGCGTTTCCCTCCCAAAACACACATACAGTAACTTGTGTTTTCCCCCCAAAATACACATAATTTGTTAGTGTTTCTGCTGTGTTCTTACCAAAATACACATTTGGCAGCTTTAACTGTCCCAAAAAACATATTGGGCAGAGTTCATCTCTACTAAGAACCTCCATAGAACTACAAATGCCACAATGCAACGGATCACCTAATTTTCCATTTAGCGGCAACAGCAGTGCCCTGCATGGCAAAGAACCAGGAGTAGAGGTATTTATGTGGTGCAAATAAAAATGGTAGTCCGCATTTATTTTGTATTTTAGTTATTTTACACGTATTAATTGTATCAAGTTTATAACCATTTGGAGACAGGGCTAGTTTAATGACACACAAAATAGATGTTAGGTAAACAAATGGTGGCAAAAACTTGTTGGTTGAGGAGTTATAGACAGCAGTTGTAATAATACCGTGTACTATTAAACAGACAAAGAGAGGCCTAAGTCTGCAACACAGGAAAATTGAACACTATATATACTGTGTATATATATATATATATATATATATATATATATATATATATATATATATATATATATATATATATAATATGTGTGTGTATATGTGTGTATATATATATATATATATATATATATATATATATATATATATATATGTATATATATTAGTGTAGTTGCTTAGTCTGCCATTTTTTACACAAGAGACCAGGGTTCAAATCTAAGATGGAACCCATATTTCTAATAAAGGGTGTTTAGGCAACATCAAATTACTAAAATTTCAGCTGAATCCATAATGAAGCGGCCAGCAAATAGTCACACATGTATCACAGAGGCCATTGCCTGCATAACATAGATTAAGTCATTCACTTGTAGCACTTCAAAGTTTTCGCTCGCAGTAAAGATGCGTTTGAAGCCATTGCCTTTGGAAAACTTTGAAGTGCTACAAGTTAACTATTTAACTTATGTTATGCAGACAATCTTTAACATCTGGGACACTGTGTAAATAACATCATTGAATTCATCTTACTCAGAAGGTATCCACCATATTTGGCTCTGGTGATGATTAACCAGAATTTTAAAAAATAAACTGCAGATATTGTTTTCTGGCAATATGTTTTATATATTAGTATAAAGCTGCTGCAGATTTATGCAATACAGACAGCCCCTGTGAGGCACATGAGACTTTCCATTAGTTGCTTCATATGAGCCCTCAATTTCTGAATTTAACAAACTGTGTGGATGACACTACTGGCTGTATAGAGTACTGGCTAAGGGCTCTGCCTTGACACAGGAGATTGGGTTTCGAATCTCAGCTCCTCCTGTTCAGTAAGCCAGAAACTAGTCAGTGAGGATACCTTGGGCAAGACTCCCTATCACTGCTACTGTGTACTGATTGCTGCAGCTCTGGCGCTTTGAGTCTGCCACAAAAAAACACAATATAAATGTTCTATGTCTTGTCATTTTGTTTAAAGTGTGCAGATTTTTACTAAAGCTCTGGCAGCAATTAATCAGAATCCAAATAATGACCAGCTTTTACTGTAACTTGATGTTACCAACAGCATGTGTTGTAGTTGCTGCAGAAGAATTTCCTTTGGGGACATAATCTAAAGTTCATGAGTTCAAAAGATTACCTAGTCCATAAAATGGCCCTGCTTACTGACACACTCCATTTTGTGCTCTGCAGTGGAGGGAGGAGGTTTCAAAACACTCTGATAACAGTTTAGGCCATGCTACTACAACTAAACACATCAGCCAGGGTGGCCACTAAAAACCACCTCAGGTCAGAACCTAGTGTGTATGGTGACTCTGATAGACCGATGAGAGGTCAGGCTTGACACATCATCTGATGATTCATCTCACCTGAGCAAAACCCAATGCTACTGTTCTCTCCACCCCCTTTATTGTGCACTACATATCATCCCTCCACCCCCCTCCATAGTGACTAAATCAGTTGCTATCCAGAAGGCTAGGAACATTGTTGTACTGCCACCTGAGGGTCTGTGTGCTGATCCCTGGTGGACAAGAGTAATCAAGAGTTTGTATGAGGGGTAAGTTACACATTTCTGAAGAATTAGATTTACTTAGGCAGCTTTTGGGAGAATATATGGACAATCTGGCAAAATATTTAAATAGCATTCAGAGGTAATTTACCAAGAGGTGGCAATTACACAATACCCAAAGAGGCAGAATTTGTCTTACTGGACTTTGAGAAAGGTTTCTTGCCAGCAAAACTTCAGTCCTCTCCTCATATCTAATCTATAGTAAGTAACCATATCCAGCAAATTATACCGTATAACTGAGCCAGCAATTATTTGGGGATTCTCCTGTAAGGCTCTTTTGAACATCTTACACAGCTTTAGTTAATTAAACTTTAATTATGTCAATGATACTCATGCCATGATACTTGCTTTATGAAGAGTTTTTCAATTTGCCAATGACTCTCTAACTGATAATGATCCTTAACTGGCTCTTGACATCATAATGCTGATCGCTTGGTACTTCCATTGGAGCACTTCAAGAAGTTCAACATCATCATGGGAATCAGAAAAAAATACTGTGTACAAACTTCATACACGTTCCATTTTCTCATGCTCTAGCTACACATTACAGTTGTATTCCAATACTGCATATCATATACTAAGATACTCTTCAAGTCCTAATTGTATTCACCAGTGTGATGCATGCAAGAAGTATCACGTTGCATTGATATTTATAAAAATACTCACAATTTAAAAAGAGATTCATAGTTATGTTTTCCAGTGGACTTTATGTTATGTCTTTGGTGGCACCAGCAGCCCACAATCCAATTGCTGTATGATCTATGAGAATAAAAAACAAAATAAGAACTTACTGGATAGGAGGGGCCCAAAATATAAAAAATAATATTAATATAGATTGTTTTTTTATCTGCGTCTCGGACTGGGTTGATAAGACAAAAACCATAAACTTCTCTCTCTACATAAGAACAAGAAGGTCCTATCTTCCAGAAGTAGACTTCAAACAATGATGTTTTCAAAAAAATGGACTTCACTGTGCATTTTAGTGACAACACGTTTCACGGTCAATACGGCTTCATCAGGTCAATTTTCGTGCCTAGAACAAGAAAAAAATCCATTCTGGGCGCCTGTACCCACCTATCATGGAACCCTATCATGTTTTCTCTGGACCTTAAAGGAAAAATTTAAGCCAGGAATAAAAAATCAGTTTTACCTCCCTGGGGCTTCTACCAGCCCCCTGCAGCCGTCCTGAGCTCTTGCAGTCACTCATGGATCCTCCAGCTCCTGCCGCCAGCTAGTTTCATTTTCGCTGACAGGCCCTGACAGGGAGTCGACTGGCTTTCTGCACCTACACAGGCCTGGCCACACGTATCCTTCTTCATGTTCTTATCCTCAATAGCGTCCTGCACAGGCGCAAAATGCTATTGTGGACGGGAACGCAAAGAAAAATCCGTGTGGCCAGGCCTGTCACAACTAGCTGGCGGCGGGGTTTGGAGGCTCCATGAGTGACTGCTAGGGCACAGGATGGCTGCAGGAGGCTGGTAGAAGCCCCAGGCCAGTAAAACTTAGTTTTTTTTTAGTTCCTGGCTTAAGTGTCCCTTTAACTGCTGGTGCTAAAACATCCAGAAACATTTGATTCAGCCAATAATTCCTATTACCACCATATAATGGGATTGGAGAGGGGAGTGATACAAAATTCAGCACATGTGATCTTATCAGAGTGAAATAATTAGGCCAGAATTCGGCAATAGCACTCAGCCAATGGTCTCTGCAGAGAACCTGTAGAAATGAGATTGTCATCTAATGAAGCATGAAGTTGATAAAAGTGGTGCCAAGCATTACCCTGGCTCAGGATATTAATATCAATCAGCCAAGAGGGTTTAACCCATGTCTTTCTACATGGAAAATTTGGCCAGTAGCTCAGAGGATACCTGTACAGATACCCCATAGCTGCCCAGTCTGACCATGACCTGTCAAACTTGAAGACTATCATCTGTTATCAGTATGTACTGTTATGTGCCAAACCAGATATGCCACTAAGCAGCCTCTGAAGTCTGACCTGCATGTTTGTTATGGGCCACTAACTCCTTTCACAGCAGAAACTCCCTGTGTTCTGCTGAGGAGAATCAGACTATCTATCCAGACATAAATATCACCAAGTCTGTTTACTTCTACAGTGAGAAGTGTGTGTACTAAACCTCAACAAAGTATCTAGTGCAAAATTAACCACAGGTTTCCAGATCCCAATGTTTAGTCAGCCACAAACATCCACCTATAAATCTAAGTCAGTTTGTGTGATCAAGGAAGAGGCCATTTATATCCTTCATTCATCCTGACAAGACAAGCCCAACTTTAGCATAAACTAAGAAAAAAGCTGAAGTCTGAAAGAGACATGCCCCATTCCTTGCCCTTAGATCACTAACAGAGTGTGAATGTTCAGATAATTAGTTTATTTAGTCATTTACATTCTGCACTAATTTGGGTATTCAGAAGTTTCAGTGGAACATCAAGAGACATTTCACAGTGCATCAAGTTACAATACCAAATGCTGTACAATACACTCTTCTCACATTGGTCACATTGGGGGACAATATCATATTTAGATGTTAAGATATGTGCTGCTAATATTTTGATAGGTTGATACACTGTGCTTACATTATGCATTATGCATGTTATAGATACAGAGTTAGGACACATACAAATTCAGGGGGAAGCATCAGTGTGGCATATGTGACTATGCAAAATAATGCAATTCTTTTAACTTACCAACAGCTTTTACCTTAGCTGTAGCGTTAGGGTTAATAGTGGTTCCTTGATGGCTGGTCTGCAATAAGTATTTTTACTAGAGTGTGTAAAGGGTTAACTGATTTTGCTGTTTGGCCACACCCCCTTTAGCACCTCCATTTTACTTAAAGGGGCACTACAGCGAAAAACTGTAAAATTTAGAGTACGTGCAAACATATACAAATAAGAAGTATGTTTCTTCCAGAGTAAAATAAGCCATACATTACTTTTCTCCTATAATGCTGTCACTTACAGTAGGCAGTACAAATCTGACAGAAGTGACAGGTTTTGGACTCTTTATAGGGGATATTCAGCAAGGCTTTTGTTCTTTATAAAGATATTCCCTAAAAAGGATTTAAACAATGATACTGGCCAGCTTCCCTGCTCGCTGTACATTATTTTGGCAGTTGGACAGAGCAACTGCCATTCACTAAGTGCTTTTGAAAATAAATACATCCCTGAGAATCCCCTATAAAGAGATGGACTAATCCAAAACCTGTCACTTCTGCAGATTTCTACAACCTATTGTACGTGACAGCAACATAGGAGAAAAGTAATTTATGGCTCAATTTACTCTGGAAAAAAATCACTTCTTATTTGTATACAGTATGTTTGCACATATTTTACATTTTACAGTTTTTCGCTGTAGTGCCCCTTTAAGTGTCTTCACTTAAGGGGATGAGCTTGGATTCTGTTTCTTTCTTGTATTTGTGATCCTTGTGGCAGAGGTTAAATCCCAGTGTTTTCTCTCTCTCTGTCCTGTAACCATTGTCAACATTTACACAACTCACTCTGTTTTGTGTATGAGGCATATGGGTATATATTGCAGCATGTAAGGTTACTTCAAAGCACTATTTGTCCCATAAGAGGATGTTATGATATGCGTTCCTAATCTGATAGGTTGATGCAGGGGAGTAAGTAGAAGTCACCGGGCCGCCCTGCAAGAAATTTAGCACCCCCCCCCCCCCGGAAGCCCGCTCAGGGATGTTTTGGGGGGGCAGGAGGGGTCGCCCTCACCTCAGGCTCTCCCCTCAGCACTCCCCTCCTGCATCTATCACTGGCAATGGCGGCAGGCAGGACACATACCTTCATCCACCGCTGGAGGTTCCGATCTCTAGGTGCTAGATCTCTAGGTGCTTCACACTACTTCCTGTTTAACCGAAAAAATCGCCCTTAAAATCCGCCGCTCCCGCCGGTCACATCGCTCTGTCCCCGCCGCAGGCTGCTCTCTCTGCCGTCGCTACGATGGCAGAGCGCTGTGCACCGGTCAGGAGCCGCTTTCATTGGCTCCTGACCCTGTCACTCAATGTAAGCCAATGGGAATGGCTTACATGAATGACAGGGCCAGGAGCCAATGAAAACGGCTCCTGCCCGGCTCATCGTGCTCTGCCGTCATAGAGGCGGCAGGGCAACACATTGTGGCAGAGATCGAGCGGCGACAGTGGCGAGGACAGGCGGGGGCACGCGGTGAATGGGACATAGAGTTTACGTCCGGTCAGAACCGCAGCGCCCCCTGCCCGCCGAAGATTTATACTGCGGCGGTCTGCAGGTAGTTAAACATGCTGCGACCCCTCCTGCCCCCTCAAATAGGCCCTGAGCAGGCCCCAGAGGGCAGGGGCTGCATCCCCTATTGTTCCGCCCCTGGGTTGATGTACTGAATGCTTGCATGTTGCATTATACAAGGCATAGAAATTCAGGGGAGGAACTGCATGGTGTAAGTGACTACGGAAAATAATGCTTTTTTTTGTGTGGCAAACTACGACCTATGCTTTTAACTTAGTTGTAGGGATAGTAGTGGTTCTTGAATGGCTGGTCTGCATTCAGTATTTGCATGAGAGTGTGCACATGGTTCATTTTTTTTTTAATTGGCTACACTCCGTTTAGCACCTCCATTTTACCTTATTTAATTGTCCTCACTTGAGGAGATGATCCTGGTTTCTGTGTCTTTCCGAATGGAATCAAGTGAGTGATTAATCTTTTATCAGTTAATGCACAAATAGATGTGCTGGTAAATCAATAAGTACATATATCACTCTATGTGCACATGTGAATCACCAGTTGACACAGTGTGACAGTGAAAGGAACTTTCGCAAGAAGAAATTATTCAACAGAAGAGCTTGTAAACACGTGCATATTGATTTGACCTTCCTGTCCAATCATATATCTGTAGTAAAATCAGCCAAATTTTGAGAACACAAGATCAGCTGCAGAGCTCCACAGGCAGTTTAACTCGATGAAATAAAACTCCAAGTATAATCCGAAGAATCTTTACTTGCATTTAAAGCATACAGGGATGTTTTTCAGAGCTTTTTTCATAGGTAAAAAGATGATGCAATTGCAAGGAACATACATGATTACCTCACCAACTGACTCCAATCTATAACTGAATGATCTAGAAAATGGCTGCTAAGCAGGGAATGACAGCTGGGATATCCTAACTAGCTAAATCTATCAGGGGAACTGGACTATACTATTGTAGAAAAATGTTTAATAACATATAGAGCGGCTGTTGTGACAGCACACTCCCCACCTGGTATCGGTAGATACCACTATATATTTTACAGTTCATATGATTGAAGACTTGTCCTCTTAATCTGCAAAACAAGAAGAGAGTACAAAAATCATAAAACAATAACATTAATTCTTGAATGCAGATTTCTGGAGAGAGGATGCAACTCATTTTGTTCCTCAAAGTGTGGATTGTGCACCTGAAGTGATATAGAGCAATATGTTGACTATCCAGGTTATATTAGCTCTTAGCAGTATCCAGGAGGCATGTAGCACATAGCAGTTTATTCTATGAGCAGAACATGGTTATTTATATCACAAAGAAAAATGGTCATATTCAGCAGTAGTGTACTGGAGGTCTTTACTGGTAGAGTTGTAGTGTAGAACTGGGTCCAGATAACCAACACTCAAGGTGATGTTCAACAATCCCTCAGACACTGAATCAAATACCACAAAATCCGTAAAATACTGAATGTGCCCCCCCCCCCCCCCCCCCAACACACACGGCTATGGGGTTCCCGGGGCTCTTGTTCACACTGTATGACAAAAGTAGTTTTAGTCCATCCACCAAGCAATCTAGATTTATTTCTTTGAGCGCTGACCAACGTTACATCTCCTTAGGTGCTCTGCCTATTCTCAGCAGGCAGGCCACCACAGCTCACTCACATACCAGCCTTCTCTTCTCTAGACTGGTAACCCTGTTTACCTAACAGCATGCTCCATGTAGTAGGTTATAATCCTCTGGAGTATAATTGGAATTCGACATTGGCTGGTTCACTCCAGTTTTTGTTTCATTCTCTTTATAATGTTTAACGTGTTTCCTTGTTATTGCTTAACCACTTGAGCAGCATGGTGTTAAACCCCCCTAGTGACCAGGCCATTTTTTTCTAATTGGGCCACTGCAGCTTTAAGACTTTGCTGCAACTCAACTCAGCACACAAGTGATCCCCCGCCCCTTTTTACCCCACCAACAGAGCTTTCTGTTGGTGGTATCAGATCACCCCCAGGATTGTTTGTTTATTTTTAATAAATATTTATTTATTTATATTTATTTAACCATTTAAGCCCGCGGGGATTTTTCACCTTATTCATCAGAGCAATTTTCACCTCCCATTCATTCGCCAATAACTTTATCACTAATTATCACAATTTATTGATCTATATCTTGTTTTTTCCGCCACTAATTAGGCTTTCTTTGGGTGGTACATTTTGCTAAGAATTATTTTTTATAAATACAGTTTAACAGGATTAATAAGAAAACATTGAAAAAATTCATTATTTCTCAGTTTTCGTCCATTATAGCTTTAAAATAATGCATGCTACCATAATTAAAACCTATGTATTTTATTTGCCCGTTTGTCTCGGTTATGACACCATTTACATTTTGTCCCTATCACAATGTATGGTGCCAATATTTTATTTGGAAATAAAGGTGCATTTTTTCCGTTTTGCATCCATCACTTGCGTCACACGGATGTCCCCAGTACAGTGCTGCCTTAGATCGCAGAGCTGTACTAAGCAAATAGACGGCGGTTACGCTGTCTAGCAGTCTTCTAGTGGGGATCGCCGCTGGGAGACTGATGGCTGAGCGGAGCTCCGTCATCCATGTGGAGATGCGCGCATATCGGTGCGCGCGATCTCCTGCAAATCCCTGCCCCAGGACTCAACGCCAATTGGCGTTAGGCAGTCCCGGGGCTGCCGCCTTGATCACTCCCATTAGCGTTAGGCAGTCCTTAGGTAGATAAAGCAGATGCACATAACCACCTACTAATGTGCTTCAGACTCCTACATTCATTACTAAACCAGTTGGTATGACGACGTATGTTAATGGAAAGTCTAATTGTTTAATAGCTTTCTTAGTGCCAACCCTGTAACTGTACGTGATGATGCTGGCTATGTTTTCTGTATTGATGGTTACACCATATGGAATTTATGTTGTCTTTGTATTGTTTTTCCTGTTATACAAAACTAAAAAAACTACTAAAAAACTTTGAAACACAAAATAATATATATATTCTTTTAAGTTGGGTCTTATTTATGGTAAAGTCAGTTTAAGTTAGTACTGGAAAGACCATTGCCCTAAGGCTGGGTTCACACTGTAGCTGATAAAAATAAAAACTGATCCATTCTGTTTTACAAATGAAGCATAAGATTTTTTTATCAGTTTTTTTTTACTTCCTTTTCCGTTCTATTTTTGAATGGACATAGTTTCATTTTTTAAATAGACTTGCACCCTACACCCACTGTCTCCTAATCTGGTATGTGAAAACATACCAGATTGCAACAGTGCCTGGAACCCCAGTTTATACCACAACTATTGCAATCTGATTGACTGTATGTCTCAAGAGCACACTGCTTTCCCATAACACATACCAGTTTACTCTCAGCTTGCTGGACAATGCTGGACTGTCTTTTCTCTCTGACTTCCTATAAATAGACTTAGGATGAAAGCTCATAATTCAGTGTTGTATAAAATGGGAATTTGAAATTGCATCCAAAATACAATCAAGTTGACAGGAAGTAGCCTGTTCGATTTCTGTTTTTATAGCCTCTTCAGTAAATATATTTTTACATTGTTAAATTTTTGCATTGTTTTCAATTACATCTGTAAACCTTTATTTAGTATCAGTGCTCCTGAATTGTCGTGTACTGCTCAGCCATCAGTTCCCCTCATCGGAGCTGAATGAAATAATCTGTACCAAACGCATAAATGTAAATAGATCCTATTGCCTTACATAGCATCCATTTGCATGCCTTCCGATCTTTTGTGTTTTCCAATTTGTGAAGTGGTTTTTATGTCATTGTGAATCCATCCTAACCCTCTGTTCTCGATAAACTAATGTCTCTAATGTTTAGTATTATGTCCAGTTTTCCATAGCTTTCTTCCAAAGCACAATGCGTGTGTTAGTTTCATGTCTGCAGTCACCATCTGCCGAGATCTTCCAGCCCGCGAGGGTAAAATCTGTCCCCACCCCTACTTTAAAGCTGTGTACCCATGGCCAGATGGATCAGGGATCTCTGCCGGAGAACTATAGTTCTCCCGATCCATCTGGCTGAATCTGCAAGCAACAGCGGAAGCAAACAGTTGTGTAAACGATAATTTACACGATTGTGGCAAATTAGAGCAAAAGTCAATGGGGATCGAAATGATCCACTGCGATACCAACATGGTGTTCGTTTAAAAATAAACAATCACTGCGGGTGGCCTGTGTCAGAAATCTCGTTAAACAATGTAATGCCATATCCTGAAAAAAAAATTTGACGTTGAAAAAACATCCGGAAAATCAGTCTATTTGCAAAGAATTAATTAGAATCTTTATCACAATGTATTTTTTGTTTGCTGTTGTGTTTTTATGCTCAGCAGCAAGACCGCTTTTGTACTTTTTTAAATTTCTAATTTACAGGCTCTTCAACGATTCCTCATTTGTAGCCATTAAGGATTTATCATCACAGTGTACAACAACTGAGGTTGTTAATATTACTCCCTGACTCCTGACAGTTCCGATGTCTGATTAATTTAGATAATTTATGTATTCACTACATAAAATAAATAACATACTGTACATGACAAAATGCAGCCTGCGTATTTACTAATCTTGCATCAGTCAGTTCTTCTATAGTCAGTTCCAACTTTGTTTGTTGAGTCACATAGAGGTGAGATGAGCCAGTGTCACTATTCACTATTCAGTGTCACTTGCTATTGCTGTTTATGATCCATCTCGTCAAAGTCTTTAGAACTCTTCATAAATCCAAGATAGAAATTCTGACTCGTGGTGCCAAACATCTCTTAGACTTGAAGCTGTTAGTATGACTGATGTAAGAAAGTCGCAAAGAATAGAAAAGCTGGGTCTCCACCTGGATTTTGCAATATTAACTTAATTTATTAGTGGTACCATAGCCACAGAAAGCACCTGTTGCTATGCTTTCTGTGGCTATGCTTTCTGTGTCTATGGTACCACTATCCGAGTAGAGACCCAGCTTTTTCTATTCTTTGCATCTGATTGTACAACCCTGTGGGATCCAGGTGTATTCTGGTTGACATCCTGGTGCTACCATTGTCAGTGGTTGGAGCTCTGGGGCAATCCTTTTTTGTGATGTAAGCAAGTCTCCAGACTGACTTACTTGGAATGACTAGGGACGATACACACTGTGTGGTGCAAGCGGGAGGATGAACATTTGAGCCATTTAATTTCTAATTATATTTTCATGTTAAGCACTAGACCCCTCAAAAAGCATTGTTGTATTATATATTCTATGAAGAGTTGTCTGGTTTTCTTAAAATTATGAGTACATTCATGTGCAACAAAAACTAGGTGTAGTTGTAAAAATCCACAATGATAATAATTTTACTGTGTAAAACAACACGACCGTGACTAATTACTTCCCAGGTTCCTAGAAGCCTGCATGAGAATGATCACAACATTTTTAAGTACAATCACTTAACACCAGTTTTGCTTCTGTTTGCTGTACATATTTGCAAAATACACACTTGCAGCTGTTTGGAGTCAGTCCACATTCCTTGCATTGTTGGATTACAAAAATATATATATAAAACCTTCCTTGATGCTTCTCAGATCATTACCAGCTTGATAACACAAAGACAAGCCCATGACAAGGCCTTCAAACAGGAAACCATTTAGAAAATTATCTTTTTTCACAAGACTACCGCAGCTTTTTTTCCCCTCACGACACACAGAGAAATTCTTCATTTGCTGTCTTAGCAAGCTGACTGACGCAGAAGGTTTTAAAGGAAATTAAAGGCTGAAATAAAATTGTGAAAAGCCTACAAAACCCCATGAATTTGTTGATTCAGCCTCCCTTCTATAAGCTGCATCTCCCAGCAATTAATCTTCAGCCTCCCACCCATTCCCTTCAACAGAGACTTAAGAAAAAGGCTAAACCTAGCTATAATAAAACTAAAGCTGTGTCTAAAACCTTTAGTCAATTATTTTATGTTTTATGACTTATAGCTGAATGCTGTAACCATAGGGACACCCGTAATGTTATGCTTTATGCTGTCTAAACACTTTAATAGTAGTTTGACTTTCTTTGTGTTTTTGGCTACAGCCCATGGGGGACTCCCAGGGCCCCAAGTTTCCCATCCCTAGTGGGAGTTCTCTTGATATACCTATGTGCATGAGGGGTAAGAATATTCTCGCCTAACTTTAACCATCTGCTATTGACACAAACCTGTTTCTGACGCTTACCCTTACTTACCCCCATAATGAAAACTTCCTTTCTCACAAAGAAAACCTTCATGATGCCCAATTTTAACCCCAGCCCTCAATTTAAACCCCCTCCTTACTTAACCATACTTTTCTAACCTTAACCGAAAATACTAACACCCTACCCTAGCCTCTAACTCTAATCCTCCACTAGCTCTTCAAAAAAGCCCTGTGCCTGGTGGAGACTTACCACTTTTTCTTAGTCCAGTTGTCCCCCTCTTTTCCCTAAAGGCATTCCCTGGTAGTTATGTGGTTCCTCCCTCCTTCCCACAGTTCTCCCTAGTAGTCTAGTGGTCCCCCACCTTCTTGCAGATATCGGCAGCAGAAGGGGCTTCTGGGTAAGTATCTCTCACCTACCCCATTCCTGCGGCTATTAAAGTGCTACCCTCGCTTTTTCTGATACTAACCACTTTTATTACATGTACTGGGTTCCGGCTTGATGCCATAATCAAGAGAGGAACTGGTACATGCAAGTACAGAAGGCTGGCATCAGATTGTGCCAGGTGAGAGAGACAATCACTGCAGGGACCAGGAGAAGTGGGACATAATTACCAGACTTACTTACTTCTGTTGCCGATCTCTGTCAAAGGGGTAGGGGAGAGGGATGAGACCCCAGGGTCAGGGCCAGCGCTACAATAAAGGCAACAGGGGCAATTGCTCCAGGGTTTCAGGGTGCGTAGGGGCCCCTCATGAATCCTCCTTTGCCTATTTTAATAAAATGTACTGTTGCTACCCCGTTCAGACCTCCAGATCAATGCAGCAACTGACAAACCTCAAGATCAGCACAACAACTGACAGACCTCAAGATCAGCGCAGAACCCGAGGCAGAGAGAGCAGTAACACTCTGCCGCAGACTTCATATACAGAAGTGACATCACTCGTCACTTCCTGCATTTGAAGTGATGCGCGCGAGTGCTGTGGCTGCTCTGCCTTGTGTCCATCAGTCACTGATCTTGAGGTCTGGCAGTCGCTGTGCTGATCCGGATGTCTGAGACAACAAGGGGGTAATCCTTTACCTTTAAAATACTTTTGGATACCTTTTGGCACCTTACAGCTCAGAGATAATTTCATCAATTTTTCATAAATATTCCTGCAGGAATTCAGTTCTATTGTATTTGCACACTAGTAAGGTGCTTACATATATTTAAGGGCAGTTAAAATGTAAACACAATCTAGCTGCTTTTAGGGGAATACTTGACTGTGTTCCTATTTACATCTATATTGGGAAGAGGGCATGGGAGTAAACAGTAAAAATCAGGAAAAACCTTCCAGTCTGTCCCATTATTTACCCCTCAAGCTATACTTGGCCAGCTACACCTCTTAAAGCTCTACTAACTCTGAGATTGTCTTCCAAACATATTATGACTGTGAGTTCCTTTACATAGAATGAGTCAAAGCTTTTCCGAGAGAGTTTTCCTTTATTCCTTTCTCGTAAAGGGTGTATCTCAATGTATTAGTCACGCTAATGAATTTCTCTTTAACAGTAAACTCCTGCTCATGATCAAATGGGAAAGGCAGTGTGGTAGACAATGCAGGTTTCCAAAAGCAATAGATATGCAAAGCAACCAGTCAGCTTCCATCTATCTCTTTCTTTTCAGTAATTTTTTGAGCAACAAGCGATCGTTTCCACACTCTCGTGACGTGGATACAGGCATGCGATCATGCTCGTTGTTGAGGAATGTCACTGTATCCATCTACCTGCGTTGCAGGTGAGCATGTAGATTTAGACCCACACATGCATACCATTACCTGCACCTGACTCATCAACCACCTTGCTGGTGGGTTAGATCCATATACCTGACCCAAGCTAGCTAAAGGCCACAAAATAGCTGCTTGTGTACAGAAAGTTGCCCACTGTCAACATGAATATATTGAGCTAAAACTAAATACAGTACATTCTGCTCCTCTCTACATGAAAGCTAATACATTGTCAACACAGTAGCCACAAAACTGCCAAATAAAGTTTTAGAGGCAGTTTACTATACAATACATTTACATTTAGTTAAAGTTTCAGTTCAGGCACAGGTATTTGTATGTATTTAATAAAACAATGCTATTACATATACATGTACCTGTGAGAGTGTGGATGTGCCTTATTAAAATGGACCTAAAGTCTTGCACAGTACAGAAGGAAAACAGAGAAATCCACCCTGTATGTATTTAGAGAGTTTATCCTGTCTAATTCCCCCTCATCTGTGTCTAACAATTTGATTTCTCCCTGTGTCACATGACTGCCAATGGCAGAGATGGAAGATAAGCTCATTTGAAAGCACAGGCTGTTAACAATAAGTCTGCTTCCATGAATCAGGAAGTAGAAACATTGCAGATGTATTTTAGGATTTGTATCAGCTGTAACAAAGAAATGTTTTTTTTGTTTGAAGGTTATTGGCTGTTGTGTATCTTTTAGAATAGAGTGAAGCTCTGAGTTCAGGTCCGCTTTAACAGCATCATTCCCAGCTTATCGAGGGTCAGTTATCTAGGTTCAGTCAATAACAGGAAGGTACAGCTTAGTAATTGCCTCTCCCTTCTGTCGTCTTCAGTTAAAGAACATTTCCCACATTCTCCCCTTTCTCACCCAGGATTCCACCAAACTCCTCGTGCATGCCATGATGTTCTCACATCTTAATTACTGAAACTCCTGCCAGCTAACCAGTTTGCTCCACTCCAGTCTATTATGAACTCCTCGGCATGAGTTATCCACCTCTTCTCTCACTCGAGCATATTTGGGCACTGCTACCGTATATCCCCTTATAAGTTATTGCTTCTGTGTAAAGCATTACATATTTTCCACCTTCATACAGTGGAGGAAATAATTATTTGACCCCTCACTGATTTTGTAAGTTTGTCCAATGACAAAGAAATGAAAAGTCTCAGAACAGTATCATTTCAATGGTAGGTTTATATTAACAGTGGCAGATAGCACATCAAAAGGAAAATCGAAAAAATAACCTTAAATAAAAGATAGCAACTGATTTGCATTTCATTGAGTGAAATAAGTTTTTGAACACCTACCAACCATTAAGAGTTCTGGCTCCCACAGAGTGGTTAGACACTTCTACTCAATTAGTCACCCTCATTAAGGACACTTGTTCAGTAAGCCAGCACTAATTCAGTAGGAGACCTTTGGCAAGTCTCCCTTACACTGCTACTGCCAATAGAGCGCGCCCTAGTGGCTGCTGCTCTGCTCTGGCGCTTTGAGTCCGCAAGGAGAAAAGCGCAATATAAATGTTATTTGTCTTGTCTTGTCTTGTCTAGTCACCTGTATAAAAGACACCTGTCCACAGAATCAATCAATCGAGCAGACTCCAAACTCTCCAACATGGGAAAGACCAAAGAGCTTTCCAAGGATGTCAGAGACAAAATTTTAGACCTGCACAAGCCTGGAATGGGCTACAAAACCATTAGCAAGAAGCTGGGAGAGAAGGTGACAACTGTTGGTGCAATTGTTAGAAAATGGAAGGAGCACAAAATGACCATCAATCGACCTCGCTCTGGGGCTCCACGCAAGATCGCACCTCGTGGGGTGTCAATGGTTCTGAGAAAGGTGAAAAAGCATCCTAGAACTACACGGGAGGAGTTAGTGAATGACCTCAAATTAGCAGGGACCACAGTCACCAAGAAAACCATTGGAAACACATTACACCGCAATGGATTAAAATCCTGCAGGGCTCGCAAGGTCCCCCCGCTCAAGAAGGCACATGTGCAGGCCCCTCTGAAGTTTGCCAATGAACACCTGAATGATTCTGTGAGAAGGACTGGGAGAAGGTGCTGTGGTCTGATGAGACTAAAATAGAGCTCTTTGGCATTAACTCAACTCGCTGTGTTTGGAGGAAGAAAAATGCTGCCTATGACCCCCAAAACACCGTCCCCATCGTCAAGCATGGGGGTGGAAACATTTTGCTTTGGGGATGTTTTTCTGGTAAGGGCACAGGACAACTTAATCGCATTAACGGGAAAATGGACGGAGCCATGTATCATGAAATCCTGAACGACAACCTCCTTCCCTCTGCCAGGAAACTGAAAATGGGTCGTGGATGGGTGTTCCAGCACGACAATGACCCAAAACATACAGCAAAGGCAACAAAGGAGTGGCTCAAGAAGAAGCACATTAAGGTCATGGAGTGGCCTAGTCAGTCTCCGGACCTTAATCCAATAGAAAACCTATGGAGGGAGCTCAAGCTCAGAGTTGCACAGAGACAGCCTCGAAACCTTAGGGATTTAGAGATGATCTGCAAAGAGGAGTGGACCAACATTCCTCCTAAAATGTGTGCAAACTTGGTCATCAATTACAAGAAACGTTTGACCTCTGTGCTTGCAAACAAGGGTTTTTCCACTAAGTATTAAGTCTTTTATTGTTAGAGGGTTCAAAAACTTATTTCACTCAATGAAATGCAAATCAGTTGCTATCTTTTATTCAAGGTTATTTTTTCGATTTTCCTTTTGATGTGCTATCTGCCACTGTTAAAATAAACCTACCATTGAAATGATACTGTTCTGAGACTTTTCATTTCTTTGTCATTGGACAAACTTACAAAATCAGTGAGGGGTCAAATAATTATTTCCTCCACTGTATATGATGCATTGCTGACCTGTTCAATTGTTACATATCTGTAACCCATTGCCTTGTAACTGTCTGTACTGTGTATTCTCCATTGCAAAGCACCACGGAAGATGCTGGCACCATATAAATCCAAAATAGAAATGAGCACACACAGGACCAAATGAGTTCCATTTTGTGGAGAATCATGATTAAGTGGCACTATCCTTTTGTCTGCTGGTTTGTCCCTAATTAGGTGTGTGAAGCTGAATTTGAAAGCAGGATATAGCCACCGAACCAAAACACTCTCTCAGTTTACTACCCACACCTGATCTGCAATCCAATCAAACACAAGCTGGAATACCCAAACTCAACTCACAAATCAGATCCAACGCTGATCTGGAAAGTCTGGCCTGGCAGATCCTGTTGCTAACTCTTTTAACAGGGCTGCCTCAAGTCATGTTTTGACCTATAAACCTGACCTATAGTTGTGGAGTCCTTGCATGACATAAAACAGGTAACATCTGAGCACTGTAGGGGTAAAGAGGCACCCAGATTTGGATAAAATTGAGATAAAACCAATAAAAGCTTAAAGGGTGAGATGACTTACATTTACATAAGAGAGGCGCTTGATGCTACCCAGCTATCTGCTAACTGGCAATTGTATTGGCCTGAGGAAGCGGGCTATGCCCCGTGAAATGCATTGCCTGTGATTTAAAAACCTTATTTTCTTATTTGACTGTCGTCGTTGAGGTAAGCCACCTCACCCTTTGCGATTTTATTGGTTTTAACTCAATTTTATCCAAACCTGGGCACCTCTTTACCCCTAATGTGTGCAATAACCCCCACGCCTTAGAGGTTGGAGGGGACTCCTCTGGTCTCACTTGTAGGACACAATAGTGAAAACCAGTTTCTTTTCACTAAAGAGAGCAACCGGATCCAGTCCATTGTGGACACCCCCAATGGAGTTGGTTTTATTGTCTCCAACTGCTTCAAGTGGTTGGTTGCCTGTGCTGCAACTCGCCTTTGTGAGTAGCCCTTTTTATGACTCACTTCCACACTCCATCTCAATACTTACATACTATGCTATCTGGGCGTTGTTTTCTGTGTCTTTTTCTTTAGGGTGCCAAGACACCCCATCCTTCCCCCCCATCCTGAGCATCGTGCCTTCTAAGAAATCATACAGTATATTTAAAACTAAATACTTTGAGTTTGGCATTAAGGTCTTGATTCATCAAGTGTTACTGAACGGTTTATCGAGCGCTCGTTAAATTACTGCAATCATTTTACTGCACTTTGCATTCATCAAGGGAATGGCAAGTGAATATTGAGAGTGCGGGATTCCAGCGATCCTAATGCGGTGTTTCAGCTGTAAAATGTCAGAAAATTGTATTCATCAAACAGAAAGGGGGGTTTGTCAGTACGGTAAATACCGATCTGCATATCTCCTGCACTTTTCTGGCGGTATCGCTGTATCTCCTGTCGGTGTTTATGTACATTTGTTAGTGTAGCTGCTATGGAGCCTTTTGATGCAATTGTGTATCAAATTAGAGTTGTTCAAAGAAGGAGAAGAGCTAGGTTACAGTCTAGGGTTATTGCAATTTGTAATTTCAGGCTATATGAAATATAGCTGAATATGGCTGCTTTCCTATCGTCTGTCGTTACACGATCCGTCATGTCGGCTTGTCCCTTCTCTCACTCATGGCAGCCTTGTCCCCTTCTGACGTGTCTGGTCTTCTTGGTGGCAAACACCCAGGCTGGCACTAAAACACATTTCCAGGAAGTACACTGCCCTAGTGGCATGAAAAGGAACGGCATGTTGAACTCTAAAGACAGCCCTCTTACCCACAATGCACCATGACAGTCATATACTTTTGGTAAAACATCGCTAACAATAGATTCCAACACCTTAACGCACGCAAACCACATAAATAACGACCTCTGTCGAGTATTTATCGATCACCTGCCAACAGACGAACAAAATGATGAATACTACACTACCAACGATAAACTTTGATTGCAGTAAATTAACGAACTAAAAATCTTTAGTGAAATAGCTTTAATAAATCGAGGCCTAAATCTGTTAGTCTATTGTAGGGTGTACTTTATGTTTGGATGACATTTGCCATCTATTCATTTTGTCTTTCTATCTGATCCTTTATCTTCCCAAGAACATAAGTAGCATATGCTGAGGTTGCATGAATAAATAGCTGATGTTTCTGCATAGGATTCAAGGTCTCCCAAATTATACCCATGATGTGCTGCTTATGATTATGGCCCATACCACAGGCTCTCATAAACAGTGTGCATCAAAGATTTCATATTGGCAACCTTTTTCGGTTCTTGTAAGAGTATTAATGTTATTAATTATTCCAACTAAATAATATTTTTAATCAGTCCCACACTACAGGTTTTCTGCAGCTGCATGACCCACATGCATACTACACATTCATATGGTATGCAATTCAGTGTAGAGATAAAAGTGCTTGTATAATTTTTTTTGTGCTAATGATATGCAGAGAAGAAGTATATAAATCTCTGTGTTTTATTGTACAATAAAATATTTCCGCTAAACAAAAACTGTGCTGCAGATGAACTTGAGCAGAAGGGCCAATTCTGCTCAGTCTTCCAAAGACAATCGTTCTTTTTATTAGCGAAATCCTCTTTGATGATAATATAGGCATATTCACAGGCATGCATTAACGGGTAAACTAAGTTGAAAGGTTCACAATGAAGTTCACGCATAAAAGCCTAGTAATTTCAATTCATCCTATTTTTTTGTCACTCACAGCATAATTGCGAGAAAACAGCTGAAATATGCATCCCATGTATTTTTCAGTATATGGCTTACTTAACCACTTCAGCCTACAGCCCATTTTACCTCAATGCCAAAAGCCATTTTTACCTGCCAGCGTCCTTCCGTTCATTTGGCCATAACTTTATCACTGCTTCTCACACATGAATGATCTGTATCTTTTTTTTTTCGCCACAAATAGGGCTTTTTGTAGGTGATACATGTTTTCAGTAATTACTTTATATTCCATGCATTTTATAGGCAAAAACAAGAAAAAAATACACTATTTCTCCAATTCCATCCTCTATAATTTTAAAATGAGCAAAGCTACTATAAAAAAATAAACGCCCATTTTATTTGCCCATTAGTCCTGGCTATCACAGCATTTAAATTACGTTCCTATTACAATATATGGCGGCAATATAGTATTTGGAAGTAAAGGTGTACATTAGAATCTCTTTATAGTAAACTCCAAGGGTCCAGGAGAAGTAGAAGTAATTTAATATTTGAGATGCTTACTGTATCAGAATTGGTCATGCATTATATATTTATACAGACATTTTCTGGGATCCGAGGATTGAGTTTCCTATATCTAGAGGTTTAGTATAGCAGAGTTTACTATAACAAGATTCTACTGTATTTTCTATTTTGGAGGTATTTTGTGTCCAGCCAATTGCAAGCCATTATTTACTGAAATAACAGTAATATACCTTCATGACATACATATTAAAAAAAAGTTGCATCCCTAAGGCAACTATTAATGGATTGGGGAGGTTCCCTTCCCCAATCACCGCTATGGAAATCCCGCCAGGTAATAGCGGAGGTCGCGTGGACATGCGCACGCACCCACCGCTATAACACAGGACGCCAATACACGTCCAGTTAGACTTGAGAGGTGTCTATCTGGACAACTATAGTCATCCAGGTAGACTGAAGTTATTGATCTCTCTCTCTCTCTCTCTCTCTACCTCCCCCCATACCATAGGCAGGAGTGGTGCATAACCGACATCTGTGTAAGCTTTGTATTGCACTAGCTTGCAAAGGCACAATCAATATTAGACAAACTTCAATCTGCTGATTGCTGTTGTCGGTAAACAAGCGATTCCTGACTGCTCCAATGAGCAAACAACATCAGCGCACATTTAAATTCAGCTATGCCACAACAACGATTTCCCAATCGAACTGTCACCGGAAATGTGAAAATGAGGACCCAGAAGTGCAACATTAAAGAGACCCTGTACTGAAAAAAACGTCCCCTGGGGGGTACTTACCTCGGAAGGGGGAAGCCTTAGGGTCCCAATGAGGCTCCTCCTCCCCTGTAGCTGCAGGCAATCTAGCGCTGGCTCCCCCGAAGTGTCCCACAATCCTAGCTCGACAAGCCTGACAAGCTAGATTTATCTACCTTCCCTGGCTCCAGCGGGTGGCGCTGTTTCGGCTCTCAGCATGGAAATAGACTGAAATAGCCTATCTCTGTCAGGTCCGCTCTTCTACGCAGGAGCAGGAGACTTGCGTCTGCGCAGTAGAGCGGCACGACAGCAATTGCCTATTTCCGCCTATCTTAGAGCGGAGAGCCGATACTGCGCCTGCGTTGGAGCCGAGAAGGTAAATATTTACATCCCCGCTGTGCAGAGGGGCACAGCGAGACCGCCGTGGGATACAGGAGGACGGGAGAAGCCTCGATAGCATCCGGAGGCTTCCCCCACCCGAGGTGAGTACCCCCCAGGGGAACTTTTTCTTGTTACAGGTTTTCTTTAAGTATTTTGAATGGATTTATTGTTTACCATTGTGCAGTACCAATGATTAGCAATGATCCTCTGAACCGATCTGCCTGGATGGAGTCATCTACATGAATGATAATCACTGTATTTTACCATTTTGGGAAATGTATTTTTAAACGATTGTCGGGCTAACCTGACATTCATTGTTTGTTTCCGACAACCGCAGTTGCATGTGTGTACATGCTCACTCAGTTACAAAATGGCAGGTATAATAGTGCTACATATACGGTAATATTTTTATTTCTTATAGAATAGTGAAGTTACAATTGAACAACAGGGAAATCCCTACTAATGGTTCTAAAAATGTTTGTGTGTTTCAAAAAAATGTTTATTGAAAAACAAAACAAAATATTTTACAACTTACATTAGAGAAAGCCAAAATTGACATTAACCACTTCACAACTGAGGGGTTTTCCCCTTAAAAACCAGAGCATTTTTCACTCCTCCCAGGCAGTCTTCATTCATTTATTTATTAGGCAATATGATTGGTTATTGGGGACTGGGGTCCCCAAAACCAATCATTGGACTGTGGAGCTGGTGTGCACGTGCGTGCGCGCGGCGTGGGGGCGCACGATCGCACGCTGCACCTTTGTTTACAACTGTTGTTATGAATGAAGACTGCCTCAAGCAGAGGCAGTCTCCATTCATTTATTTGTCATGTGGTATGATTGGTTATTGGGGACTGGGGTCCCCAATAACCAATCTTTGGACTGCAGGGGCTGTGCGGGTGGGTGTGTGCACGCGCGATCGCGTGATCGCGCGCACACGGACACAATAACAATGTGCCGGCGGTTTGTTATGAAGACTGCTTCTCTTTGAAGCAGCCTTCATACATCAATCGGGGACTCTAATTGGATTTAGGAACACTTGTTCCTAATGTCCAATTAGTCAACTGCTGTGCGGGCTGGCTAGAGTGTGCAAGCGTGTTGCCCCGCCCACTCCCGGCATGTAAACAGAAACATACGCCTTTCTCCGTCCCTGGGGGTGAAGCAGTGCGCAGAGGGACGGAGAAATTTAGCACTGCGGAGGTAAAGTGGTTAACAGTAATGTATCACATAAAAAATAAAAATCACATTAAGAGATTAAACTAGAAATCACTGGGCCCCCTTGCGAAACTTTAGATGGGGTCCCCCACCCCCTAAATCTTTGTCTACAAAACTTTGTATGATTCGTTATCAGTGGCTGAGCAAATGCATTCATCAGAACAATTGTGCAGAGAGCAGAAAGCTTTTTCTCTCCATGCCCAGACAAACATCACTACAGTACATAGCAATTGGGGAGGGGTAGAAAGACTTGGGGGTAGAGCAGCACTGTACACAAGACCCTGCTGAACCCTGAATAGGGACTTTCTACAAATTTTTGACTACAAAACTTTGTATAATTACTTATCAGTGGCTGAGCAGATGCAGTCGTTAGAACAATTGTGCAGAGAGCAGATAGTTTTTTCTCTCCTTGCCCTTAGTTGTCAGTTTCTCAGGACAGCGCCCCCTGTGGCTTCTGGGCCCCCCTGTGGCTGCATCCCTTGCAGGGTCTATTGTTACGCCCCTGCACAAAACATTGCTCAGAACAACTATAAGAAAAATTTTCCAAGTCATAAGATAAAGAACACATTATCCCTTCTCTACATATTGCTTTCCTCAGTTATTCTGCAGATAGGAGCTTATTAAAAAACAGGTATACTGTATAGCGAAAGTTCCACAATTTACATTCAGTTATATATACATCTGCCCAACATAGACCAAAATTTGACTACTTCCTTTCTAAGATTTCCTACAGTGAATCTCATATGAGCTTCCCATGACCGCCTGAAGGTTCTCATTTCTTTACCTACATATCATTAGAAAAAGCAGCCTAGTTAATCAATTGCTATAGAAATACAATCTGACAGTGCTTCAACTAATCTCTTCACAAGGGTAGTTTTACTACCTATTAGGTAGCAAAGTCTATTCAATATACAGGGCTGAAATGAAGCTTCCAAATATTAAGGTTAAAAATCACAAAGCAATTTTCCCGTCTTATCAATGGGTCGATTGATAATTTCTGGCATGTCTGTTCTGCTTCAGATGGATAAAGGGATCGATTTTCAGATCAGTCCTGCACAAAATTGATCCCTTTCTCGATCGGGAGCCGGAAATGCAAAAATTATCAAAAAACCTGTCCACCATCTGATGGGAAAAATGCATTAGTGTACCAGACATTAGTCAGCACAAGCCCTCTCCTCAATATCCCCCTCCCTTTTCACAAAGCCAACAATAGTGCCAGTGGCTATCGCATTCAAGTAAGTGGCAAGATATTGTCCTGCTCTCTCACTGGTCAGCGAGATCATGTGATGTTGTCAATATCATTTGCCCATTTCAGGCAATTGGGAGCTGGTAGCAAGAGGATTAACACTTTTCCTCCATACTAACTCAGTGTTCTTTTAATAGGTTGACATTTATTTTATGCAATGCTGCTATGGAGCTTCAAACTCTGTATATAAAGGATATTACTCCATTCAGACGTATTACACAGTGTAGTTAATACTTTCTATGCTCTCCATCGAAGCTGATACTGCCATGTGTCCTCTCCTTACTGAGTCCGGCTTCTCTTTACTTTTCTGCAGACATCCTCTGAATTCCACCATTTAAAACATACTTTCTCTAAAGCATGTCCCCAGTTTCCTTGTTGCAACAAACATAGCTCACAACATAGCAGAGGAAAGAAGTGGTTAGTAGGGAAGTAATAAGTGGAGAGTTACTTAGCATACTAATTTCCATTGTTCTGCAAATTTTGCACATGAAAAGAAAAAAAAATGTAAATGTTGTGCATCTATATATATAAAAGTGTGTGTGCGTGCGTGCGTGCGTGCGTGCGTGCGTGCGTGCGTCCGTGTGTGTGTGTGTGTGTGTGTGTGTGTGTGTGTGTGTGTGTGTGTCGCGATCACGTGAAAATGGCTTGACCGATTTGAACGAAACTTGGTATACAGACCCCTTACTACCTGGGATGATATGTGCTTACCTGGGCGGAGCTACAAACAGCAAATCAGATTCCACCCATTAAAGTGAATGGAAAAAATGTAAAAGGCTGCCATTCTCACAGTAATCGAGCCAAAGTCCCCACACTTGGAACAGTTGGTCACTTGGTGACCGAGGTTACAAATCCAGGAAAAGTGGGCGGAGCATAAAACAGCCAATGAAATTTCAGACATTCATTTTAAATGGAAAAATGTAAACTGCAGCCATTCTTACACTGTTAATCGCAGGGCTCTCAAACTTGGCACACTTGGTCACTGGGAGAATCAGATTAATATTCAGGAAAGTGAGTGGAGCCTACCACAGCCAATCAAAAGTCATCTATTGATTTTCAAGGGGAATATTAAAACTGCTGCCATTCTTTCACTGTTAATGGCAGAGGCTTCAAACTTGCTACAGTCGGTCATTGGGTGACTGGGGTCCAAATTCACTAAAGGGGCGGGGCCACAAACAGCCAATCAGACTTTCTTGGTGGATAAACTGCTTCCATTCACACATTTTTGATGCCAGGAACCTTAAAGCTCACAAACTTGGTCATTGAGTGACTGTGTGTCTAGGTTACAAAAAGTGGGCGGAGCCAAAAATAATAGGAAAATATAAACTGCAGCCATTCTTACACTGTTACTGGCAAAGTTCTCAAACTTTGCACAGTTGGTCACTGGGTAAATGGGATGAATATTGAAGAGAGTGGGTGAAGCCTACAACAGCCAATTAGAATTCACCTGTTGATTTTCAAAGGGAATATTTACATTGCTGCCATTCTTATGCTGGGTACACACGTTGCGATTTCCTGCTCGATCCGCGGGATCGATTGGATCGATTAGATTATTTCCAACATGTTCAATCGGGTTTCGATGGATACAGCCGTCAATTTTGCATATTAAGTATGCAAAATCAACGGCTGTATCCATCGAAACCTGATCAAACATGTTGGAAATAATCAAATCGATCCCGCGCGTTGAGCGGGAAATCGCAACGTGTGTACCCAGCATTACACAGTTAATAGCAAATGCTTTAAACCTGGTACTGTTAGTCGTTGGGTGACTGGGGTTCAAATTAGGAAAGGAGGAGGAGCCACAAATAGCCAATCAGATGTTTTTTTATTTCAATAGGAATATACAAATTATTGATACCAAAAGCCCAAAGCTCATAAACTTGGTCATTGAGTGACTGTATTTAAAGGTTAGAAAAAGTGGGCGGAGCCAACAACTACATTTTTTCCAGGGGAGAATATAAATTTCAGCCATTCTTACACTGTTAATGGCGGGGTTCCCAAACTTGGCATAGTGGGCCACTGGGTGACTGGGATTAATATTCAGAAATGTGGGTGGAGCCAACAACAGCCAATCAAATTTCACCTATTGATTTTCAAGGAGAATATTTACATTGCTACCATTCTTACACTGTTAATGGCAGAGGCCTCTTGCCTGATAGGTGACTGGGGTCCAAATTCACTAAAGGGGGTGGAGCCACAAACAGCCAATCCAATTTGTTAGATTGATTTCAGCCATTCTGTTATTGGCAGGGTTCTCAAATGTGACACAGTTGGTCAATGGATGACTGGGATTAATATTCAGGAAAGTGGGTGAAAACTACAACAGCCAATCAAAATTCACCTATTGATTTTCAAGGGAAATATTGAAACTGCTGCCACTCTTACACTAATAATGGCAGACGCCTCAAACCGGCTACAGTCAGTCATGAAGTGGCTGGGGTTCAAATCCACTAAAGGGGTGAAGCCACAAACAGCCAATCAGATTACTTTACTGGATAAACTGCTTCCATTCACACAATTTTGATGGCAGAAACCCGAAAGCTTAAAACTTGGTCACTGTGTGACTGGGATTAATATTCAGAAAAGTGGGTGGAGCCTAAAAAGAAAATCAAAATTCACCTGTTGATTTTCAAGGGGAATATTTAAATTGCTGCCATTCTTGCACTATTAATGACACAAGCCTCAAACCTGCTACAGTTGGTCATTGGGTCACTGGGGTTCAAATTCAGAAAAGGGGTGAAGTTCCAAAAAGCCAATCCGATTTGTTTTATCTCACTGATAAATTACAAATTGATGCCAAGGACACCAGAGCTCACAAACTTGGTCATTGAGTGACTGTGTGTCAAGGTTACAAAAAGTAGGTGGAGCCAAAAACAAATTTCACTAGGAAAATATAAACTGCAGCCATTCTTACACTGTTACTGGCAAGGGTTCTCAAACTTTGCCCAGATGGTCACTGGGTGACTGAGATTAATATTATGGGAAGTGGGTGGAGCCTATAATAGCCAATCAAAATTCACCTGCTACAGTTGGTCATTGGGTGACTGGGGTTCAAATGCCAGAGAGGGGCAGAGCCACAAACAGCCAATCTGATTTGTTTAATTTCTATGGGAATATACAAATTATTGATGACAAAGACCCAAAGCTCACAAACTTGATCATTGAGTATTTGTGTGTTAGGGTTAGAAAAAGTGGCCGGAGCTAACACCAGCCAAATACATACCCGGGCAACGCCGATTCATCAGCTATTATTCATAAAAGTGGATGGAGCCTACAAAAGCCAATCAAAATTCACCTATTGATTTTCAAGGGGAATATTTCATTCTTGCACTGTTAATGGCACACGCCCCAAACTGGGTACAGTTATTTATTGGGTGACTGGGGTTCAAATTCATAAATGGGGTGGAGACACAAACAGCCCATCAGATTTGTTTCATTTCAATGCAAATTATTGATGCCAAAGACTGCAAAGCTCACAAATTTGGTCATTGAGTAATTAAGTAATTGTCTGTTACATACCCAGGCAATGCTGGGTCATCAGTGGGCAGAGACAAATACAAATTTCACTGGGAAAATGTAAACTGCAGCCATTCTTACACTGTTAACGGTAGGGATCTCAAACTTTGCACAGTTGGTCACTGGGTGACTGGGATTAATATTCATAAAAGAGGGTGGATCCTACAAAAGCCAATCCAAATTCATGTATTGCTTTTCAAGGGGAATATTCAATTGCTGCCATTCTTGCACTGTTAAGGACACACGCTTAAAACCTGTTACAGTTGGTCATTGGGTGACTGGGGTTCAAATTCAGAAAAGAGGGTGGAGCCACAGCTAATCAGATTTGATTCATTTCAATGAAAATTATTGATGCCAAACAATGCAAAGCTCACAAACTAGGTCATTGAGTCATTGTGCGTTAGGGTTAGAAAAGTGGGCGGAGTCAACACCAGCCAAATACATACCCGGCCAATGAGCTAGTAAAGCATAAAATACAGCTTCCTCCTTTGCTTACTTTGTAAAACATATTTTTGCATTTCACATGAGGAGTTATTGAGAATCGTTATGGAAGATTTGGATGCAAACTAGTGCGGCATGTAAAAAAATTCAACTTTCTGTAATGCTAGTGTTGTTTGAATTGCTTGGGGTGTACGTCCTCCTTTTTCTTCCTCCAGAGTTTTTGTTTCTGTAATGCTAGGTTCACAAGATAAAATTTTCTGGCAGACTGACTGCTAGATCGACTATTTCCAACTGGTCCGATCTGATTTCCACTTGATTTTCCAATTGGTTGTGCATAGAAGTGAACGGAAAATCAATCGGAAATCAGTTAGGACCTGTTGGAAATAGTCGATCTGGCAGTAAATCTGCCAGAAAATTGTATCGTGTGTACCTAGCATAAGTTTTATTTTTCCTGCAAAGAAATAGGAAAGACAATTCAAATGTTATGAAAATCAACCCAAAGACCAGAGGTGTCAAACTCAATCACCTAAGGGGCCAAAATCTAAATCATAGTCCAAGTTGTGGGCCAAATTGTTTATTAAGATTGAGTATTTATTGAACAGTCTGAAACTAAGTGGCATCACCAGCTAAACATACAGCCAGCTAAATTTAAGCACTGCACACCCGCTTACCAAACTACTGATAGTTTCACCGTGCCTCACCAACCACATTACTGCTGATCTTCGCTGGCTGCTCCACTGCTGAACTCCCCATCAGCTGATCCATCGCCGACCTCCAGAGAAGCTATGTCATTACCAACCAGACACCCCATCTACCAATCACACACATCTGGATTATTATTTTTTTTTGCCATCATTGATGTTCTGCCAACTTCACTGCTGATCTCCTGTGGACTGCTCCTTACCAGATTGATTACTGATGCAACTTTGCTGAACCCCATCAGCCACATCATTGGTGACATTTATCTCATCTTGGTCTAACTGCTGTCCCCCTGTCTATGCTTCCACTCTCCACACCCCATCCTACCTTATCCCATCAGTACAAAATGTTCCCTCCTATTCACTCCCTGACCACTCCACCATTTCCAAGCTATCTCCCTCCCCATTTTGCTCTCCCCCATCACCACATGCTCTACCTCCACCTCCTTCTACACCTTGCCCCCCTTCTGTTTCCCTGCACCCTCTCCCCTTCTGTCCTTAGAGTCCCTTTTGGCCCTCAACCCCCATGCACCTCCCTTCCCTCCCCCCCAAACTCTACCCACACACCCCCTCGGCATAACCTTATTCCTATCCATCCTACCCCTGGGCATTCACTCCTTGTGGCCTCTGGAATGCCAGGTCCACCCGCAATAAGCTGCTCTCTGGAACTCGCTCCATCCAGCCACCAGACTCGCCCCCACCTTTAATAGCTTCACATAAGCTCTCAAGACTCACCCTTTCATGCTCGCATACACCAGCACCATAATATGTTCTGTTAGACACCCTCTCAACAGATACACCTATTGTCTCCACCCCCACCCTTTAGATTGTAAGCCTCTGGCAGGGCCATCTCCCTCAGTGTTTCCAGCTTGATTATGCAATCTTACTAACAATCACCCCTCTTGTGGACTAGAACAGTCTCTATTTTGACCTATGACACTATTGTTATCAAATAATTTCCATGATCTTGTTTTGTTGTGAGTTTCCTGTATGTCCTACCTTGTATGGTAACCCTTTTATCTATTGTGCAGCGCTGCGTAATATGTTGGCGCTATATAAATACAATAAATAATAATAATAATCACTATAGCGACCATGAAGGGCCCGCTCATCCTCCTCTGCAGAGTGGCGCAGTGGAGCAATTTAAAACTTACCTGCTCCAGTGCTGCTTTGGGTCTCCTCTGATTTTCCTGATGGCCACACAGCTCCTGAGACATCGTGTGATCAGGAGAAGGAAGTATGAAAGCACAGAGTGAGAGACTGCCAGGAAGAACTGAAGAGACACGATGCATTGCTGAGGCAGGTAAATATTACACTGACCCACCACGCCAATATGCGGGGATGTGGTGTCGTGGTGTCGGGGGAAGTGGGGGAGGTTCGAAGGAAGGGGGGGGGGAGGTGTGCGTCTGCTGTCCCAGCCACTGAATCTGAGGAGGGTGCCCTGTGCTAATCTCATGGGAGGGAGGTGGTCCCTGTGGGTTGTTACTGTACCCTGGCTAAGAATAACAGCGTTTCAACTAGAAACATTGTCTTTAGTGTTTTCCCCTTGATGGTAAGGCAGTGTGCTGTTCTTTTATCTCTAACATTTGAAGCTCTCAGTGGCCACATAAAATGGCAACGAGGGCCGCATTCGGCCCATGGGCCTTGAGTTCAAGTCCTGTGCCATAGACTGTCAGTAGCATGTAGATATTCAATATGCCAAAATGGGAAAATTCACATGTAGTGGAAACTAGCCCTAACATAGCTAGGTAGATAGGGGTTGGGATATAGGTGAAATTTGGACAGATGTCTCTCCGACAATGAAAGATCATCTTAACTGGAAATGGAGCCTATGGAGTTACCCAACTAGGTATTTTAAAAATATTTATTGCAAAAAGTACAGACATGCAATTTACAAAACTCTGTGTATTGCTAATTAATGCCAATTTACTATCAAATGTATAAAAAAATATGATGCTGAACTAGAGCTTTAATTCTGAAGGTTTACCAGCAGAAACATTTTATTGATGCCACATAAAAACAGCAAAGCACGCAAGCAGCTTTCGTGAGTGACATTTATTGCAATGTAGACAAGTTTTATCTCTTTTATTTACAGACAATCTGGATAATCCTGAAGATATCTGTAAAGTAAGCAGCTATTTATTGCTTAAAATAACAACATTTTTTAGCTAAGTAATACATTTCAATGTCTGCAGTCATAAGTTCATGTTTATAATCTTTGCAGCATACATACCCTCCTCTCATTCACAAGTTTGACAACCTCAGTCCTTAACACAGATGAGGGCCTTTCCATTGTTGCAGTGTGGAATGTGGCACCACCAAACCAAAGGAGAGGGACAGCCCATGAAAAGCCCTGGATGCAAGAGTGAGAGGAGGTGACTAGGCTAGAGGTCAAAAGGGTCTCCTGTGAGGAGCGGAGGATCCGGGCGGGGACTTATCTGGAGATTAAAGAGGAGATGTATGGAGGTGATAGCTTGTGTAGATCTTTGTATGCAAGCATGAGAAGTTTTAACTGGATCCTTTGGGTAACTGGTAACCAATGGAGGGATTGGCAGAGAGGAGCTTCATCTGGAAGAGAGGTGGATGAGACAGGCAGCAGAGTTTAGCAGGGACTGGAGAGGTGCTAGTCTGCTTTTTGGTAGAACACAGAGTAGAGTGTAAATAAATACAAATAGATAAGCGCTCAGCCACTTGATTAACGCCAATAAATTGATTCACAAGTAGAGCGCTACCCTGCTCTGTGCAAGCTAAACAATCATAAATAAAAAGGGGTTTTATAAGCGCTACATACACAATAAACAAGAGTTCCTTGGAACAGACACTATTCAGTATATCAGTTCATCTGTAATATGGCCACAATATTAAAAGTTCATCAATAGGTGATAATGTTGGCCAATATAATCACACATATAATTCATCTGAAGGTATGATTTTCAGGGTTCACTCTCCCCTTCAGTTCCCCACTCACCAGATATAGCGGCCTATATGGGCCCGTCACAGCATCTGAGGTATTGGCCACCCCACAGCCTCTCGATCCGATAAGCCTCTTCAATATGTGGACTTGGTATGATCAGCTCCAATGCAGCCCGAGGTTAAATATAGCACCTGTCTGCTCGCTCCGCCTGCCTAACGGCTTCTGACTATAGACCGGTTACAACCCGAGGTTGCTGTGACGGGCCCATATAGGCCGCTATATCTGGTGAGTGGGGAACTGAAGGGGAGAGTGAACCCTGAAAATCATACCTTCAGATGAATTATATGTGTGATTATATTGGCCAACATTATCACCTATTGATGAACTTTTAATATTGTGGCCATATTACAGATGAACTGATATACTGAATAGTGTCTGTTCCAAGGAACTCTTGTTTATTGTGTATGTAGCGCTTATAAACCCCCTTTTTATTTATAACAGAGTAGAGTGTTACAGTAGTCAAGACGGGAGATGATTAGGGCATGCACAAGCATTTTGGTTGCCTCCTGAGAGAGGAAGGGACGGATTCTGGAAATGTTTTTGAGATGGAAGTAGCAGGAAGTAGTTAATGTGTTCATGTGTGGTATAAAGGAGAGCTCAGAGTCCAGAGTTACCCCCAAACAACGAGCTTTGGGAGTTAATGTTATTGGGGTGCTATCTACATTGATTGTGACTATGGGAGGTGGAACATAGAGTGAAGGTGGAAATATCACAATCTCCGTTTTGCTCATGTTGAGTTTAAGCAAGCGGGAATATTGAGTACAGTAGGACCTTGTAAAAATAACCTGGTACTGTAATAACTGTGTGACTTATGAACTGCTGGAACAATTGGTGGAGTAAAAATATCACCATAGAAGACCTCTTGTGCATAGCAGGTTGCCCACTATAAAAAGGTAAAGTTTTAGCTGGCAAGATCTGTCTATTCAGGGGTGTCTAAAAGTGTATCCGAGCCGAAGCTCCTGACGAAGTGGTCACGTGGACCACGCCACATGTGGAGCATTTTCATGCCTCCCTCTGGCTGAATGAATCGCTGCCATACCCCCTTCATTTGTGGAACACTGGGCCGGTATAGTATGTATGCCACACAACCTTTATCCTCTGTATGCCTGTCATATCATATCTTATTTGCTCACTCAGATAATTATTGGTTTGACTATGAGCATATTAACCCTTGCACTTACTCAGGCTATAAATCTTGGCTTTCACAGTCTTCTTTTTTGAGCACTAGCAATTTGCATTGTCCTCAGGCAGTTTCTTACCTGTCCCGGGTCGCCACTCCATACTTGGGGATCCTTTTGAACCCCAAATTTAGTGAATTTGCAGCTCAGGGAATTACCCATTGTACAGAGGTGAGGCGCAGTTCATTTTTTACATTATCATGTGTCTATAAAAGTTTTTTTCCAGAGGTTTATACCTCTTTTTTAAATGGTTTTATGTTTCTCTGTTGTTCAATAAAGCTTATATTTTGTATATTCAATTGGTGGTGCAGTGTTCATGTACAGATTCATTTTGCTCTTGTTTGCTATACAATATGAGATACTTACCTAAAGAGAGGGAAGCCTCAAGATCCTATTGAGGCCTCTCTCTCTATTCCATATGTAGACCCTAAGATGTAGCACGTGTTTTTTTTGGAATTCACGGTATGTAAGCATTGCACGGTCTGATCTTGGGGTGAATTTGCTGGGACATCTATTCCTGGGCAGGAGGGTAAAACGTTTTTTAAAAAATATTTAAAAAGTGGCTGTGTTTTTTTCTGTAGCGAAGCGTTAACCAATAACCACCTACCTAGCCTATTACCACCTTGTGTCACCTGTATGTAGCCTTAAAAGCTGTGCACACCTTTAATGACAGACGACCAAGTTAATGAGAGATTGCTAGGGTGACAGTAAAGGGCCCAAACTGTACAGGTGCATCTCCCTGCCTCTGCCCAGCGATGCCTCTGTACAGCATCGGAACTGTTATCATAGCAATCTGATCCGATCACTACAGAGGCGCAGGCTGGTGTTAATGGTAAGCTACTTGACCAACTAGTCATGAAATAAGGCATATATGGTATCATTATAACCATAAAGAGCCAAATAATATATTTTGAGGTGTTTTATAGCAATGGCACTTGTCTTGTGAAAATTAGGAATGGTGAGAAAAATCTATACATTTTCTGCATTTATGTCTTTTTTCCCCTGTAAATTGACTACAAAGTACAATAATATCCAGAATAAAATATTGACCAATGAAAGCCTAAACTAGCAGTTAGATTTATTTATTTATTTATTTATTGTATTTATAAAGCGCCAACATATTACGCAGCGCTGAACATTAATTTAGGTTACAGACAATATTTAGGGGTGACATACAGCAATATGACAATACAGGAATACAAGAAAACCAGATCACACAGCACAGTATTAGTACAAGGTAATGCTTAGTCAGTCACTGGATGAAGCATGGAGATTAGGCAAGTTATGTTCTCTCAGATGCATAGCATGGGTTCACAGTAATGGAGGTGCCAGATCAGGTAGGACACAAAAGGAGGAGGACCATGCCCAAAGGCTTACAATCTAGAGGGAGAGGTAAGGACACGAATGGTAGGGGACCAGAGTTCAGCTGTAGGTTTAGAGCACTTGTGAGGGGTAGTAGGCCAGAGTGAAAAGGTGAGTTTTGAGGGCTTTCTTGAAGATGTTGAAGGAGGGGGCTGCCCTAATGGGTGGAGGTAGGGAGTTCCATAGTGTTGGAGCAGCTCTTGAGAAGTCCTGGAGGCGTGCATGGGACTGGGTGATGCGAGGGGCGGTTAGGCGAAGTTCATTGGAAGAGCGGAGTGAGCGGCTAGGTGTGTACCTCTGAGTAAGATCGGAAATGTAGGTTGGACAGGTTTTGTGGACAGATTTGTAGGTCAGACACAGTATCTTGAATCTGATTCTGGACTGGATAGGAAGCCAGTGGAGGGATTCTAGGAGGGGATCTGCCGTGGTGGAGCGATGGGAGCAGTGGATAATTCTGGCTGCCGCATTCATGATGGACTGCAGTGGGGCTGTTCGGGTCATAGGGAGACCAGACAGCAGGGCATTGCAGTAGTCAAGGCGGGAAATTATGAGGGCATGGATGAGGAGTTTGGTGGTGGCAGAGGTCAGGAAAGGGCGAATCTTACAGATGTTACGAAGGTGGAAGTTGCAGGACTTTGTGAGGTTTTGGATGTGGGAAGTGAAGGAGAGTGCAGAGTCCAGGGTGACACCCAGACAGCGGGCTTGAGAGGTCATAAGCAATAAAAAAAAAGTTCACACTGTGTCAATGGCAACACAGCTGAAATGTCAAATTTGCCAGGAACCTAAACTAGTTAAAGAGGAACTTCAGTGAAAATAACAGAATGAAAAGAAGTGCTTAATTATTTACAATAATTATTTATAAACAATTTAGTCAGTGTTTGCCCATTGTAAAAGATTTCCTCTCTCTGATTTACATTCTAAAATTTATCACAGAAGACATATTTACTGCTGGCAGGTGATGTCTGTGGAGGGAGATGCTGCTTTTTTGGCATTTGGAAACAGCTGTTATTTCCCACAATGCAACAAAGCTCCCACAGTGTGATGTCAGTACCTAGGTGCTGACATCACACTGTGGGAGGTGTTTCACCATATCAGTAATACAGTACAGAGCCAACTGATGATCTGTTTAAGAAAAGGTAAAGACTTCTCATGGGAAAGGGAGTATCAGCTACTGATTGGGATGAAGTTCAATCCTTGGTTACAGTTCCTCTTTAGATCAGCAACACACGTGGATTTCAAAATGCACTCTAATGGGCCATTCACCACGATTAGGGATGTCAGCATTGCCAAGGCCAACAACCAGTTGCAAAAAGACAAAAGGCTCATTTTACACACTGTCAACTCTACTTGGCTTCTCATTTGAATGGACGCTACACATTGTGACAGTGAAACTGAAATTGTGTTGCTTGTGTACCACAAGAGTATCCAAAGAAGTGACCAATTTCACAGAAGAGCTGATGAAATGGTGAGTTAGGCCTAGTTCACAGTTCTCAGTTGCGTTGCAGAACATGTCTGCATGTCAACTTACTTCCCATACAGTTCTATGGGGCTGTTCACAGTTCTGCGATGTAACAGATTGCGTTACTCTTACTCGCTGCATGCAGGCCTTGTATAATATATATGTCCATTCTCTATTGCAGTTCACACACATTTTTAACATGTGCGTTATGCAACTGACCATGGTGAATCCAGCCTTAGGCCCTGTTCACTGTGGTCAGTTGCATGGAAAATGTTACTGTTCACAGTAACGGATCGCATTATTCTAACTCGCTGCACGCAGGCTTTGTATTAAAGTTTATGGCCAGTCACCATTGCAGTTCAGTCATTATAATGCATGAGTTATGCAACTGACCACTATGAACTTAGGCTTGGGCTTGGTTCCCACTTTAAAAAAACAAACAAACCCATTCTGTACATTTTTTTGCAGGAGGTGGATCCTAATGTTAAAAATAGGTTCCACTTACACTTGTTGCATTGCAGCAAATGGAACACAAAGTCCGAACTTACTGCATTTTTCTGATATGGCCAGTAAAATGTATGCAATGAAAGCCTACTGATCAGACAACTGATGTGCAGCCTAGGTGATCTGAGCCATAGGAAACCATGGACACTTTTTCCCCTGGTCTGCACATCAGTTGTCTGTTCAGTTATAACTGACAGCAACTGATTCAGGGCTGGTCCACACACACTTTAAAGAGGAACTCCAGTGAAAATAATGTAGTAAAGAAAGTGCTTCATTTTTTACCATAATTATGTATAAATGATTTAGTCAGTGTTTGCTCATTGTAAAATCTTTCCTCTCTCCGATTTACATTCTGACATTTATTACATGGTGACATTTTTACTGTGGGCAGGTTATGTAGCTGCTCCTAGCTGTTTTGGCTGTTAGAGACAGCTGTAAACAGCTAATTCCTGTCTGTCAACATTGTTACATTGTGGCAGTTTGCCCAGAGTACCGCGGTCCCAGAGCTTCTTGTGGGAGGGATTTCAGCACAAAATCAGTCATACAGCGCCCCCTGATGGTCTGTTTGTGAAAAGCATTATATTTTTCATATAAAAGAGGGTATCAGCTACTGATTGGGATAAAGTTCAATTCTAGGTTGGAGTTTCTCTTTAAAGGACCACTACTGCAAACAATTGTAAGATTTAACATGCGTGTAAACATATACAAATAAGCATTTTTCTTCCAGTGTAAAATGAGCCATAAATTACTTTTCTCCTATGTTGCTGTCGCTTACAGTAAGTAGTAGAAATCTGACAGAAGCAACAGGTTTTGCACTAGTCCATCTCTTCATGGGGGATTCTCAGCAACATGGGCGTAGGGCCTGGGGTCGCAGCAGTCGCCTTCGCGACCGGACCCGGCTCCTGAAGAGGCGGGGGAGGGGCCCGGGGGGCCCATACCCGTTTCCAGGCCCGTGCTGCCTGTGCCGCTCGCTGCCCTGAGGGTGTGCGCTGTAATGGAGGGGGGAGCCGGAGCCGCGGGGAGGGAAGCCCGACCTCTCCCTCCCTTCCTCTCCCCGGGCTCCCCCCTCGAAATTCTGAGTGAGCGTGCAGGGTAGCGGCGCTATACTAAACTACTCACCTCCGTCTCAGGTTCCAATCGTCGCTGGTCTCCTCCCGCTCCGCATAGATGCTGATACACACGCTGCGTACACGCTGACGCAGCGTGTGTATCAGCATCTATGTGGAGCGGGAGGAGACCTGCGACGATTGGAACCTGGGACGGAGGTGAGTAGTTTAGTATAGCGCCGCTACCCTGCACGCTCACTCAGAATTTCGAGGGGGGAGCCCGGGGAGAGGAAGGGAGGGAGAGGTCGGGCTTCCCTCCCCGCGGCTGAGGCTCCCCCCTCCATTATTGGGGTGGGGGCACCTACCTAACCTGACCTAACCTGGCGGGCAGCTACCTATCCTGGGGGGCACCTACCTATTCTATCCTGGGGGGCAGCTACCTAACCTATCCTGGGGGGTAGCTACCTAATCTAACCTATACTGGGAGGCAGCTACCTAATCTAACCTATCCTGGGGGGCAGCTTCCTAACCTATCCTGGGGGGCACCTACCTATTCTATCCTGGGGGGCAGCTACCTAACCTATCCTGGGGGGTAGCTACCTAATCTAACCTATACTGGGAGGCAGCTACCTAATCTAACCTATACTGGGGGGCAGCTACCTAATCTAACCTATCCTAAGGGGCACCTACCTATCCTATCCTGGGGGGCACCTACCTATCCTATCCTGGGGGGCAGCTACCTAACCTATCCTGGGGGGTAGCTACCTAATCTAACCTATACTGGGAGGCAGCTACCTAATCTAACCTATCCTGGGGGGCAGCTTCCTAACCTATCCTGGGGGGCACCTACCTATTCTATCCTGGGGGGCAGCTACCTAACCTATCCTGGGGGGTAGCTACCTAATCTAACCTATACTGGGAGGCAGCTACCTAATCTAACCTATACTGGGGGGCAGCTACCTAATCTAACCTATCCTAAGGGGCACCTACCTATCCTATCCTGGGGGGCACCTACCTATCCTATCCTGGGGGGCAGCTACCTAATCTAACCTATCCTGGGGGGCAGCTACCTAATCTAACCTATCCTGGGGGGCAGCTACCTAATCTAATCTATCCTGGGGGGCAGCTACCTAATCTAACCTATCCTGGGGGGCAGCTACCTAATCTAACCTATCCTGGGGGGCAGCTACCTTATCTAACCTATACTGGGGGCAGCTACCTAATCTAACCTATACTGGGGGGCAGCTACCTAATCTAACCAATACTGGGGGGCAGCTACCTAATCTAACTATATACTGGGGGCAGCTTCCTAATCTAACCTATACTGGGGGGCAGCTACCTAATCTAACCTATACTGGGGGGCAGCTATCTAATCTAACCTTTACTGGAGGGCAGCTACCTAATCTAACCTATACTGGGGGGCACCTACCTATCTAACCTATACTGGGGGGCACCTACCTATCTAACCTATACTGGAGGGCAGCTACCTATCTAACCTATACTGGGGGGCAGCTACCTATCTAACCTATACTGGGGGCACTTACTTATCTAACCTGTATTGGGGGCACCTACCTACCTAGTTAGCCTATACAGGTTGCAACTATACTGGCTACCTATATTGGAGGCACCTACCTAACTAACCTATACTGGGGGCATCTACCTATCTAACCTATGATGGGGGCAACTATTCTGGCTACCTATATTAGAGGCACCCACCTAGCTAACCTGTACTGGGGGCACCTACCCATCTAACTTATACCGGGGGTGCCTGCCTATCTTACCTATACTGGGGGCAACTATACTGGCTACCTATGCTGGAGGCACCTACCTGGCTAACCTATACCGGGGGCAACTATACTGGCTTACCTATGCCTGGCTACCTATACTGAAGGGACCTATAGCTGGCTATAGGGATTTGTGTGCGTCGAGTGTTGCTGGGAGGGGGGCCCACATCCAGATTCCGCATCAGGGCCCAGAGGTTTGTAGCTACGCCACTGCTCAGCAAGGCTCTTATTCTGTATAAAGACATTCCCTAAAAAGGATTTATACAATGATGCTGGCCAGCTTCCCCGTTCACTGCATACTTTTTTGGCAGTTGGACAGAGCAACTGCCACTCTCTAAATGCTTTTGAAAAAACAAACAAACCCTGAGAATCCACTATGAGGATGTCAGTTCTGTCAGGTTTCTACTACCTACTGTAAGTGACAGCAACATAGGTAAAAAGTAATTTATGGCTCATTTTACTCTGGAAGAAACCTACTTCTATTTGTACGTGTTTACATGTATTTTAAATGTTAGGATTTTTGCGATAGTGGTCCTTTTAGGCCACAGTACAGACTTCTGGCCACTGCAACGTGCTACAGTGTAGAAAAGTACTGCGACACCACATGTGTTAAAGGGGCCTTAGGATAGGTTCACAGTACTCAGTTATGTTGCGTCATAATGGAGCTGAGAATATCGCACAGCAATGAAAAGTAAATGCGACATTCACAGTACATGCAGTGCGATGCGCCTCAACGGGCTACATAAATATAACGCAGATCCTGCTCTGTGTTTATGCAAATATATGCGTTAATGCATTCAATGTTAGTCTATGGTAACGCTTGCATGTTTGAACTTTTGCACTGCGTCACACTACGTTATAGTCATTGCACAGGTGCACACCTGTTTTTAAAAAGGCAGGGCTTTATACTCTCAAATGTGTGACACAGACATCACATCTATGGTGCAATTTTGATTCTTATGCCTCCGTTACATGGCATGCCACCGCAACCACATTACTTGTTACTTTGCGTTGCGTTTTATTTGCATTGTGTAGCAACGCAACACGCGTCTTTGCTGTGGACTGTACAGAACCGGACAAATGGAAAGAAAAACTGATACAATGTTATGGCATGGAACTGTTCGCAAATTTCAGTTGGTACTGCATACCATATGCTAACTGTCACAGTAGCTGTCAAAAGAATCAGACAGCAGCCGTTCACATATCAGTTGTCTACTGTCCTGTTCTATCCATTCTTTTCCTGTCAGTTTTTCCTGTCCGTTAAAACTGACACAAAACTGTTCCAAACTGATGAAGGCCGGGTTCCCATCTGCAACCAGACCTCTAACGGTGGTGGTCAGGCTGGAGCCAGGGGTGGATGCGTTTTAACTGTAGTCTATATGGGGGAACGCTGTCCAGGAAAATCGTGGATGGCATAGAAGTGCGGTCCGCATAACGCAAAGGATTAGTTGCAGACTGACAAGTGTGAACGGATTATATTTATAAAATAGTCTCTACCATTCCTGAATCTCCCAGAGCAGCCCTGATGCTGTGGGTCTCGGCTATGATGAACAGATATAATTATGATTACAGATATAATATATAATATATGAATAATTTATAATTAATGATAATTTTGCCTGAAAATCTAAGGCAGGAGTTCGCCACATGGTACAGGCATCCCATGCCCTCTGACCCTCTGGAAGCTGTTGGAGCTACTGCCACCAGGATTGCTTCTGGACCTGCTGACCTTGCTGTTTCCATCCGTACAACAAGGCTGATGCAGTTTGAAGAAGGGCATAGTCCCGAAACAGCGGTCTGTCCTGCTGCCATTTATGCACTTAAACAAAGAGCTTTGAATACATTTGAGCGATGCCGGCCCTTTCGCTGTGTGGATCCATCCGTACAGCCACATTAAATCCAGGTGAGACCAGTCCTGGTGGGGCACTCACCCTCACACCTACCTAAGACTTAGAGCGCTTTCTCTTGTTTTTTCTTTTTTCTTGAGTGGATTGGAAAGCTGCCTATCCTTGAAAACACCAGATCGCCCTTACTAGGGAGTTATCCCACTCCCCTCTTGCACCTATTTATAACATAGCATCCGTTCACTGTCAGTTTTGCAATGCAGTAATACCGGACAAAAAAAGTTAGCCTTCCGCTCAAGGGAGAAAACAGCCAAACATATACTGGACAGGACAGGACAAGACTGGAAGGGAACTGTACACATTTTCATCCAGTGTATGTGTGAACCCAGCCCTAGGCTAGTTTTACACTGGGGTGTTGCATTGGGTTGTGCTATAGCATACATATAACAAAACCAAAAATCACATTAGCCGTGGCATGTAATACAACGTGATATAACGCTTGTAGCAATGCAGTGCATGTTCTGCGTTGTAACAATGGAATCCATTGCATCACATCTCAGCTGATGGGGTGTGAACTTTTCATATACTGTACCTTGAATTGCACCCCATTACAGTGCACAACATTTATGTCTGTGACAACGCAACATATTTGTGTGAACGTACCGTCAATCAACAATTGAGTGTGTGGAATTCATCGGCAGCTAAAATGTTTTGTGTGTGTCCCTTAGTGGGCAGGGGTGCTCGGATACCCCTTTTCAAAATCCGGATCCGATTTGGATCCGCATACCCAGTTATCCGATCCCGGTCGGATATCCGATTTCAAAATGTTCCAATCTGAATCGGATATCCGACCCTAATATCCGGGATATCCGGGCAAATTCGGATATCCGGATAGAAAAAACGGAAGTGGCCTTTAAATTGCTTTAAAAACGTTTTTAAGGGTATATGAGGCATGCAGCATCATTATTTTTTAAAGGGGAACACTAATTGATGATGTGGGGACTTAAAATCCCCCCCCCCCCAAAAAAAAATGGCTGTCAACATTAGGCCTATATTTCAGACAGCGGTCGTGCAGCCCACATTGTGTCCAAAGTCCAACCGCACAACTGGGACATGACAGTTTTCAGCCAAGACACCTCCAAAAAATTACGCAGCAATTGTGTTTTTGGGTTAAATAAAAATGGTATCAGTGGCCTGTGGCACCCTGGCCTGGCGGTGGGAGCTGCACAGGAACAGAGCAATGCAGCAGCAGCAGGTGTAATGTGTTCCAGGAGCATGCCGGACGTGTCACATGGCAATTGGCACGTGTCACTTGGCACGTGTCACGTGGCTCGTGTCACTTGGAACGTGTCACTTGCCAAGTGTGTGCCACGTGGCACTTGTCACTTGGCAAGTGCCACGTGACACGTGCGAAGTGACACGTGCCAAGTGACATGTGCCAAGTGCCACGTACCAAGTGACACTTGGCAAGTGTCACGTGACACATGCCAAGTGACAGTCAGACAGCAGAGGAGAAGACACTAGTGCACACTAACTGTCACACTGCCACTGCTCACAGCACAGCAGTTCTGTAGAAAGCTAACACAGTAGTACTACTCATGCCCGTTTCTAGCCCCGTGCGGGGCGTGCCAGAAGACCGGCGACGAGAGAGCAGCGCTTGGAGCCAGGGAGGTATGTTGTATACAGCGCTCCCTCATTGGCTGCTGCTCACTATACATCTGAGGGGGGAGCACGGAGGGAGAGGTCGGGCTGCCCTCCCCGCGGCTACGGTGCTTCCCCCCTCCATTATGGGGGACAGCTACCTATCTAACCTATCCTGGGGGGCACCTACCTAATCTAACCTACGCTGGGGGGCAGCTACCTATCTAACCTATCCTGGGGGGCACCTACCTAATCTAACCTACGCTGGGGGACAGCTACCTAATCTAACCTATCCTGGGGGGCAGCTACCTATCTAACCTATCCTGGGGGGCACCTACCTAATCTAACCTATGCTGGGGGGCAGCTACCTATCTAACCTATCCTGGGGGGCACCTACCTAATCTAAACTACGCTGGGGGGCAGCTACCTAATCTAACCTACACTGGGGTGCAGCTACCTATCTAACCTATACTAGGGGGCACCTACCTAATCTAACCTATGCTGGGGGGCAGCTACCTATCTAACCAACACTGGGGGGCAGCTACCTATCCTGGGGGGCACCTACCTAATTTAACCTACGCTGGGGGGCAGCTACCTAATCTAACCTATACTGGGGGGCACTTACCTAATCTAACCTACACTGGGGGGCAACTACCTATCTAACCTATACTGGGGGGCACCTACCTAATCTAACCTACACTGGGGGGCAGCTACCTATCTAACCTACACTGGGGGGCAGCTACCTATCTAACCTATACTGGGGGGCACCTACCTAATCTAACCTATGCTGGGGGGCAGCTACCTATCAAACCTATTCTGGGGGGCACCTGTCTAATCTAGCCTATACTGGAAGGGGGGGGGGGGCAGCTACCTAATCTAACCTATACTGGGGGGCACCTACCTATCTAACGTATACTGAGGGGAACCTACCTATCTAACCTATACTGGGGGGCAGCTACCTATCTAACCTATACTGGGGGGGCAGCTACTTATCTAACCTATACTGGGGGCACTTATCTAACCTGTATTGGGGGCACCTACCTACCTAGCTAGCCTATACAGGTGACAACTATACTGGCTACCTATATTGGAGACACCTACCTAAATGACCTATACTGGGGGCACCTACCTATCTAACCTATGCTGGGGGCAACTATTCTGGCTACCTATATTAGAGGCACCTACCTATCTAACTTTTATATCGGGGGAGCCTGCCTATCTAACCTATACTGGGGGCAACTATACTGGCTACCTATACTGGAGGCACCTACCTGGCTAACCTATAGCGGGGGCAACTATACTGGCTCACCTATGCCTGGCTACCTATACTGGGGTACCTATTCTTGGCTACCTATACTGGGGGGACCTATACTAAGTGAAACTAGACCTGGCTAACCTATACTGCGGGCACCCATACCTTGCTCCGGGGGGGCGCAATTTTTACACCCTCGCCCTGGGTGCATTTTAGCCTAGAAACTGCACTGGTACTACTACTCTAACAACTACTAGCAATGACTGCAGTACTACAGTACTAACTACAAAATAACACAGTAATATTATCCCCTAATCCCTAACCCAACCTATACCTGAGACTAATAGCTGGCCAGCAGGCAGCAGCTGGCCTGGTCTGTGCACAGCACACACACAGACACATAGCAGCTGCCTGCAGCACACCTGACTGTCACACAAATGACATCAAGCTAATTACTGATTTAACAATAGTTTAGTGATAGTGAAGGGGTTAATCACTGAACAGCTTTCGGTTTATCACTGCTAGGCCAGCAGCACTGGAGAACACACTCTGACTGTCATACAATGACATCAATCAAGCTAATTAACGATTTAACAATAGTGTAGTGATAGTAGTGAAGGGGTTAATCACTGAACAGCTTTAGGTTTATAACTGTGTACAGCCCTTGCTAGGCCACCAGCACTGGAGCATGTCTCTCAGTGAGCATTCAGCAAGCTAAAACGATATGTCTCATCATGGCAGCCCTCCTTATTATACAGGGGGGGCTGGCCAGTGTTCCTTTCTGTGATTGGGTGCCAGGGTTTAGGCTGGGAGCCTATACTGGTGTCACCTATATATCTAACCTATGCTGGGGCAGCTACTTATCTAGCCTATATTGGGGGCAGTTACCTATCTATCTTATACTGGGGACACTTACCTATCTAACCTGTACTGGGGGCTCCTACCTATCTAGCCTATACTGGGGGCACCTACATATCCAACTTATACTGGGGGCACCTACCTATCTAACCTGTACTGGGGCACATACCTATCTGGCCGATGCTGGGGGCACCTACCTATCCAACTTATACTGGGGTCACCTACCCATCTAACCTATACTTGGGACACCTACCTATCTAACCTATACTGGGGGCACCTACCTATCTAATCTACATTGCGGGTACCTACCTATTTAACCTATACTGGGGGCACCTACTTATCTAACCTGTACCAGGGCTCCTACCTATCTAGCCTATACTGGGGGCACTTACCTATCCAACTTATACTGGGGGCACCTACCTATCTAACCTATACTGGGGTTACCTACCTATCTAACCTATAGTGCTGGCACCTACCTAGCTAACCTATACTGGGGCCCCTACCTAGCTAGCCTATACTGGTGGCAACTATACTGGCTACCTATATTGGAGGCACCTACCTAACTAACCTATACTGGGGCACTTACTGTACCTATCTATCCTATGCTGGGGGCAACTATTCTGGCTACCTATATTGGAGGCACCCACCTAGTTAACCTGTACTGGGGCATCTATCTAACTTATACCGGGGGCACCTGCCTGCCTATCTAACCTATACTGGGGGCAACTATACTGGCTACCTATACTGGGGGCACCTACCTGGCTAACCTATACTGGGGGCAATTATACTGGGGCACCTATGCCTGGCTACCTATACTGGGGGGACCTAGAGCTGGCTACCTATACTGAGTGCAACTAGACCTGGCTATCCTATACTGCGGGCACCTATACCTGGCTTCACATGGGGGGGTGCAACTTTTACACCATCACCCTGGGTGCATTTTAGCCTAACAACTGCCCTGCCCCTACCTATGCCTAACACTAAGCTCCCCCCTACCTGCGCCTAACACTAAGCTCCCCCTACCTACACCCAACACTAAGCCCCCTCTACCTATGCCCAACACTAAGCTCCCCCCTGCCTATGCACAACACTAAGCTCCCCCTTACCTAAGCCTAACACTAAGCTCCCCCTACCTACATCTAACACTAAGCTCCCCCTACCTACATCTAACACTAAGCTCCCCCTACCTACATCTAACACTAAGCTCCCCCCACCTACACCCAACACTAAGCTCCCCCCTAGCTATGCACCACACTAAGCTACCCCTACCTACGCACCACACTAAGCTCCCCACTACCTATGCCCAACACTAAGCTCCCCTACCTACACCAAACACTAAGCTCCCCCCTGCCTATGCACAACACTAAGCTCCCCCTTACCTAAGCCTAACACTAAGCTCCCCCTACCTACATCTAACACTAAGCTCCCCCTACCTACATCTAACACTAAGCTCCCCCCACCTACACCCAACACTAAGCTCCCCCCTAGCTATGCACCACACTAAGCTACCCCTACCTACGCACCACACTAAGCTCCCCACTACCTATGCCCAACACTAAGCTCCCCTACCTACACCAAACACTAAGCTGCCCCCCCTATGCCTAACACTAAGCTCCCCCTACCTACATCTAACACTAAGCTCCCCCACCTACATCTAACACTAAGCTCCCCCCACCTACACCCAACACTAAGCTCCCCCCTAGCTATGCACCACACTAAGCTCTCCCCTACCTACGTCTAACACTAAGCTCCCCCTACCTACATCTAACACTAAGCTCCCCCTACCTACACCCAACACTAAGCTCCCCCCTAGCTATGCACCACACTAAGCTCTCCCCTACCTACGTCTAACACTAAGCTCCCCCTACCTACATCTAACACTAAGCTCCCCCTACCTACATCTAACACTAAGCTCCCCCCACCTACACCCAACACTAAGCTCCCCCCTAGCTATGCACCACACTAAGCTACCCCTACCTACGCACCACACTAAGCTCCCCACTACCTATGCCCAACACTAAGCTCCCCTACCTACACCAAACACTAAGCTGCCCCCCCTATGCCTAACACTAAGCTCCCCCTACCTACATCTAACACTAAGCTCCCCCCACCTACACCCAACACTAAGCTCCCCCCTAGCTATGCACCACACTAAGCTCTCCCCTACCTACGTCTAACACTAAGCTCCCCCCTACCTACATCTAACACTAAGCTCCCCCCACCTACACCCAACACTAAGCTCCCCCCTAGCTATGCACCACACTAAGCTACCCCTACCTACGCACCACACTAAGCTCCCCACTACCTATGCCCAACACTAAGCTCCCCTACCTACACCAAACACTAAGCTGCCCCCCCTATGCCTAACACTAAGCTCCCCCTACCTACATCTAACACTAAGCTCCCCCCACCTACACCCAACACTAAGCTCCCCCCTAGCTATGCACCACACTAAGCTCTCCCCTACCTACGTCTAACACTAAGCTCCCCCCTACCTACATCTAACACTAAGCTCCCCCCACCTACACCCAACACTAAGCTCCCCCCTAGCTATGCACCACACTAAGCTCTCCCCTACCTACGTCTAACACTAAGCTCCCCCCTAGCTATGCACCACACTAAGCTCCCCCTACCTACGCCTAACACAAACTTCCCTACCTAAACCTAACACTGCCACCTCCACCATGAGTTGCGCTGTCCACCGCTGCTATTTTTCTCGGGCAACTCCTGCACCCAAATTACTGGCTGTAGCCAGTAAATCAAGAATTTGGCCAAATTTACTGCTTGGTTTCAGATGATAAAGTGAAAATTGCCACAGCTGCAACGTTAAAAGTGACATGGCGCAACTATGGGGAGCAGCCCCGCAACTGCAGGGGGGCCCAGAGTTATGATGGGACCCCAACTACTAACCTTCCCTTCCTCCAATAAAGGGATCTATCCTTCAGATCAGGTGGTTTTGTGGCTACACTTGTTATGGGAGTGAAGATTATGATGGCCACACTTGTTTTATGACCCTTGCAAGATGGGCCCCAGGCTGTGAGGGTCACAAAAGGTAGGTAAGGGTCAGGGTGTGAGTGTCAGGTGGCCCCATCAAAGGTTTTCTAGGGGACCCCATGATTTGTAGTTACCTGCAAGAGGGTTTTTTTTAATCATCTTTGAAATGTTAAGTGTATGTAGCTAAAAGACTCCTCTTCTAAAGAGAAAAAATATATATTTTGTGTCTGTGGAATACAAAAAAATAAAAACTCATAACTTTTTAATCAGATCATATATACATGTACAGTGAAAAATATAAAAAAAGAAAAGAAAAGTAAGATAAAGACGAGAAAAAAACTCCAAAAGTAGATCTGACAAAGTAAACATTTTTTTTTTCCAAACAAAAATATATATAGTTTTAATTTTTGGTTGTGAAATATCCGCACAAACCGAGTTTCAGCATCACAGCATCTGTACGTGAACACAGAATGCAGTTGAAGCTAAGCAGGCAGAAGCTGGGAAGGTGTAGCTAGAGAGAATGGCAGAGCAGCACGTGTGCGAGGTGAGGGCTCTGGTCAGGGAGGTCAGTGCGTGGCAGCGATAACAGCCAGGTGAGTTCGGTAATGTAGAGCAGGTCGGGACAGTAGAAGTGAAGGTGACGTGCACCGGCAGCCTGGCAGCCAGCGGTGAGGGAGGGTGTGTTAGTGGAGGGCAGCTCCTCCTCACTGACAAGGCTGGGAGGGAGGGAGCGGAGCTCGGCGGCATGTGTCAGAGTGCTCCCTGCAGGGAGAAGGACACACACAGGCGTGCTGCTGCTCATGTCTGTTCTGTATAGGGATTCCGGGGCTCCTGCACACACACCTCACCTGTTGCCATTGTGGGGAGCGGACACTGGGCGCTGGAGCTGAATCTCCTCTCCAGTTTTGCTCTCACCTGACTTGCGGCACCTTACAGCATTTTATTTCGCCTTCCTCCCAGCCATGGTCATGGATTTATTTTTAAGGTTAATGATTGCCTGTTCCCTGTATATGAAGGCAGCCGGGGACTATGATGGAAGGTAAGCCACTTTTTAGCATTGTCCATTTGATCACTTGTCATCACTTGTTGCAGAGGTGTAGCCTGTTCCTCTTCAGCTGAAGTAGGTGAATCAGTTCCACTGATGATTATTTGTCCCTGGACTTGTGCTCTATCTACACTATCACTCCTAACTACATTACACAAAGTTTCATGGATCTTCCATCTGTGCCTTTAGTTCTATCTACACTATCACTCCTAACATACATTACAGAAAGTTTCATGGATCTTCCATTTGTCATCTGTGCCTTTATTCTGGCAAAAGTGGGATATTGCACATGGATTGTAACTTACACTGGCTGGACAAATTTGCTGCACAAACAATGAAAGTCAATGGAGATTTGCACTTTTGTTAAGATAAGCGTGTTCGTGTTTTCGCATGTGTGACAAAAAACCGACATTTTTCAGCATAAATTAGCACACTGCATGTAATTCTCGTTGACTTTCATTAGCTCTTCTGAAAGAATGCACGTAAAAAACCCCACAAACGAATGTGCATAGCATCTGAAAAATATAAGTGCAAAAACGTTTGAGGTTTCCGCATTTATGAGTGTGAACTCTGCCTAATTGAAAGGTTTTACTGGACTAAATATGCCTAAAAGGAGCTTACAATCTAATCCCCACCATAGTTTTAGGCCAGTTTTATGGGGAACCTATTACAACTATGCTTCTGGGATGTGGGAGGAAACTATAGACCCAGAGGAAACCCACAGAGACGCTGGGAAACATAAACTGCATGTAGAGAGTGTTCTGTGGGTAATAATCACTTAACTACTGCGGTTTCCTTTGAACCAAGCTTATATTTCATCACATTTGAAAGAAAAACACATTTAGGAACGCACATTTATCCTTTCCATAGTTTAAAAAGCCTGCACCCAAAGATAAATGACATAGCAGTGCGTCCGTATGCTGTGGTATGTCAAATCATTTGGCTATGTTCATTTAACTAAATAAACCTCATTCATCTCCAGGGAAGCAGTAATTTGCAGACAGTCACTCTTCAGTGCACAAGAGTTTATAACTCTCTCAGGGCGAGTTTAGAGAAGCTGTATCTTGCCAAGAGTCAGAAAGTTCATGCACAGCAGCCAGGAGTCAAGACAATAGTAGCAATTTGTATCATCTTTCCTTAGGGATGCAGCCCCATCTTCATCATCGGATAATGACAGATGGCATTGTAGCAGCATCAGGTCTTGTTATAAGAGGCTGGCAGCCTGCAGCTTGGCATCCGCTGACTTTGTGATGTTTCTGTGGAAAAGATCACACCTCTCCCAGCTGCCTGCCATGTAGTGGAGGACAGATAAGGCTGGAGAGTGAAAGGTGTGTGTGTGAGTCATCCTGCCTGGCAGATGTGCGTGTGGAATGAGGCGTGCAGTGCTGCTGACAGATAGGACACCTGCATGGTCTGTGGCTAATGGCCACTGGGGAGCAACTGGCTACTTTAGGACAGATTCAATTACAGTGTTTCTCCTGTCACATGAATAGGAAATGATTGCTTTACAGCTGACCAGGCTTCTTATTAGAGACTGGTTTATTATTGCCTGAAAGTTAATAAACACAGATTGCTGTGCGAATGTCCTCTCTCCTGGCTGACCTACATTTTTCTTTCTGTAGCATCTTTTTCATCAGTGCCAAAGAAATGGATATCTAGCGTCACCTCTGGCTGTTATCTCTTCTGTAGACAGTTCTCTTTATTCTTCATCACCTGTGTCTGATAAATCCTGGTGATGTATACGTGACTAGAGCTGTGATAAACAGCAAATAATGGAGAAGAGAACTTGGAGAACTTTCATTTTCATTGACTTGTGACAATTTTTGTGAGATTATGAAGTGGAGCTTTGGAGCAACAGTCATATAGATGTGTTGTCCCCAACATACTCAATAAGTTTATGATTGATTTTCAGGCAGTGTATCGATTGAGTGATTGAGATCAGTTGTACATTATTGCAGATGGAGGAGAAAGGCTGGAACCATGGACAGACACTGATTAAGGTGATTTGGGGTCCTAGGCAAGATAGTACCTCTGGCTGCCGTTAAAGATAACCCGAAACCCCCCCTTAGCAAATCCGCCATGCCAATTTTTCCTGAAGTTTTACCAAACCAGCCCCCAGCTCTGTGGCCACCTTCAGTTCTGTTGCCTTGGTCTAATCAAGTGAATTCAGTAATCAAGTAGGATATGTGCACAGGCCCAAGCCCACAGACTCACCCGAGTGCTCCAAACCCAGATCAACAGTCCATATACAAGATAGAAACAGCGCCTAGGCACATCCAGGATAAAACGTCCATTTATTAAATCACTTTAAAAGTCCAATTCCATCAATCACAGGCAAAGTCCAGTTCCATCAATCACAGGCAAAGAAAGGGAGGGAGGGAGGACAAGGCAAGTTCAGTCTACAGCTGTTTTGCACCCACTAGCGAGATGCTTCATCAGGACCAAAGACCGAGGTTCTTCATCAAGTGAATTCCTCCATTTTTTTTATTGCCAACTGTTATTAATCGTGAATGACTTCATATTTGGTGTTGAGAACACATACTTCAGGTGCTTTTTAATTATCCTTTTAGTAAGCTGAGGTGGTAGAGAGATCCGAGAAGCAGGCAGTCAGGCACCTTGACATCTTCTAAGCCTCAAGCACCTGCCCAGTTTGCCTTGTGGATGATCCTGCTCTGGCCATAGGGGGCATAGGAGATTGCCAGCTAAATTGCAATTGGTGCACTAGGGGTTTGTCGGATTCTTGATCAGATTTCTGCCAAAATGTAATTGAGAGCACATAAGAGATGGTGGTTACATTGATTAACAACCCTTAAAGGGAACCAGAGACGAAGACTGCCTAAAAAATGAAAAAAGACTGTATGCATACCTGGGGCTTCCTTCAGCCCCATAAGCCTAGATCGCTTCCACGCCGCCGTCCTCTGTTGCCTCTATCGCTGCTACCGGGTCCTGTCACTTCCAGCAGACGTGGCCAGTCTTCCACATGCACAGGGGCTCCCTCCAGCTCTGTACGCATGCGCCTGCGCAGTACGGAGGGAGCGCACTGTGCTTGCGTCGACTGGCCTGAATGATGGGGCCCTGTACCGGTGGACAGAGGCAGCGGAGAAAGGCGGCGTGGGAGCGATCTAGTCTTATGGGGCTGGAGGAAGCCCCAGGTATGTATAAATCTCTTATGTTCTTGTCTCTGGTTCTCTTTAAGCCTGGTACACACATTCAATTTTGATTGGCCAATGATTGGACAATTTTACCACCTCCATGTAGTATGAGGGCCAATAGATTTTAAATATTATGAACACATTATTTAGGTAAGCTCTAATACTACATGGAGGTGGGAAAATTGGTCAGTGATTGGCCAGTCCAAATTGAAAGTGTGTGTGAGGCTTTAGTCTATTTCCGATTGAGGAGTGACTGGTAGCTTGCTGGACTGGGCTCACATAAATAGCTGGTTTAGGCAAAGGTGAGTCAGAACATATGATCTACTTAACTTCTCCTTTCCATAAAAAAGACCAATCAGGACTATGCTGTTCTGGCTGCTATGATATCATGTTACAGCACTTTGATTACAGATGAGTTGATAACAAGTAGTTAAATTGCTCAGTAGGATGAGATTAGAGGTGCGTTTACACTGAGTATTGCATTGCGCTGCATTGCCTCATGTGAACCTGTTTCGTCCATACAATTGCATGGGCACGTTGACATTTCTGCATTGTCAAGAACCATGTTATACTAACAGGCTGTCTGCAGTGCATTTCTGGATAACATGTGTGAAAAAAATACATTATATTTATTACGTGCATAGTGTGCGTTGCTTTATAGCTACAATGTAGTGCAGGTGTTATGCAACGCTCATAGTGCGAACTTAGCCTAAAAGTGTCTTCTAAGGCTAGTTTCGCATTGGATCGTTGCTTTGCATAATAATGTACGCATGAAACAACCGAAAACAGCATTTGCTGTGTCATGCAATGTGATGCATGCATAAAAGCACCTGACCAATGTGCACCTTGATTGACAAATACTGTGCGATTCTAACTCCACACTGCATGTTCTGTGTTGTTACATTGGAATTAGTTGCATCACATTGCAACTGATGAGGTGTGAACTGGTTATAGACTTTGTATCAGACCATATGCTAAATGGTTTCTGCTACAACACGTCATTGTGAAAGCTCCTAAAGGTTAGCCTTCTCTATGGTATTCCTTGTGCTAGGCATTTGCCTAGAGCAGTGTTATTCAAAGCGGCATGTTTCATTTGTGCCTTTTAACAACTAGTTATTAGTGCTGGGATTAGTCACTTTCATTTGCACATTTTTAAAATAACTGCCCTTTTATATACAGAAACAAGGGATAAACTCAGTAGCACTGACTGCTTTGCTGTGAAAGCTGCTGTGAAGCTGCTGTGTTTTACTCTCAGGTGTTGGTGAGATGGAAGTGATTCTTCCAAATGCTGTATATACAGAACCAGAATAGCTGAGCATAGTCTCCTTCCATCTGGTGGAATAAGTATGTCATTGCAGTAAACCCAGCAGAGGAGTCAGAGTGTGACAGAATACAACATGTTTTACATCCTGCTTTGTGCAGGCTTATACGAGCTAATAAGACAATCAATGGAGAAGAATGTTTGTTTATTTAGAACCAAGCCATATACTGTTGTCATGGTTTTAACACTCCTAGAGAGATATAAGAATCCACTGACTGTGTATTGTTTACATACACTGATCTGTTATCAGTATAGTGTACACCTCCATCACCACGAGCCACAGATCTAACACTGGTACACGAGTCCATGACATTTATTTAGTAACCTGTTTCAATATATCACTAATGATGAATGAGCATTATCGTAACATTGTTCTTCCCACCATTGGATGCCGATTCTCCTCTCATTGTTGTCTTCTATCTACACAGAACAGGCTGCCTGGCTGTAGTGTTTGCTTGGGCTTTGTCACCCAAAACTCTCAATTTACAAAAGTGTTGCTTGAGAGCTACCAATTGTGTGTTCAAGTCTTAAAGACAACGGAGGTTGTACAGAAAGAAAATGTGAATGTAAACCTTGACAGTAATACTTGTATCAATTGGTGCCAGGAGAAGTAATTAATCCGGTTGCTGGTAAGTTTGAAGTGTTTCCAAAGCTGTTGCCACCCCCACCTGTTTATCTGCGACCTGCCCCAGCTTGGCAACCACCTATCCGCTGATACTAGTATGACTGTCTAAGAGGTTTACTTTAACCTTATTGTTTATTTTAATAGAGGTCTTCTTTAAAGTGGATCCGCGATGAACTTTTACTCATTGCATAATTGTGTTCCTTTCCTATAGTTTATAGGGCATTCCTCAAGCCAAATACTTTTTTGTTTTTGTTTTAATACTCTAATTCCCTATAAACTAAATAAGCCCCACCCAGAGTTTTCAGAGAGCCTTGGCAGTAGCAAGGGCTCATGGGAGCTCAGTCTGGGCAGGAGGAGGGGGAGGTATTACTAGCCAGAGATTTCAGAGGCAGAGGGGAGGAGCGAGGAAGAGGAGGATTAGGTTTTTTTCAGTCTGAGTGCTGATGCTGCAGATAAGCTTGCCTCTGTGTAATGTTTACAAACATGTCTGCTGTCATTGTATCACAGGAAGAAATAATCATATTCTATTAAAGCTGTTTGCAGACAGATTTGCTGTTTAAACCATCTAAACTGTACATAAGATATATAGACAAGTTACTTGTTATAGTTAGTTTTTCATCTCGGATCCGCTTTAACTGCTGGCCTGACAGATTCCCTATTCTCTACTTGTTACCTCTTACTGGTGCTCATGGCCCAGTTTCACTGATGTGATCTGTGATCTCTTATCAGCACATCAATACGGTAACAGATTTAGAATTGGCACATCTTGCCATGGATAGTTGGGTGCTCAACCTTGATGTAGAAGCAACATCAGTTCAGTCCAAACGATTCAAGGTCGGTCGGCACACCAATTCAAGTTCCCAAGCACATTTATTGAATGCACAGCATGACAATTGTTTCGGGGCCACAGAGGGTGCCCTTCATCAGATAAGTGCAGACATATCAGTGATACAAAGTACAAGCACATTTATATATATGAACCACCAGTGATCAATCACCAGGCATCACAAAAGGAACCGCCCCCTTAATTACCATGCGTAATCTGATCATTGCAAAAACAATGCATAAATATCACAGTAAGATCCACTATCTTACCCCATAATTGACCTGCGAGCTCAGTATCTCCACATCAGAATGTACATCTGCCTCAGTGTGTCCAAAATCCACAGCAGTTCCTGGTGTAAATGTTGCAGACTGCATAATGACAGTCTGCAACTATGAAATTCGCGCTGCTCGCCGCCCGTAGGGTAAATCAGCCGTTAGGCTGATCGCGTAGTCACCGGGGGTGTCCATGGTAACCTGACTAGCAGATCGCCATGGCCAATCAGATGCGCGGCTGGGAGTGGTTACAGCCCTTCTCAAACGAGCTGAAACAATACGCCGAGTACGAGCGGTGGGCGTGGTCATTACTGATACTGACCACGCCCACCGCTCGTACTCGGCGTATTGTTTCAGCTCGGTTGAGCAGGGCTGTAACCACTCCCAGCCGCGCATCTGATTGGCCATGGCGACCTGCTAGTCAGGTTACCATGGACACCCCCGGTGACTACACGATCAGCCAAACGGCTGATTTACCCTACGGGCGGCGAGCAGCGCGAATTTCATAGTTGCAGACTGTCATTATGCAGTCTGCAACATTTATTTTTTGCAAAAAGGGTGTGTGCATCAACCAAGTGAACCCTTAAATACCTGGCTTAGCAGATGAGGCCTAATTAGCTTATTAAATGAGGCATAGCTCCAGCAAATCTGCATTCGCTTTCACATGCCAGGATTTGCAGGGTTTTGCCAACTAATTCACCGCAAAATTTTTGTCCTGCGAGGGATTAGTTTGCGCAGCATTTAGCACTTATCCAGGATCGCCACGTGGAGGCCCCCCCCAGGATCCCAGGAAAAGGGGGACCAACAGGGCACTCCAAGCACCAGCTCAGAGACCCTGCAGCCGCCCCCCCGGGGGGGAGGCTGAGAAGCGCGGGCGGCCTCCCCAAGCGCTGCCACCACCAGAGAGAGCCGCCCCCACCCGCCTCCCAAAGGATAGGACCTACCTTATTTCGTACTGCGTCCAAGTGCATTATTATGCCAGGCCAAATGTGCGCAACTTGGGAGCACTACGAAGGGGGGGGGGGAGTGGTACAGAGGTCACCCCAAGCCAGGTAAAGCTCAGGGGTGACTCTACAGCTCCACACCCCAATGGGGAAGCAGGCTGCAGACAGCCCTTAGAGAGGATCATCCACCACCTGCTTCCAGAAGAAAGAAACAAACAACATTTTGCAAAAAGGGTGTGTGCATCAACCAAGTGAACCCTTAAATACCTGGCTTAGCAGAAGAGGCCTAATTAGCTTATTAAATGAGGCATAGCTCCAGCAAATCTGCGGGGGGGGGGGGGGGGGTGGCTGCAGGGTCTCTGAGCACATTTCGCCGGGCGGATCGCTCAAGACCAGTCTTATCACCCGAACGACAGTCTGTACACGCACCCGATTTGGCATGCGGACGACTGAATGACGACTGAATGACGGGACGTTCAAACGACCCGTTGTTCGGAAAAATCCGACGTGTGTATGGGCCTTTACTGTGGTTGGAGCACTGTTCTTCAGGCATGGTGTGTAGACAAAATACTTATAACAATAATGTCAGCAATCCTGTTACACATAGCAATAGGAAGTAGTGGAAGGGTTCTTCAGGGTAAGACAGAAAAGACAGTTTGACCAGTTAATAGACCCTTAGACTATGCAGGTACATTTCAGCATGGCAAACTCAGAATCATGCCAAACATGGGATTTCAAATGTTGCCATTAAGCTGCATTAAATTGCATTTGGAAGGTGCTCGCTGGCCAGCAGACCTGAGGCTGAACTTCCATGCAAGTGTGAAGTTCAGCCTTTCATGTGAAAGAGGTCTAAGTGAGGAGGTGTTTAAAAAACACACACGCAGAGGAGAGAGTGGCACAGATGTCTTGAGGGAGACAGAATTAGTAATACATTATAATTCCATTGTTGACTGAAGGAAATTTGTGGCCGAAAAATTATACTTTAATTTAAAGTGCATTCATCTTTTAAGTGAAAATCAAAGTGTGGTTGCTATTGATTCAGTAAACTACATGAGAAATGAATTACTCTGGACAACAAATTAAGACCATCCATGTATAAAATAGTATAGTTAGCACGTGTTTCCTGCACTGAGCAGAAATAAGCATATGTTGGCTCTTGTTAACGGAATACATGTGGTTTGGAGGGAAAAAAGTTACCATGTTATACGTGATATTGTGGTGGCCATGTGTACAGGAGATTACTGACTTCTTAATAGTACTCTGTGCCAAGTGTTATGTACTATGCTCAGTTTTACTGTGTGATCTCTTGCATTTGAACTTTGTGAAGTTGGCACATACATATGGTACTTCAGAAGAAATAAGCTTGAGGAAGGTGATGCTAGGATAAGCAGCAAAGTCAATGACACAGGCAGGGATAAGCTATTAAGAAGCCTTAGAGCAGTATGTGCAAGAGTACAGTTCCTGTGCAAGAAATGCACTTCTCACTTTGCCTTAGTCTTAAAGCACAGCTGAGCCCACAAACAAAAAGTTGGCCTTCATCACTGAGTACTGCCAGCGATTTGTGCTGGTTGGTTGAATCTGCTGTTTAGTTGAGTTCCGGATAACCAGGACTCTACTGTATCATCTTTCCCTGCTAAATCAGCTATACTTCCATAAATCTAATTAGGTAGACATATATAAATCTGCAGGGTTTTGCTTCTTAGAAAGTTCAGGACGACACCAATAGCACCTGCTGACGTACCAATAGAGTGGTGTAACTACACATTGTGCAACAGCAAAACTTTCATGCCACCCAAATACTCTGGGTAGGGAGTGCTGCATCTGAGAGAGGGCAAGAAGCCATCAACCCCTTCACAATCCTGGCCCCAGTGCCACTGTAGGTGGCTGCTTCCTGAGTTTTTATGCTATGTTTTTATGCTTCAGTGTACTGATCCAGATTTCTGCGGGTTGTTTGACCAGAAGTATGTATTAATCTGGAAAGAAACATTTTGAGAGTTCTGTATGAATGGAATTTGTGATGTCCACTTATGCATTTTTTTTTCTGCCATGGCCATTGTCTGCTGAGTATTCCACAGAGATCTATAAACAAGAATAGACGTTGAAATCACTTTGCCTGAAAAGAAGTTCTATTTCCCTTTTTGTGACACTGCTTAAATTATGTGATAATTATCATGAAAATGAAAAGCAGGCTGCATTGTAAGCATTGTGTTGTTTGGTGTATAGGATCATTTTCCATTCTACTATACTACTGAACAGTAGAGACATCAAAAATAATTATTTGAAGGTATTTGAGTTATAGGCCCATATGCAATTCACTTTTTCACCTGAGTTATCTCCTAGGTGATATTTTTAAAATTGTTGATAAAATCCATTTTAAGCCACCAGAAAGCAAGAAAATACTCAAAATAATTTTGAAAATACTTTTTCATTTATGTTTGGGTACTTTTTTAGTTGAAAAGTGCTGGGAAGTTATTTTAAATAGAAGATGACAAATTATCTCCTAGGTGAAAACTCAGGTGAAAAAGTTAATTGCATATGGGCCATAGATGGGCCATAGACTCTTCTGACTCCTTCCAGTTGTCATGACATTTCTACCTACTTTCTTAGCTTATCGAAAGAGGTACTTGTGTTTAAAACAATGTATGAATATCAGAGTGGGTGGTAATGGTTTTTATCCATTGCAGCAGCTTCTGGTCATGTGATCAGAATTATGAGGTAGATTTGTTTGCTATAAACACTTCACCCAAAAGCAATTTATTTAGGGACTCTTTTACAATACAATATGCAATTTTCACTGGATGCAAGGAACACAAGGAGAAGAAAAACGCATCATGCAGGACTTTTTAAAATTGCATAAAAATCAGAATCAAATCAAAATCAGAATTCTTTGTGGTGTAAACGTGCCCTTTTAAGTTTTATCTATGGCTCTGCATCTCCCCTGACAGGCGATTATTTACACTACATCAAGGACAAGCAGTGATGTACCTCTTTACAGAGTTCACACAGTGACCAACAGCGAAAAAGGCCAATTTTTCCTAAGAGGAGCTGTAAATTGGCAAATGTAAAGTAGAAAATTATCTTTGTGAGAGGAGAGACCCTTTAGCTTTTGTTTACAGTTCCTTAGTTCAGTGACACTTTAAAATTGCAACCCAGTAGAGAGAATAGGGACTCAATTTGTTCCAAAAATGTACTAAGGCCCGGTTCACATTAGCGGTCGCCATCCGGAATCGCCGTGCCGGAGCCGGACCGCATGCAGAACGGACGGAACGGACGCACGGCATAGCAATGAAAGCCTATGCGTCCGTTCACATGCGTCCGTTTCGTCCGGACCGGATCCAGACCGGATCGGGACTCCGGCATAAGACCCAACATGCGCTATTTTTTGGTCCGGCTCCTCCGGCAGCCGTATCCGGAGCGGAGCCGGACTGCACCATCCGGCCAATACAAACCAATGAGAACCGGAGAGCGCACCACACACTGGCTAAAAATCCGGATGTTCTACCCCACTTCTTATGCGTATTGAAGCGGCGATTTTGGATGGGGACACATGGGCAAGCATTTTGGAGTGGAGCAGCAGTGATTTTAAACGTGCTGGAGATGTTGGCAGTATGTCGGAGGTGGAGGTGAGTGCTAAACAGCGGAGGGCCTGATTCCACAGGTCCACCTTCTGCTGACCTCCCAGACCCCAACATTTTTATTCCTTTTCTACTATCTTTTGCCAAACGGATCCGGATTGCATCCTGATGAACGCCTGATGCAAACTGACCGGATCCGGATCGGATCCGGATCAGAACCGTACGGTTCCGATCCGGATCCGTTCCGGATCCGGTCAGGTCATCCGGTCCGTTTGGCAGAGAACCGCAAGTGTGAACGGGGCCTTAAAACTGTGTACTAAAAAATGTACTAAAAACTGTTCACAAAAATGTAGCCATCAAAAATGCATTACACTCATTTTAAGAAGCTGTATACTGACTTCCTATGGCATCTCCAGTGGTCCCTGAGGATACTCAGTTGAGATCTCACAATTGGTCCATGACTGTATATACTCTGTACTTCAAAGGATGTCAGTGTTATATAAACACACAATAATAATATTATAATAATAATAATAATAATAATAATAATAATTATAATTATTATTATTAAGTCCTTTAGCAAATGTAGACAGGATCTTTTAAAATGGTCTGTTGTTGTTGTTGGTCTGTTGTTGTTGTTCGTTGAATTTGCAGCCCTCATCTGGGTAATCCTAAAGCACAATGGTGATTGCTGAAAGGTTAGCAAATTCCTAGTTTTGTGGTTTCATTAAATGTATATGTGTTAGCAAAGCATGCTCATAGTGGTCATAGAGCAGTAGTTATATTCCTCATGAGTCAGTGCCTACTCTGTACTGGAGGAATTTGTCATCCATAGCAGATACTCCACTAACATATTTCTAATGTAGAATGAAAAAAAAATGGGAGAGGAAATTAGGTTTGTTGGTCTGGTGAACACTTGTGTTTCTGGTGTCCTGAAATTACCTCTCACTAACAAGCTGAGGGCTGTAGATGACAACATCAAAGGGGAGCTTTCTGTTCATGTGTCTGATACACTGAGCAAGCCTAGGCATCCTGGTGGCCACATTTTAAAACATGATTTTTAGCTGCACAAAGCTTGTTTTAAATAAAAATTTAACTACTTGCTATCAGATGTATAGTGAGATGTAGACTGGTGCTGCGCTGGTGAGCTACACTGATGTGGGGAACGTATGGATTTGGTTTGGTTTAATCCAACACTCAGGAGCAGATATTTAAGGTTTATGACTGTATTTTTATCAGAGTTTCATCACATCTTCCTGGTCGATCGACTACTCCTAACCACTCCCCCAATGCTAAATCTCCGTCCTGATGCTTAACTATAATATGTGAGTCTGATTTTAACCACTCCCTGACACCTACCTCTACCCTGACCCTCTTTCCCCAGCAATAACTCATTCCTGATGCTTAACATTTCCTCCAATACTAATCCATTTGTTAACCTTTTCTGCTGGGTATGGCTGCAATTATTAAGCTACTACTGTGACACTTCAAAGCACAGGAGTCGAACTCCGGTCTTCGAGAGACATATCCATGCCAGAGTTTAGGATGAACCGAGAATTGGAAAAATGTGTTCTACTCAATGAACTTTCCTGATTCGGGTCCATCGATTAGTTTAGGGTGTGCCGAAAATGTGTGAGGACCTCGGGCCCTTGAGGACTGAAGTTTGACATCCCTGCCTCAAAGTAAATCTATCCTTCCCGTACCTTTACTCCTAATCCTAACCTGTTTATCTGGTTGTTTACACCAACCAATAACCCTAACTAATGCTTATGTTCAATTGTGGCTCTACTTCAGCTTCCTGCTGTAACACAGAAAACTGCTGATTAATTATTGGGTGCCCAATCCAATAAATCTGTTATATACCTATAAAATTGGGGCACACAGTGTTCAAACTTAACAGGTAGTCAAATCAAACTCACCAGCTTTCATCAGTGTAGCGGATATCATCCTTTTGAATGTCTTCTCTGTTCAGGCTAGCTTAAAGGGAACTCTAATAGTACCCATGCTGATCGTTAGCTGTTTTTGAGTCTCACACCTGCAATAAGCATGCAGCCAGTGGAATCAGAACACAGTCAGAGCATCTGATCTGCATGCTCATGCTGCGCCAATGACATAACGTATTAAGCAGAAAATCAGCAAAGACTTCAGGCAACTGGCATTGTTTAATAGATAATGAAGATGGCAGTCTCTGTATTCTTCTTAATTCAGTTTCCCTTTATATTTAATGCTTGGTAGTCTCTTCCCATATAACAGATTATATAGATCTTCCAAACACTGGCAGATGTTCGGAAGTAGGCCAATGCCTCTATGAAGCTATTTATATAGCATTGACCTCTTTTGCACTGCTTTACAGATTACACAGTCTTGTCATTAACTGTCCCTCAGGGTGGCTCACTATCCAATCCCTACTATAGTCATAGGTCCATTAGTCTAAGGCCAATTTTCTGCTGAAGCTATTTTATTTATCTGTATGTCTTTAGACTCTGGGAGTAAGCTGGTGTGCCATGATGAAACATAACATGGGGAGAACATACAAACTCCATGCATGGCCCAAATATGAACTGGGGACCCAGCGCTGCAAGGCAAGAGTGCTATCCACTGCTCCACCATGCCATATATGGTCAAACTGGTCAAACTGTTAAATTATATCATTAATGTGAAATTACATTGGTATGGCCACTGCTGTACTTGGCCTATGCCAGAATCGGTTACATATTTGTAAAAAAATGTTATTGTAAGTTGCATAGGAATTATCAAACTATAAATACATGGTTCTTGTTGGGTGGATAAGGATAAGGATCTTTTTCAGGGCTGAATGAACATTCCTTAAAGACAGATCGGTAGATATCAAATATGGGTTCCTGGGGATGGTAACAATAAATGTTAATAACACTCCCATAACTTCAGTTCCCAAAGCGCGGTGCTTGGGGGTAATATTTGACTCATCTCTTTTATTCCTCATGTTAACTCCATAACCAGCTCCTGCCATCTCCAACTCAAAAACGTATCTCGCATCCGTCCTTTTCTCACTCAAGACACAACGAAAATGTTAATACATGCTCTTATAATTTTTCGTCTGGACTACTGCAACATACTACTTTGTGGACTACCTTCTAACAGACTGGCCCCGCTCCAGTCGGTACTGAACTCAGCTGCTCGTCTCATTCATCTTTATTCTCGATCTGATCTTTCTCTGCTGGCCCTCTCTGTCAAGCTCTTCACTGGCTGCCAATTAACCAGAGGATCCAGTTCAAGCTCCTAACCCTAACCTACAAAGCTCTCCACAATCTCTCTCCCCGGTACATATCCTCACTAATTTCCAGATACAAACCCAATCGCAATCTCAGATCTGCACATGATATTCTGTTGTCCTCCTCCAGAATCACCTCCTCACATTCACGCGCTTCACCCCTCCTCTGGAATGCCCTCCCACAACACATCCGTCACTCGCCAACCTTTGTGACCTTTAAACGCTCTCTAAAAACTAATTTGTTCCGACAAGCATATGCGTTACCTTAGGCCACTTCCCTTTGTCCTGAGACCAAATTGCACTCCTCGGTATCTTAAAACACACTGCCTCTATATATTTTATCGTATACTACCCCTCCTCTTGTTCCCCCCCCCCCATTCCCTTTAGATTGTAAGCTTGCAAGGGCAGGACTCTCTCCCCTTTTGTGTCTTGGAAATCATTATACATTTTACTCATCATGTTACTTTTATCACTGTCATTACCAATTCTATATTTTGTATTTTGTATCATTTTTTGTATTTTGTCACTGATTATGTATCTTGTATATTGGTGTACACCATTGTCTGTACAGGGAGTGCAGAATTATTAGGCATGTTGTATTTTTGAGGAATAATTTTATTATTGAACAACAACCATGTTCTCAATGAACCCAAAAAACTCATTAATATCAAAGCTGAATATTTTTGAAAGTAGTTTTTAGTTTTAGCTATTTTAGGGGGATATCTGTGTGTGCAGGTGACTATTACTGTGCATAATTATTAGACAACTTAACAAAAAACAAATATATACCCATTTCAATTATTTATTTTTACCAGTGAAACCAATATAACATCTCAACATTTACAAATATACATTTCTGACATTCAAAAACAAAACAAAAACAAATCAGTGACCAATATAGCCACCTTTCTTTGCAAGGACACTCAAAAGCCTGCCATCCATGGATTCTGTCAGTGTTTTGATCTGTTCACCATCAACATTGCGTGCAGCAGCAACCACAGCCTCCCAGATACTGTTCAGAGAGGTGTACTGTTTTCCCTCCTTGTAAATCTCACATTTTATGAGGGACCACAGGTTCTCAATGGGGTTCAGATCAGGTGAACAAGGAGGCCATGTCATTAGTTTTTCTTCTTTTATACCCTTTCTTGCCAGCCACGCTGTGGAGTACTTGGACCCGTGTGATGGAGCATTGTCCTGCATGAAAATCATGTTTTTCTTGAAGGATGCAGACTTCTTCCTGTACCACATGTTTTTCTTGAAGGATGCAGACTTCTTCCTGTACCACTGCTTGAAGAAGGTGTCTTCCAGAAACTGGCAGTAGGACTGGGAGTTGAGCTTGACTCCATCCTCAACCCGAAAAGGCCACACAAGCTCATCTTTGATGATACCAGCCCAAACCAGTACTCCACCTCCACCTTGCTGGCATCTGAGTCGGACTGGAGCTCTCTGCCCTTTACCAATCCAGCCACGGGCCCATCCATCTGGCCCATCAAGACTCACTCTCATTTCATCAGTCCATAAAACCAAAAAAAATCAGTCTTGAGATATTTCTTGGCTCAGTCTTGACGTTTCAGCTTGTGTGTCTTGTTCAGTGGTGGTCGTCTTTCAGCCTTTCTTACCTTGGCCATGTCTCTGAGTATTGCACACCTTGTGCTTTTGGGCACCCCAGTGATGTTGCAGCTCTGAAATATGGACAAACTGGTGGCAAGTGGCATCTTAGCAGTTGCACGCTTGACTTTTCTCAGTTCATGGGCAGTTATTTTGCGCCTTCATTTTTCCACACGCTTCTTGCGACCCTATTGACTATTTTGAATGAAACGCTTGATTGTTCGATGATCACGCTTCAGAAGCTTTGCAATTTTAAGAGTGCTGCATCCCTCTGCAAGATATCTCACTATTTTTGACTTTTCTGAGCCTGTCAAGTCCTTCTTTTGACCCATTTTACCAAAGGAAAGGAAGTTGCCTAATAATTATGCACACCTGATATAGGGTTTTGATGTCATTAGACCACACCCCTTCTCATTACAGAGATGCACATCACCTAATATGCTTAATTGGTAGTAGGCTTTCGAGCCTATACAGCTTGGAGTAAGACAACATGCATAAAGAGGATGATGTGGTCAAAATATTCATTTGCCTAATAATTCTGCACTCCCTGTATTATTATGTACCCCATGTTTGTTTCTTACTTTGTACAGCGCCATGGAATATGTTGGCGCTTTATAAATCAATAATAATAATAATAATGGTATTAGGGTCAGTGATTATATAGTATATCACCACTTACAGGATCTCAAGCATAACATTTAACATGCATGAACAAGGATGTTGCTTGTGAAGATGAAGGAAGTGATGTTAATTTTATATCATGTACTATGATATGCTGCTGACACTGTGCTTTATATTTATTAGTGTGACTCATAAGTTCCAGAAGGGGACATAGTGTGCATGATCCATACTGACAGTGTACACCAACTGCACACCCTTCAAGCTTCCTTCCTACACCCCAGTAAAGTATTGCTCATGGTGTCATCCCATGGCTCTGGTTAATTTCATTGGCTCCAAAACTCCACATGGTTTGGTTCTGTCAAAGCTCACCAGATATTTTTACACACCTTATGAGCTGCTTCCCTCCTTTACTTGTTTAAATTGGCTACTATATTTCGGCCTGAGCCAAATCAAGAGGAAACAAAGTGGAAATGATTTGACAGCAGAATAAAAGGCGCTGGTCACCATAGAGAGTGATATTGCTAATGTAACAATAAACATTGCCAGCTGCACATATAACTCATCCGCTAAACAAACCACTTTGTGAAAATGAGCTGATTGTAATCTTGTAGTATTTTAGAACAATGTCCTAAAGTTCTACCCATCTAAACATAAAAAATTTGAATTTATTCTTGTTATTTTAGTAGTTGTGGTTTATGCCTCACTACACGCACTTCCTTCCTGCTTCAGAATCAGAATCAGTTTTTATTTTCGCCAAATACAGCAGGGCTATACTCGGAATTATTTGTGGTACACATGGCATGGGCATAGTATAGGAAGACAAGACACACAACACAACAGTTGGAATTACAGTAATGGTATAGGTCTGACCCTCAGTAGTGCAGACCCCGGTCAACAGTTACTGTTCTTCCTGCCGTGCAGGAACAGTTCAATAATAATAATATTGATTATAATAACAATAATTGATAAATGACGATGAGGTTAATGTTAATAGTGATGAGGATGGTGATGGTGGCCCCCCATGCTGCCCTGGGCAGTGAGAACCAAGGCAGCAGCGGCGAGAACTGTCTGGAAGGCCCTGCTAGGGCACGCCAGAAGGCAGGCCTGACAGGGGGAGATTGGAGTTCAGTAGCCGAACCGCTTGGGTGAAGAAGGTGCTCTTCCGTGTGGTGGTTTTGCATGGTATAGTCCTGTAGCGGCGGCCCAGTGGGAGAAGCTTGAAGTAGCAACTGCCTGGATGGGAGGGGTCACGGGAGATCACAGTGGCCCTCTTCCTCATCCTAGCAGAGTGGAGGAGTTCCAGGGGTGGAAGAGGAGACCCGATGATCCTTTCTGCGTCCGTTATGACTCTCTGCAGTTTGTATTTATCGCTGGCCGTTGCACCCATGTACCAGACAATGACTGAGGAGCAGAGGATGGATTCTATAGTGGCAGTATAGAAGCTGGCCAGCAGATTCCTGGGCATGCCGAATCTCTTCAGTTGGCACAAGAAGAACAACCTCTGCTGAGATTTCCTCTGAATTTTGGTGGGGTTCTGCCCCCACTTCAGGTTGTTGGTGAGAGTTGTGCCGAAGAACCGCACAAATGACACCCTAGAGACTTCAGTACCCCCAATGAGGACAGGTGGGAGGGGGGGAGGATTCTTCCTGAAGTCCACGACTAGTTCAACGGTCTTTGCGGTGTTGAGTACTAGATTATTGTCACTGCACCAGTTACAGATTCTCTCTACTTCGCTGCGGTACTCGTGCTCCCCGGTGCTGCCAATTAGGCCAATGATGGTGGTGTCGTCTGCAAATTTGATGACTTTCACAGAGTCCGCGGATGATATGCAATTGTTGGTATAAAGGGAGAACAATAGTGGTGACAGTACACAGCCTTGTGGAGCCCCATGTATTGGTGGTTTTGACGCTGGAGTAGCAGTTGCCGAGCTTCACCTGTTGCATTCTGTTTGTCAGAAAGTCCTTGATCCATGCTCGAAGGGTGGGGTCAACACCGAACCGCGTCAGATTTGTGAGCAGGATGTCTGGGCAGATCATGTTGAACGCAGAGCTGAAATCTAGGAACAGGATCCTGGTGTAGGAGGCAGGGTTGTCAAGGTGCTCTGTGATGTATGCCAGGCTGGCATTGATGGCGTCCTCCACGGATCTATTTGCTCTATAAGCAAATTGGAGCTGGTCGAGGTGGGCGTTCGTGTGCTTCTTCAGGTGGGCAAGGACCAGCCGTTCAAGGAGCTTCATAACATTGGAGGTTAGGGCCACTGGACGGAAGTTGTTGTGCTCAGTGCTGCCGGGTTTTTTGGGGACTGGTACAATTGCGGACTGTTTAAAACACGAGGGGACAGTACCGTCCGATAATGACCGCTCGAATAAGGAGGTGAGCACAGGGGCTAACTGATCGGCACAGGTTCTCAGGCAGATTGACGACACTCCATCTGAGCCGGAAGACTTCCTAGGGTTCAGCTTTCGGAGGTGACGGAGTACCTCTAGTTCATGGACAGCGACAGGGGCCAGGGCACCGAGTTCGCCCGAGGGGAAGGTCACCTTGGCCAGCGCTGTGAGGTCCTCATGCTGGTTTGGTTGCCTCTTAGCCGGTGCTGTGTGGTCCTCATGCTGGTTTGGTTGCCTCTCGAACCTGCAGTAGAACTCATTGAGCTCCTCTGGCACCCGAAGGCTCGGGGCTGCAGGTTGAGCCACGGGTTTGAAGTTCGTGGCTGCGCTCATGCGCTTCCAAACCTCCCGTGTGTTGTTTGATTGGAGGTAGAGCCCCAGTTTGTCGGAGTAGGCCCTCTTTGCTGATCGCAGGTCTCTTTTCAGGGCATACCTGGCCTCTCTGTATTTCTCAGGGAAGCCAGACCTGTGCGCTTCCTCCTTGCGTTTCCGAAGTCGGCGGAGCTTGTCGTTGAACCACGGCTTATTGTTGGGGAAGACCCTGAAGGTCTTGGATGGAATACACGCTTCTTCGCAGAAGCTGATGTAGAAGGTGACATTCTCGGCCCATTCATCGAGGGAGGGTGCCTCCAGGGTTGACCAGTCGGTGGTGTCAAAGCAAGCCTGGAGTTCCAGTTTTGCCTCTGCTGTCCATTCTTTGATGGTTTTGACGGTGGGCTTAGAGGTCTCCAGGAGCCTCCTATAGGTGGGGATCAGGTGGATCGTGTTATGGTCAGAGTTTCCCAGGGGGGCACCTTGGGTGGCCTTGTATGCGCTCTTATGGACTGTGTAGCAGTGGTCCAGGGTGTTACCGTTTCTGGTGGGGCAGGTTATGTGCTGCCTGTAGCGGGGCATCTCCTGGCATAGGTTCTCCTTGTTAATGTCTCCCAGGATGATGAACAGAGCCTCTGGGAGGGATGATTCCCACCGCGAGATACAGTCACTGAGGGCTTGCAGCGCAGTCTTGGAGCATGCGTCGGGAGGGATGTAGACCCCAATGAGGACAAGGGAAGAGAACTCCCTGGGGGATTATTTGGGCTTGCAGTTAATGGCCAGAAATTCAACATCTGGGGTACAGGTCTTGTTGAGAGTGGTGATGTTGGAGCACCAGGAGGTGTTCATGTAAAAGCAGATCCCCCCACCTCTCATTTTCCCAGAAAGGGCTATGTCGCGGTCTGCCCTTAGGAGGTTGTAGCCAGGTACGTGTAGAGAGTTGTCGGGGTGCTGTCGCTCAGCCAGGTCTCAGTAAAACGGAGAACAGGGGTGTTCTTGCTGATCTGGGGTTTGCTACCGAGTAGGAGGAGCAGCTCGTCCAGTTTGTTGGGGTGTGAGCAGACATTTGCAAGTAGGATGGCCGGGACGGGAGTGCGTAGTCCTTTTCTTGAAGGAGGAAGTGCGCGTAGTGAGGCTTGCAACGCTTCCAATAGGACGCATGCAAGCTGTTTTAAGCGCATGCAGGACGGCGGAATTAGGCGTAAATAACTCCTTATCATCCAGCCGCACAGCTGCAGCAATTAAGGCTAATTTTAATTACGATCGTTAACCCATCCCTGATCGTGAAACAGGAAATGACACAGAGGGCGACATCACAATCAGGGCAGTAGAAGCGTGATTCCTTTTGGACTTTTCCCCCTTTGCTATCAGTCTTAGGCGGCAGGCAGAGAGTAGTCAAAATCCAGGCAGAGGTCGGTGCAGACGGCAGGCAGAGAGTAGTCAAAAACCAGGCAGAGGTCGGTACAGGTGGCAGGCAGAGAGTAATCAGATTCCAGGCAGAGAGTAGTCAAAATCCAGGCAAAAAAATCTGTAACAGTAAAGCTATGTACCCACATTGTGATTTTGCCGAAAGCCGGCGATTTTTTTTTCTAGCACAGAATGGTCGTTTTTGTGATATCACGATGTGGATACAGATGCATGACCACGCAAACATTGTGCTGCAATAACGACCGTGACAGCAGATCAGATTGCTAAGATCCCCGACGACTCCTGCACAAAGTACCGCGATCGCTTGAAGCCTTGTTCACTCCCAACATGTAATGTTACGTGACGTCACGCATACCCACTGGCAGGAAGAGGTGTCGCTGATGACCGTCGTCAAGGGGACGTCACAGGACCCATCTTGTGGTGATGATGGAGCGTAAGGCAGATCCGCAGAAGCACTTAGTTCGGAAGCAGTTGGAAACCAAATGTCTATATGTTATTAAGATCCTGTGCTTTCAAATGAGCTTATCTGCCATGGTAGTCATGTGACACAGGGGAGAGATCAAATTACAACGTGTGATTATAGACAAACGAGGGGGGATTAGGCAGGCTAAACTCTCAGCATACATACTGGGTGCATTTCTCTATGTTATCCTTCTATCCTGTGCAATAGATCAGGTCCAGATGGGAGAATTAGACAGGCTATACTCTCTACATACATACTGGGTGTATTTCTCTCTGTTATCCTGCTGTCCTGTGCCAGAGATCAGATGGAGAGGGCAATTAGACAGGCTAAATTCTTCTAGACACATCCAGGCTGTATCTCTCTGTCATGTGCAATAGTTCAGGTCCACTTTAATTTTAAGTGCCGTCCCGATGATGTCATTCCGCTCCGTACCGCCACTAATTGGCCACTGAAATCCAGGAAGAAGAGAGAAGCTGGGGATCCCGGTGGCTGGCTGGAGAGGCCTGGAGTCTTTTCTGGGCAGCGCGGATCAAGTGCGGGATCCAGGTAAGCAGCAGCTGCTATTTTAACTAGCTCGAGCGTAGCTGGGGCTTACCGCTTCCAGCATCTAAACCTTAGCCCAAGCTATGCTCGGGAATACCGCCAGGGGGCAGGCGATCAAGCTGAAAGTAAGTGTATACACTAATGTTCATTATTGCCTAAACTAACAATAAAAATAGTGGGAATAGTCTTACTAGTCACATAGAGGGATTACATCATGCACTGGAGGATGTGTGAAGCTAAATACTTACCTGATGATGGATCAGGGAACCTTACAGCGACACCTCATGACGAACGAGGTTCCCCGATCCAGCTTGCTGCACGTGGGAACATTCAATGTCACACGTCGGGCGCGAGTTGAAACGATCACTGAACTTTGTGCTGGAGTCGTTGAGGATCTTAAACATCCGATATGCCATGATGGTCATTATAGCCTAATCACGCACTCGTACCCGCCTCACAGGATTGCAGAAACGATCGCTCATCACCCCCCAAAAATACCGGTCTTCGGAAGAATCGCGAGGTGGGTACGGGCCTTGAGGCTGCTTCGTTGTGATTATACAGATCACAGTAAACAGGTAAGCTTGTAGTGGCTGGGAAGGGTGTAGGGCTTGATGGCTTTTCACAACAGATCATTTATCAAAAACCTCTGACCTTAAAAGGAACTCGAGAAAAGAGACAAATGGAGGCTGCCATCTTCATTTACTTTTAAACAATACCAGTTGCCTAGCAGTCCTGCTGATCTCTGGCTGCAACAGTGTCTGAATCATACACCTGAAATGAGCATGCAGCTAATCCAGCTAGACTTGAGTCAGAGACATCTGATCTGCATGCTTGTTCAGGATCTATGGCTAAGAGTATTAGATGCAGTGGATCAGAGTTAATGTACATCATTGTTTAAAAGGAAAGAAATATACCAGCCTCCTTTTCCAGGAAATATTTTTCTAATCAATAATGATAGAGTAAAAATGTATGCCTGTTCATTATGATCTGTGGACTCAAAGTAAAGAAGCACCTTCCAGTACCTGGTATGATCCTTTTGTTGGTAAAATATAAGTTAAGTTTTCATTAAACAATGTTTTCTCATGGCATTATTTCCGATTGAAAATTTGTAGAATAACGTGTATGTAAAATGTTGTTCAATGACCCAAACCAGTCACAGTTTGCATTAGATAATACAGTATGCCAAAGCATAAAAAGTCCAATTAAACTTAGCATCCTTTTAATGTAGCATTAAATATCTGTTTAGACCTTGAATTGTCATTGCTGCTACGTGCAGCTACAGCAAGCTGTATAGTCTGTACTCCCCTGAAGCCTGTTTACTGAAACAGAACTGGCAGTGTTTTCTTGGCTGGGTGCTAAAGTTTTTAATATCATTAATATATTTGTTCAACCTGGTGTGAACTTTGTTACCACTTTTTCAATGTAACACTACTATTTACAAAGGCTATACAGCCAAAATAAATAACTCTTCTATTGTGCTGCTTAATAATATGACTTGGGTGAAAACTTTGGCAATCTTTTTTTCATGATTCAGAAGTAGAGTTCTTAGTTTGAGGTGGACCAATGAACTTTTTATTCCTCCTACTTGAGGAGCCCTGAGTTGTGTGTGTATAGTAAAGGGTAAGTCCACCCAAAACAAATATGTCTGTAATTGTGCTGGTGAGATAAATTGGCCACCTCTCTTTTTTATTATAAGGAGAATTCGTATGTGAGATTGTTGCACTAGGTCTGGACTTATGAAGGAGGATTCTCATCAATGAGGCCCCCAAAACATAAAAGGAAACAGTGGAATACCAGCCTGTTTGCATTTGCTGAAGACCATCAGTCTGCACATGACTGACCCATTCATTATAAATATGAAGCAGGTGTATTGGGCAGTACTGCCGTGGTGTAAGCCTACTTCATACATCAAAAACGTCTCAAAGCTTTGCTAAAGCAAACCTGTAGTTTAAGAAAAGTAACAGATGTTATGCACTTATTACAGCTAGGACAACTACTACTAGTTTACAGAAAGATGGCATCTGCATAGGAGAATTTTCGAAGCTTTTGAGTCAGCCAGAAACTTCATAGCTGGTGAGCAGCAGACTTGCCTACTTGATATTAATTTATTTCACAGTGGTGTAACTAGGCAACTCAGTGCTCTAGTGTGAATTGTACATTGGGCCCCCTCGTACAATTGAAATGTACCAAAACCTGCCAAGAACAGCTGCAGTAACAAAGAGGTTTAAAGCAAACTTGTGGGCAAATAAGGAAAAAAATATAGATAGCATATTAGATGGAAGCATCTATATGATCCAGAGGCTTCCTGTGTCCTCCTCAAACCCTCTGCTGCTTGCTGGGACTCTCTTCTTCCTTGCGGCCATGCTCCCCTCCATGTACCATGGTAGCCACTGCTCGTCTGCGCAAGCCATGGGCAAGCTTGTGCAGAGGCATGAAGCCACTTGTGCATGGCTTTTTCCTCCATGCATGAGTGGTACTGTGCATGCATGGCCAGGAGTCACACAGGCACACTAGGGCCATGCTCATACATGGAGGGGAGCGAGACTACAAAATTAAATCTGACAAGCTCTTGTCAGGTTTGCTTAGAGGGTCCCAGCGCTGGGTGGGTGGGGTCAAGGATGATGGGGACAGCCTCAGGACTATCCGGAAGTTTCCCTCAGCCAAGTTAAGTATATAACTTTTATTTCTGTCTTCATTTCAGGTTTGCTGTAAGGGCGGGAGGTGAACAGTTTGTTAATGATTACCACAATTCAAAGCATATACAGAGGTGATCATTGCCAGCATAGCACCAATGTGAAACTAATGCAGCAGTTAAAGGAGTGCCTCTTTAGTCCAGGGTCCCTGGTGCAGTCGCTACCTCTGCATCTCCCATTAATACGCCACTGTTATTTCACTTCAGATACACTGCAGGGTCAAAGGCCTGAACTGTCCAAAGCAGCTCCCTTCTATCACAGTTTATAATCATTACACTATCTACAGAATTTACAGGAAACCATTTGTTTATGTTGGCTTATATTTAATTCTTGCTGTTAACATTGTGCCCTTGACTCAATTCATAACATTGCCTTATTGGGAATTCTGCCACTTGTCTTTACTATTTATTTAAGAAGTGTAATTTGTAAAGCCAAGTATGGACTTTCATTATTCACGTATGACTCTAAATGCAGTATCCAGCCTTCTGCTATACTGTGAGCAAAACATGAAACTGGAATAGAAAGTCATGCCTCCTGTAGTCCTTTTTCTGTACAACATGCCAACTTATTTAGTGAATATAGTGAATGAGCTGTTGGTGTATTATATTATTTTTTTGTTATATAGAGACAACATCTCCCGTAGTGCTGTACATAGTACAAAACAAATATTGGCGAACATAAATACATGTGAAAACACTGTACGATCAAGACATCCAGCAATACAAGTACAAAATACATATATAGTCAATGTGTGGTTTGAGGCATCACCAATATTGGTACATGTTCATATGATAAATTACAACAGACAAAGAAACAATAGGAGGAGAACCTTGCAAGCTTACAACCTAGAGGGATGTATGTCAGTAAACCTGAATTCCATGTTAATCAGTTTTTCAAATCAGTCTGCTCCCTTGGTAGTCAACTCTAAATTTGAATATACTGAATTTTTTTCTTATTAGTTTTGCAACATTTTGGACTCATATCCTTGTCAAATCTTAGTGGATTCTAAAGAACCAGGGGATTATTATTGTTGATGTCAGCAAAAGGGTATTAAGTCTGCCAACAGAGTGGTGTACAGAGGACTAAAATAGGTTCGCTGACTAGAACTTCTATGGACAGTATCTTTGTGACAATATCATGGATAATGTATTTGTGACAATATCAGTTTACAAGGCACAGCGTTACCGTGTAGATCCATTTGGTTAAAAATGCCATCCTTATCAACACAACTCTATACATTACAAATATTTTAACACACTAGCATACAGATCTGTGTTTCCTATGGCAACTGCTGTAAGGCTTTCCATGTACTGTGCTGCCGCTGCAATAGCTTCTTAGAGCCATAGTCAGCTGCTGCAGATATAGGACTGTTCCAGCTGCTGTATATAAATTCTAAGCACACCAATGGACCTGTAAGATCTGTCTTTTTTGTGCAATAAAACTGTAAATAAGTATATTGAATTTTTTTAGTCAACAGCTGCAAACTGAAGTTGAAAGATAGTATTTAATGGTATTCAGTTACAAAAGGACTTGTGTAGCACTGACATAAGCTGGATTTTGTGCTAAGTGAGAGTTACTCTTTAAGTATTAAGGCTGCTGTATGCTAAACTGCCTTTTTTATTTTAGTTCTGCTTTCAAAATCTATCCCGTGCTGTATTTGTACCTTTAACATAAATAATTTATAGCAACATTTCTTTCCAGTTTATAATTGTCATTGACCTTATCTCCTCCATTTAATAAAGTACTTTACTATGTCATGTGTTGTGCAGCTACCAACACATCATTCGATACAGCAACATTTACAGGGCTGTACCAAAAACTAGAAAGATATTATTTAATGGCAAACCAGTTGTAAAATTGAATAACACTTTTTTAGGAAATCTTTGCAATAAATAGCAAGATTACAGAATAAATAGGAAGAGATGAGAGTCCTATTGATAAGGGTTCTCCAGAAAAATGCCATTAGTTTTTTCTGAAATAACATTTTTCTGTCTGCCACATTTATAAAGGTGTCTACTGGATGAAAAGACTGCATCTTTTCAGCATGATGATCACGTGACTTTTTTATTGGCATTTACCATTGCAAAATTTGTAAAAGGGTAATCAAATCTGATAGGGATCTTTGAACGTGACAGACCCCATTAACAATCAATAGTAGTGAAGAGGGGTATTTGTTTAAAAATGGGCATCACTTTGCTATTATTGGTTCTCTGCAGATAGGATATGTGGGAAGAACCAGCCATTCATGATTAGAAAAGTTATGGAGGGTTTAGATTGCCACTTTTGTGAACTTACTGTACTGCAGTTCTCTACTTTATAGTACTGTAAGTGAACACCAAATTTTATACATGTATACAAAAGTGAAAACGTACTAAAGTGTGTAAATGTGCCATCAAGTTTAAGTGTAAAGTTCATAGTAAAATGTGATGTGTTGCACACACCACAAACAGTGACTGTAGACATAGACAAGAGTCATTAAGATGTAAGTGACTGTGTAAGATAAGAAGAGCAGGTCATGCTATGACAGGTAGCACAAAGAATATGAGAAGTGCTGGAACTATGGAATGCAGTGTATGATTCATGGTGGCAGCACTTAACATTACTGGCTGTTGAACTTTTCAAATGGTAGCTGACCTGGTAAACTAGCACGCAATACTAATGAAGTCAACCTGTATGTATAGGTACTCGAAGTAAGCAAAACATCTCTCATTCTTCTTCTTGTTCTATAACAGTGATAAATTAAATCTGATTGCTGCATATTTAGTTTTTCACATTGCTGCACTTTAACCTTTTGGGCTTAGTGATGTTGGTTTCACTTTTAGTTTAAACCGTCCTGTTACTAGTTTAACTTACGGTAGTTATACTGGTGATAGAGTAAGGTGAATATGGAGCCTTCAACTATCCCACCTTTCATCTTAATCTGCTACTGCAGAATGTACTGTACTGTATTGCAAACTTCATGACAGAGCTGAACCTAAGCACTGGCTATGTACACACCTAGGAAAATGATTTTGAAAATTGATAATTCCTGGTGACAGTCTTGGATCTGTTGTCTGCTCAAGAGCCTGTTTTCCTCAGTGAATAGGGTAATGATGAACTAGAAGGCTCTCTCTGTGGGCACCAGAACAATGATAAACTGTTTTGCAACTTGACAGGATAGGAGGCCGCCGATGTGAGGTGATACCTGTATAGTGCTTGATATTCACCCAAACCATCATAAACAATCATTTAAGGTGATGAAAGTCGAAGGAAATGTAGCTGGATTACCAGTGGCTTCCCTGAAGTCTGTCTGGTGTGTGTTACAGAAAAGGCATACAGTTGTTGTCAGAATGATTATAATGCATTTTGCAGCATCTGAGTGATGACACAGATGAAGGTAAAAAAAGGGCACCAAAGGAAGACTTCTTTCACTTTACAGAGGTGTGTTTTGAGAAGATGGATAAGTGGGTCAGATGGTCACTACATTTGCATCATTTTGATTCTTTGTAAGGAAATGCATTGACATTATAAGACTGAACTTTGCAATGAGGTCACAGACAGCAATTCAAGATGAATTCTGGGAAATTCACCTGGGTCTCTCTGGGCCCCAGGAAATATAACCGTAATTTACAAATTGCAATCATCATGAGAGAGCCTCACATTGCCTGCTCCTCTGATGCATGTTTTGCAGCTGTTAGCACTTAAAAGGTGCCCATTAACAGTACAATCTTTTCATCAGATGCAATATTTTGATGCACTTTTTATGACTGTAAGTGATCGTATGGTAACTATCAATTGTTCCCATAAAGGGGTAAATTAAGGCATGTTGTCTCTTCCGATACGATTGTAAAATCAAACTCAAAAATTAAATTTTCTGTTTCAATCGACCAAAGAATCATTTTACAATGATTTTTGCCACACACTGCACAGTTTTCTGTGCAATTTGATCATTAAATGTGCATCAGAAGATTGCATCTGATTAAAAAATTGCACCGTTAATGAGCACCAAAGGGGGACTGATGCTTGTTAAGTATGCATAGGACATTCAGGAGGGAGCCAGGTGATGTGTAAAACAACAAGGAAGTGAGTGGAACCTGCCACAGTTCAAAAAGTCACCTGATATTACCTCCTGAGAGAACAACGTCTGCTCAGTTTTTAAGTGTAATCAAGATCAAATGTGGGGTCATCAGTCATTAATTGCCTCTTTCCCCTAAATTTTTTTTTTTTAATCTCTCCCTCTCCTGTTACAATTTAATATAATTAGCCTCTCCCCCTCATCTAATTTCCATTGCTGCTCTCATAGTTCCAAGATTGCGAGCACCTCTCCCAGAATCGTATTGCATTTGTGTTTTAAGGTTTTAGTTTGCATTTGCATTTTTAGGGTGTTTTGCATTTTTTTAAGCCTGCGTTTGCGTTTAACATTTTTTAGGCTGCATTTGTGTTTTTAAGATAGTAGAAGGCTGAATTCGATACTGAAACTCACTTATCAGAAATGTTTAACAGTGGGTGAGGTTTAGCTAGGTAGTACTAATGTACTTTGCCTTTATTACATCAGTAGCATTAGTAATACAAAGATTTTTTTTTTAGCTTGCATCTCCTTTAAAGCTCATGTCCTCAAATGATTGCCATTTTTTTTATTTCATCCTGTTTCTTCTATATAATAAAAAGATGCTCCCCAAATCTCCATCATACTGACCAAAGGTTAGAATGGACGCTGCTCCACTGGCAATAGTGGAAGAGGTATGGTGAGGATTTTCTTGTGAAGTGCATACTTTTTTAATAGGCGTAAATCACAATAATAGTTTGGATTCAGTGTGTGCAGCTGCTTCTAACTCGCCACTGTATGTCACCACAATGGCTAAGTCACTAACCACTTATGAGGCTATAGAGGGCACAGTGACTTGGTGGTGGTGGAGTTATGAGCAGGGTGGTGGTGCACAATGGTTTAATGATGAATAAGGGTCATAGGGGTGTGTGGGAATGTTATGAGCAGGACATGCAGGTCATGTAGTACGATAAGATGAGCTGCACGGTGAGTGCCATAAATAATATATGGACGTAGGAGCCATTGTGGATTGCTGTTGCTGGAGGCTAGGAGTTCATAATGGTGCATTGGTGGCTGTCATTTCTCTGTTACATGTCATTGTTTACTCAGTTTTTCTGTAACTGAAGTTGCTGTCATCCAGTAACATGCCACTGTTTTGTATAATGCTTTGCTCCCAGAGGCTCCATTTAAAACTCCAGGTACTCTTATGTAATAGCAAGGTGGAAGTAACTATATAATTCACTGTTACTTTCACAGCAATCATCACGTTGCAGCTTCCAGTCTCTGTCAGCACTTAGCTTCTGACACAATGCAGCCCTCCTATGTGTTAGAAGTTAGAGGTGGTCTTATGCTGGGCATACACAGACAGCGGCTCGATGCCGGCGCGTCACCGCTCGTCCGCGTGGATTGATTCCCTTTCGTCCCCGCGGGTATGCCTTATCAGCCGCTCGATTCTCCGCTATTGTCCGCCAATCAAGCGGGGAATCTATCCGACGGGTCATCGAACCTGTCGGATATTATCAATCGAGCCATCAGCGGCTCGATTGATAAGGGAGAATCTATCCATGTATGCCCAGCATAAGACTATATTTTTAAATTCTAAAAAGCTGGGAACATACTGCCAGGTGCCCCAGAAAGCCGGAATGCACTCAGGGAAGATGGAAAGCTAGAAAAGATTTGGGTTGCTGGATCTGGGCTACAATATAGGTGCACTGGACAGTTGGGGCATACTTTGAAGAGTGCTAGAAAAAACTGTAGTAGCAAACTATACAGAGCACTTCACATGACATGCACCTCCATTACTGTGAACTCACGCTATGCACCTGAGTGAACCTAACTTGCCTAGTCTCCATGCTCCATCCAGTGACTGACTAAGCATTACCTTGTACACATACTGTGCTGCGTGATCTGGTCTTTCTTGTATTCCTGTATTGTCATATTGCTGTATGTCACCCCTAAATATTGTCTGTAACCTAAACTAATGTCCAGCGCTGCGTAATATGTTGGCGCTTTATAAATACAATAAATAATAATAACATTAATAATAATGTGCATTGGAAGATTCAGTTATTCAGTTCCACAGAGCATCAAAAGATTAGGAGCATAGCTTGGAGTGTGTGTGCTGTACTATTGAAAGTCAGAGCAAGCAATATAGTGTTACCATTTTCCGGCACTTGTAAAGGCTACATATGGGTAGTGCATAATTTGAACGATGCCACCCATTATTTCCTCCTATCTAAGACTGCTTGATTCAAAAACAAAATAAAATACCATAAAAAAGCTTTATTTTTTTCTTCAGGAGGAGCATTTGGGGGGGGGGGGGCTCTGGCCATGGAAAGTGCACTACTAGTGGGCCAGCAGGCTGGGATTGGGATCTTGCTGCCCCCTATACTCCGCATGGCAGTGATAGAGAGGAGTGCACTACAGTTGCCCTAAACCCTAAATGGTTGTGTAACTACTTCTGTAAGTTTAATAAGGTACCAAAAGATTGGCTGCATGGCAATAATGATGGAGCCCTGTCTTGTGAATCCCCAACAAATGCGCAGAGCATGGAGAAACAGCAAATGCACTGGCCAGAAGATTCTTTCTGAAGTCTAAAATGATATTCAAAGCCTTTTTCTTACATAGCAATATAACTAGAGAGGGAGCGGTATGGGAGATTTGTTTTTATTCTCATTCTTGGAGTTTAACTTGCATCAAAAGTTAACTATTTCTGTTGAAATTAGTTCAGATTGGTAAAACAGCACTGTTGCTGGATCTAGTGCACAGTAGGCATAAATATGCAGAGATCAATGTGTCACTCTTGGAACAGCCTAGACTTCAGTGTGTTTAGCTGGTCATAGGACATAGTTCCTTAATAGATTCCCTTTAATAGCTTGTGGCTTGGATTGTAGCCATATTTACTTTTGCAGGGGAAAAATAATATCTTTAAATGGTTAAGAATGTCAAATCTTAAGTGATCATTCTGAATTTAGTTTCAGTGTAAATAGTAATCCACGACAAGAGGCTGGCACCACAAAAATCAAAGTTACGCTCTTTATTGATTAGTCATTAAAAATGACATAAAGGTTAAAGATGATAAAAATGGCAATAGCAGCGACAGCCCGCTGTTTCGAGCCTCCTAGCTCTTTCTCAAGCCACTCAGCCATGAACTTTGATTTTTGTGGTGCAAGCCTCTTGTCGTGGATTGGATTAAAGGTCCCTATGGTACTGGGATCTAAGGCTTGGGCACACAACCATTTTTCCTCTACATGGGTGCTCCTCCATCTTCACCTTGTGGACAGTGTAAATAGTATAAACTTTTTTGCTGTAAACCGCAATCTGGCTATTTTAACGTTTGAAGATTTTGCACTAACTCCCATTTTAGCAACTACCGTTGCTCGTCGACCACTTGTTTAGCTGAAGGCTACATCATGTGACACCATAATAAACGACAACATTGATAGAAACTGTGTTATCATTGGCATACTGGTGCTTTGTGAGCTTGAAGAACAGAATTCTAATTCCTTTGGCAAGTAAAAATAATTAATTTATTTATCTTAGCTGTGCTTTTAGCTGGTCGCCTGAAGTTACATAACTATCTACTTTGAAAAAAAAGATATGTCAATTAAGTTCAACCTCTTGAACTTCGCTGCTCTTTAACTGAGGGGAAAGAAAAGCAACAAGGGTAATGATTATTTCCATCAGTTGGTTCAGTTATCACTTTCCTACACTTTATAATCATAGCTGTCAATGTATTCACTTTCACAGCGTGAATAACATCAGCCCAAACATCCAATTTCAGGTCGGAATGTAAATACAGCTCTTAGAAAGTATTCATAGTTCTCAGATGCATGCAGTAAATGAAGGACACACTTCTAGGATAAAGCTAGCCTCTGTCCACACTCCAGGTCTGCTGACAACGGACTGTCGCTGTTTCAAGCGGTATAACCGCTCTTTGTCAGGTGATTGCATGTTTGGGCTGATGTTATTCACGCCGTGAAAGTAAATAAATTGACTTTTTGCACCATCCTGCGCTGGTCACTTCTACTTTTGGAAGCTAAAAAAAGAGTTTAACTTACCTGGTGCTTCTACTGGCCCCCTGTAGACGTCCTGTGCTCGCGCCATCATGCAACGATCCTCTGGTCCCCCGAAGTGGCTAAGCTTCATTTTCGGCGACTAGCCAGACGCTGAGCCACTGCACCTGCACGGCCCTGGCTGTGTGGGTCCTTGCTCACGTGCATGCGCAGCACGGTGACATGAGCGAGGACGGCGTGGCTAGGGCTAAATTAAACTTAGCCAATACGGGGAACCTAAGGATCACTCCATGAATGCGTGGGCATAGGATGTCTGCAGGGGCCGGTAGAAGCCCCAGGTAAGTTGAACTTTTTTTTTTTTTTTTTGCCAGAGTTAAGGTTCACTTAATAGCTGTTTTGAGGAGACAAACTACAGTATTATTTTTATCAAATATTTCACAAATTAAATCGCAATCTTTATGAAGAAGTTTAGAGTCAGGATGATTCCATTTATTGGCTAATTTAAAAGATTAAGAGTAAGCTTTCTGCTGTGCAGCGTTTGTCAGACTTAATTCTCAATTAGTCTTTATGAATTCAGTTATGGGAACACACAGAGAAGTGAAAAGCCAAAAGACCTTTTAATTTTCTTTCAACATCATCCAAAGCTACGGTAAATATTGTTTTCTTGAAGTTTGGCTGTAAAGGTATCCTGGACAGCCTTTTTTGACTTCTGTCCTGTGAAATGTTTTTAGCAGTTTACTAATGAAATTTGCTTTTTGCCTCGAGTTGTTGTGAAATTAAATAAGCTTCTTTTTCAATCATTTGCATTTATTTGAGGTAAAATGAATCTCTCTGCATCGTGTTTATGAAGATCAGCACTAATACATGACGCTTGTACGTGACAGAATGTGAATCCAGAATCCTAGCACTGTGAGAAAAGAGTACTAACTAGTAAAACAAAGTTGATTAAGTATTGTTTAAACCATACATTCCACAAAGTTAAACAGTCAGGTACTTGCATAGAATTAAATGAGATCTGAAGTTAGTTTTAGTCTCTTAAAAAGGGACTGTAGTGAAAAAAACAAAATTAATTCAATTGCCTATTTTTAATATTCAGTTATAAATTATTATTCTGCCATCACCCACCGTACCCTAATTCTCACCTGAACCCTCCTCTAACTATGCCTTACCCTAATTACCCCTCAATTACTTCTTACCCTAACCACCCACCACCTACTCCTAATACTAACCAGTCCCTATCTAAAAGAATTACAAAAAAAGCCAAAGGCACACCTTTAGAATAATCAGCAGTAGGGTAGGGTAATCAATAATGGATTGCTGTGCATCTGTAACAAACTTATCTGGTGTTGTCTCTGGAGGCTGCTCTGACGATGTTGAGCAGCTGCAAGATGCTTCCTCTTCCTCTTTGTTCAGACACATCCCTAGCTCCCCTGTAGATGTGAGTCAGCATGTTGTTTCTGGCAGTCTCCCTAGGAGGAGAGACTGCTTTTATAGATTAAGGAGGCGTGTCTGAGGTGTGTCAGCTGATTCCTGTGGTCAGCTGACACTTGCTGCAGGAATGTTGCTGATTGGTCCAATTTTCCTGGGGTCTTGGTCTGTGATCCATTCATTCTATATAAGCCCAGGGCATTCAGTTACTTGCTGTCTGTTATAGCTATCAGTACGCTGTGCGCTGGACCTTGTCTTGCTATTGTGCCTAAGTCAGCTAGTTTTTCAGAGCTATATATACTGTATATATATATATATATATATATATATATATATATGTATATATGCAGACCCTGTCGATATATATGTACTCTAGTTAGATCAGTCTTGTATATTGTATATTATATTGTATTTTCTCCTGATTGTTATCCTGTGTATGACCCGGCGTGCCCCTCACTTTGATTAGTCTCATCCTTCCTGTACTACAGACATCTGATACTCAGTTCTGACCTCGGCCTGTTTACGACTCAGGCTCTGCCTTATCCTCTCTGTACTGCAGTCATCTGATACTCTGTTCTGACCTCTGCCTGTTAATGACTCTGATTTTGTCTGACTCCTGGTACCTCTGTTTCTGATACGTGTATGACCTTTGGCTATCCGTGACTTCTTGATTTTTATAGATCTGCTAAGTACGTAGTGCCCCAGGCATTACGGCATCCAGTTTGTTATCAAATGACGTGTATGTGACCTCATTTTAATTGTAATGAGTTGTAGAATACATTTTGATGTATTTTATAGCTTGGGCCAATGTCACATAAAAATAGGTAGGGACGTACTCAATCAATCATTAAAAAAATATATAATTTTCAAAATTATGTTCAAACTTGGCAAAGTTTCAGCAAAACTACACCAGTCGGTAGCTTACAAATACACACTTTTGAATAGCCCTGGTTGTTAGCTTTCCATGATAGTGATTTGTGGCCTTTTTTTGATGTCCAGACTCTTCTGGGGTGATGCAAACAGAGAATGTTGTCATAAGAATTAGTGCAAAAAAAAAAAAAGGCCTACAAAAAAGCCATAGGTGCACCTCGAGATTAATGGATTGTTGTACATCCAGTTTGTTATCAAATGACGTGTCTGTGACCTCATTTTAATCATAATGAGTTGTAGAATACATTTTGATGTGTTTTATAGCTTGGACCCCTGTTACATAAAAATTAGGTATGGACAAACTCAATCCATCATTCAAATAAATGTCGTTTTTAAAGTTATGATCAAACTTGGGAAAGTTTCAACAAAACTACAAGAGTCAGTAGCTTACAAAATACCCACTTTTAAATATCCCTGGTTGTTAGGTTTTCCATAATGATGATATTTGTGGCCTTTTTCTGATGTCCTGACTCTTCTGGGCCTATGCAAAGAATGGGGCTGTAACAATTTTTGCAAAAAAAAAAAAATGGCTTGCAAAAATGCCATAGGCACACCATGAGTGTAATGGATTGTTGTGCGTCCAGTTTATCAAATGACTTATATGTGACCTAATTTTAATCATAATGAGTTGTAGAATATATTTTGATGTATCTTATAGCTTGAACCCCTGTCACATAAAAAATAGGTAGTGACAAATGCAATCCATTATGAGAAAAGTTATGATCAAACTTGGGAACGTTTCAGCAAAATTACATGGATCAGTAGCTTACAAAACACCCTCTTTTGAATAGCCCTGGTTCTTAGTTTTCCATAATGGTGACATTTATGGCATTTTTCTGCTGTCCAGACTCTTCTGGGGCTATGCAAACAAATTATGGTGCTAAAATACTTTGTGGAAAAAAATTGGCCTGTCCAAAGCCACATGGACACTTTGTCATTAATGGCATGCTAGATGCCCAGATAGTTATCAGATGACATATATCAGGTATCCTTTTAATATATTTTAAGGTCTTTTTTTAGTTGAGACCTGTGTCTTGTGAAATACTTTTAGTAACAAACTGAATCAAAAGCACTACTTTTTTATTTTTATGTATTCAGTACCACAATAAAAAGCTTATAAAAATAAAACAAAGTGACAGAATTTAAAACAGAATACATAAAATGTTACCTTAATGACTCATCTTTTTAAATATGTATGCCATGAGGGTATATTACTGTTATTTTTGCAAATGAGGGCTTGTAATTATTGCGAGGGTACAATGTGAAAACAAGAAACACAACACAGAAAAAATACACCTTTACTTCCAAATAATATATAATGTATAATACATTGCACTAGGGACACAATTTAAATGCTGGGATTACCAGGAAAAATGGGCAAATAAAATGTGTGGGTTTTATGTACGATAGCATTGTTTTTGTTTTTTAAACCACAGTGGATGGAAATGGAGAAATAGTGTACTTTTTTATTTTTCCCCTTGTTGTTCCCTTGAAAATGCATAGAAAATAAAGTAATTACTGAAAACAAATACAACCCCCAAAAAAGCCTAATTGGTGGCAGTCCCCCCCCCCCCCCCCCCCCCCCAAAGATATAGATCATTTAGTTGTGATGAGTAGTGATAAAGATACTGGAAAATGAATGGGAGGAATGCTGAAATGTGAAAATTGCACAGATGCATAATGTGAAAAAACACTGATACTGGGAACACACTAGTCAGTGTGTGAAAGTTAACATTTTGCTGCATATGCATTTGTGCATTTTCAGTTCATTTTGTGTGCGTTCTCATTGCATTTGCATTTTTGTTTTGCACATGCGTTTTTCTTGCGGTTTGCGTGCGTATGCAGTTTGCATATATAAATCGCATATGCATTTTGTTTGCGCTTTTGATGTGTTTTATGCTAATCACTAGGAAGTCAACAGGAGGCGGAAATACATAATCAATCTTGTTTTTTTTTAAAAAAAAAAGAGCAAAAAAAAAGCACTAAAAATGCTAATACGCAATACCTCTGCATCACCATTGACAATGATTATGTGCTTTTTAGATGCGTTTTTGAAAAATATGCAGCAAGTCCTGCGTTTAAAAAAAAATGCACATTGCAGAACGCAAACCTATGCGTTTTTTCACGCGGCCCATTGACTTGCATTATGTGCGTTTTCCGCTACGCCAGCGTTTCTGCCTAGTGTGTTCCTAACCTAAAGGGTAAAGTGGTTAATAATTATTGCTTAATTGTTAGGGCTATTGCAGGGAGCGACCACTGCACAGGCTGATCAGAATGTCAGTGGAGAAGAGGTGATGGGGTTGTGCATGAGGGAGTGGCTTCCTTTGGCCAACATGGAAAGGAATTTATGTGAAGCACTTACCAGTATATACTCTCATATAAGCCAAGGTACCCACTTTTCCTTCAGAAACCAGGAAAAAAGTGACTCATGTATAAGCCCCCTACCCAGTATAGACCCCTCCACAGTCGCCTGATGTGCCCCAGTATAAGTCAGCCCCTGTCCCTATAGCCAGATGTGACTCAAGGATGATACAGCTATGTCCTAAGACACCAATAGATGGCGTCATAGATATGAGAGACATAGATTGCCACAAAGGAAGAACGCCCGATCGTTGCACCGCTGACATGTTACATGCAGGCTCTACTCCACAAGCTCGGGGACACAGGTAGTCTTAAGCAATGCACTCTGCACACCATGATGTAGGGGAGGGGGGCACGGACACAGCAGGGAGGCAGCTGGCAAGAGCAGGATCACTAGTGCACAATCCTTAAACTCATCTGCCAGTAACAAAACCTGCTCCACCATCAGTTCTGCTCCACTGACCCGCATATAAGCTGAGGGGTAACTTTTTAGCACATTTTTTGTGTTTAAAAATTAGGCTTATACGCAAGTATATACAGTACCTCACAATAAGATCAAATTCAGGAATTAATAAACATTGGTTCTTACTGACACTTCTCAACAAGTTTTGCGGGATAACACAAAAGGTACATTGTGATAGTTATTGCACATGAGTACTCTTGTGATACATCTTGCCCTAAATATTCCTCATATGTCTTAACCTTAGTGAATACTGTGTGCAGCTTAAAATCTATAAAAAAAATCAGCAAAGGATTTTATTTCATCAGCTCTATAGGTTCTTATAAAGAGAATCAGTACCTATGAACTTTAAAAGGATGACATTATCTGTCATGGAATTTGGAATTAAATAAGAAGTACACTTACAATTTGCCCTTCTTCACTTTCTGGCTGCTCGCCTTGGCTGTAGACAAGTGCATCCAGACTTGGGTATACACAAATGAGGTCCATGTAGGCCCAGAGAAATGAAGCTGCTTGGGCACGACTTTTTTTCTTCTTTGCACAAGAGTCTTTTTATAGCCAAACTCTTATCCATACTTCTCTACACTTTATCTTGGACCAGTTTGTAATGTTCTTTGGTCTTAATGTGGCCTGATTAACAGTGTTGTAGAGTCAAGAGCCTTTTAGAAGAGGTCTATTTATACAGGTATCATGTGACAGATCATGTGACACTGACTGCACACAGCTAATTATGTGGCTTCAGATTGAACCAAGTATTATTTAGGCCGGTTACACACTTAAAACGTGCAGGAGAACGGCTCCTGCACGCGTTGCGGTGTGTCGACGGGAATCTGCAGTGCGACGCTGAGTAGCGGCAGTAGTAGTTAATTAACCCGAACAGGAAACGCCGATTCCCAACAATAAAATGCACCGGGATGCGTCGTACCGCAACGCATCGAAACGCAGCGACAGGTGTGAAAGGTAAAATGAAAGCCTATGGACTTTCCTTTTACCTTGGTTAACCCAAGTATAGACTTTGCGTTAAAACGCTGAAAAAGGGCTCTGGTGTGAAAGAGCCCTTAGGGGTTTGAATAACAAAGGGGAAAAATGCATATGCACTCACAGCTTTCCAGTTTTAACTTGTTTTTTTTATTTATATGTAATATAGTTTATGTTCATTCCACTTCAACATTTTGGAATGTATTGATAAGGTCATTACATGAAATCAAAATCAAAATTCATTTTAATTTTGGGGTGTAATGCGATCAAACAAGACAAACAAGGGTACAAATATATTTCTAAGACACTGTATAAATATTAAGATATTTAATTCAGAATACCTATTATGTATGTCTGATCATTTACTGTTTCATAGAGAAAATCAAAGTGCAACAGTCTCAGCTCTTGGTTTAAATGTGTTTGTTCTTTCCTGCTGGCATTTCTTAATGTAAATATATCAGTCCATGTTGACTTATCTCCATGGAATGATGTATTTTTAATGCCATGATGTTATCTGTACGTGTGTCTTGTGCAGTCTGGTTTCAGACAAGCTACAAATCCTCAGGCTGTGCTGGAGAAACCAGCAATTAAGTGTCAGAATTCCATTTGGTGAAGTTAACTGTATCCTGTGTGTATCCATCATATTACTAAAGGTTAAACACTCCTCTATTGTTTAACTGGCAGCTTGCATATCTATTAGGCTTCAGAAGTACAATAGCTGATATAAAATAGTATCTATCTGTACATCTACAGTTTCGATGTTTTCATTCACACTACTTCTAAAATTCCACTTGGCAAAGAGTTAAATAAATTCCAGCAACCAGGATTATTACATTTTTCAAGAAAAAAAAGATACTAATACCACATTGCCAAGAGCAATTATGTCTGGTTTGAAACAGCTTAATGGCTCTTCTAAAGAAATCTGACTCTCTTTACTTTACTGACATTCCGAAACATATTTGTGTGACAACACAAAATACAATCACGACAGCACAGATGTTGCTGTGTATTTCATGTGTCTTGTATGTAGAAATAGTAATGTAGTTGAGGAATGAAAACTACTCGTGCGTTGGTGTAGTTACTGTGTAGTTGATTGTGGGAGTAAACACCAGCACAAGCAGGTCCTTGCTGCTCAGAACATTCTTTCTTCTGTTTGTTTATATGAGCTTGCAGAGACACCCAACCAGGGCAGCATGTTGACCTGTTGATATTTTATCTGGGCTACCCTTGGGATATTTTCATTAAGATTCTACAAATGGAATGGTTCATTCATAGATGGAATAGCAGCATTTATATATAGACCACCAACTATTGACCATCATGCATACATTAATATGTCACCGCATAGCACGAATTCTGAAAGGGTAACAGCTCATTTAACATGTAGAATTGTTGATCAAATCTGTGATTGTGAAAATGGCAACTAGATACCAAATTCCACATGAAGGTTCTGGTTTATCCAGGTTATGGATTGGCCAAAGGAAAAAAAAACAATTACAACTGATTCAGCAACCTATATTATAATTGTACCTTAGCACAATGATTTGACTGATGTTTATGCCAGCAATGTAACATGCATTGCGCACATGGTGCAACTCATTTTATGTACACAACACACTTATTGCTTCTATACTGCCTGCCAAATGATGGCTCACCCTGCTGCCACTCAAATCCCCGGTGGCGTTAAATAAGCTGGACCCCCGAATTACTCTCAGACACCCAGCGTAGTTTAACATTACTGCTATGACAGGGCTTGGCACTGAGTGCCGTGCACTGAAACCACCTGCTTCGCTGCAGTTAGGGTAGCCTCAGGATCCTACTGAGGCTTCCCTCTGCATTCTACAGACCCCCTATGCTGAGGGTGGACCCCCTGCATATCGGGGCTGTACTCCCCTTCTCTGACGAGCATGATTGTGGAGTGGCCACGCGAGCACGGGTGCCCAGGAGCAGTAGCAGGGAGCGACATGTGCATAGCTACTGTGCATCCTCAATGATGCCTGAGAAGGTGCAAGGACCTGACAAAATTGCTGACAGTCTGTTGTCGGCAATCTTTTCGGGGTCTGCGCTCAGTGAAGGGGGGCAGGAGAAAGCCGAGGGAAGCCTCAATAGGATCCTGAGGCTCCCTTACTGCAGCTAGGTATCTCCTTTTGTACCTGATCTTTGGCTCGGGTACACTTTACAGGATAAAAGGGTGGGATATATATATTTTAGGCAAGAAAAAGTGGTAATGGTGGGAAGGGCAGTACATGGGTCCCTGGTTCGAATCCCAGCCAGGGTACTATCTGCATGAAGTTTGTATGCTCGCCCCGTGTCTTTTGGGTTTCCTCCAGGCACTCCAGTTTCCTCCCACATCCCAAAAACATACAGATAAGTTAATTGGCTTCCTCCTACAATTGGCCCTAGACTACGATACATACACCACATGATACATACATAGACCTATAACTATGGTAGGGATCAGAAAGTGAGCCCCTCTGAGGGACAGCTAAGTGATAAGACAATACTCTTTACAATACTCTGTACAGCGCTGCGGAAGATGTTGGCGCTATACAAATACTAAATAATAATAAATAATAAGTGTCAGGAATTAAGGCTAGAAAACTGGGCTAAAGCATCTCCTAAACACCAGGTCTTCTGGGAGCTTTGCTGTTACACAGTAGTTAGCTGTCCAGGAGCGGACACCTGTGAACTGGGGTCATCTGTTATTCCATCCACCCGTCAGTGATTTTATTGTGTTGGCAGATGAGAGTATAAATGATAATGCTATATGTTTAAAGAAACATTTTGAGAAAATATTAAGTTTTGTGCTGACATTTAAAATGGGTGGACACAATAGATTACCTCTATTGGAGATTACATATAATAACTATACTTCTCTTCAAACAGGTGGCCCACACAGGTTGCTTCTTCTACAGGACTCTGTCGATACGGTAACAGGATTGACTGCTGTTGGGGATGGGCTCGGCAATCTTGGGGACAATGCACACGTAAGTGTTACCATTGCTGGGGCTTTTTGCCATGTAGGAGGGGCTCTTACATATCTAATAAAAGCTTCCATACATCACAGCAAGGCTTATTTAACGTGGGCTTTTGCACATGCAGATGCTATGTGATGACTCTCATTGACCAACTTTGATTAAGTAATGGTGCTTTGAGAGTCCAGCATTAAATGTAAGAGTTGCACAAACATGAGTACTAAGCACTTTTATTTTACAAGACACTTCCAAATGCAGAAGTTTCACATGACTTTCGGCTTTGTGTTTTTGAGAGTGCCTTATGGAGTAGCATTGCTTAGTATTTACAGAAGTACTGCAAGGGAACCATGCCCATTGGGAAGGATCACTAAACCTAAAATATAAGTTGGCTAATATACAAAGCTGCAGGTAACATTCACAAATGTATATTTCATATTCTGCATTCCAGAACAGATATTTCAAGTATTTGGCGTAGTATTTACCTGCGTTATCCAGCTTAGCGAGGGTTATTGTTCAGTGTGACCTTTTCCAAACAAAAGCTTGGCTGGGAAAATACGTCTCATAGACAGAAACAACCCCCACATCCCATACTGACAAAGTATTTAAAAAATCTTTATCTCCGAAACATTAATATAACTTTAAATATACATCTATGAATGTTTAGGTCATTTTTTATATGGCACAATTTACATTTTAGGTTTAGTGGTCCTTTAACACCTCTGTTGCTGAAGGGTATGTGGTGTCTTCATATATCATGAATTCAGGCACTCTGTTTAGTCCTATCTAGGTTGTGTTTTACGTCATTTGGATTTGGCTTGGTTACTTCTGTTATTAGTCTATTATGTTCCTGTGTGTGACATTGCTGGATTGCTCAGCATTAATCAGGTTCTAATCAGCTAATGGCTTACCTGACAATGGTTTGAAGAGCTTTCTTGATTGGTTATATATAATACACAGTAATATTGTCTGTAATGGCACACAGGCCAGTTATTGCACACTAAGGCCATTTCACACTGGAGGCTGGAGGCAATTAATTCATTGCCTGTCAGTTGCTCCTGTGCAACCAGTTAGCATTCGGCATGCGCAGTTGAGAGGCGCCCACTGAATTGAGTCACATCTGAGCACAGTCTTACTGATAAGCGACCTGATGTGATCTTTTGCTGCTGGGCAACTGCACCACGGGTCAAATGCTGACACAATTGGGGTTACAATTGTTAATATTTGGCTACCTTGAATTGAAGCTGAATGGCAAGCGTGCAGTTCAGCCACATGTGTGAAAGTGGCCTTAAAGAGAACCTGTACTGAGTAAAATTATTTAAAATAAACACATGAGGTAACTTCAAATGAACATTACATAGTTACCTTGCCATCAGTTCCTCTCAGAAGCTCACCATTTTCTTCTGACAATAATCCCTTCCAGTTCTGACAACATTTTGTCAGAACTGAAATATATCAGTTGCTGTCGGTTATATATCAGTTGCTATCAGTTACAGCTGAGAGGAGAACTGATGCGTCCATGTTTCCCTATGGCTCAAGTGGGCGATGTTACAGTTTAACTGTGTGCTGACCAGAAAGCTGTTATGGTGTAATGGCCATTTTACAAATGGAGGACGGAGAAATCCATTGATCACAGTGGACAAACAGAATGCAGGAGAGGAAAAAGAGATTGAGGAGTACACAGGAGGTAAGTATGACTTTATGCTTATTTTGACTTTTAATTTTCAGTTCAGGTTTTCTTTAAATACATCAGTTCAGTGTGAAAGATAAACGGTGTGTTGCAAAGAGGCATATCGATGCATGTGGATATACAAATAGTAGGGACGCAGCACAACAATCAGCAAAATGTATGTTATGTCTAAAAAGTACGGTTACAAAGCAGCAAGGGTGCTAGCTTATTGGATGAACCAAGTTTACAGTTTTTTTTTCGCTGCCAAAACCAACCCTTTACTGTGTAAGTGCTGTTATATTCACGTGGCTTCACAGTTATAGTTACTAACATTTGTCTGTCTCCACAATATAAATCACATTTTTAAATGCTTGGTTTAATACAGTGCGTTAATAGCCAGTATCAGTAAAGAGCAAGAAACTGCTTTTTATTTATCCATGCACGTGTGTGAAAAAAAGGAAATGAATCATTGCAGCTATTTTGGGTGGGGCCTACTTGTGTAGAAAATGTACCTGTTCGGTACATTTTCTACACCTCCACTCAACACGGGAAGAAAATCGTATTGTTTATAGAATCTGCTTTCACTTGTTAAATGGAACACAGAGTCCCGCCCTGCTGCATTTTTTTGCCGAATGGACTGCAAAACGACAGTTGCATGGAGTATGGGTTCTACCTAGGCTCATTGCCACATGCAAAATGCAAATACTCATGTGTCCCAGTTCTGCCACTTCTGACTTCTCTGCTTGGTCCCAAAGCTGGTAAACAGATTGGTGCCGGGCAGAAGCATGGGGCTTCCCAGTGGATTGCAAAAGACCACTGGGAATTCTCAGCAACTGGGAGGATTCTCATTGGTTCATGGTGGACCAATGAAAAATGTCCCTGTTGTTAGGAAGAATTGATCTGTTGCAAACCAATGCCCCCCCCCCCCCCCCTACAGTGCTCTGGTGTATAGTGGCCCCTCTCCCTCCACCATGTAGCTTCCCTGGTGGTCTAGTGCTCCCCCCCCCCAAAAAAAAAATATACATAGCACCCCTGGTGGTCTAGTGACTAGTGACCTTACATAAATCCTCAAGCAATATCACATGCATGCAAACGGGCGTCCAGGATTGAAATAAACACCTTACCTGATCCTGGGCTCAGAGTGGCAGTGTCCCAAATGCTGCTGCTTCATCTCCCCCCCACCCCCCGCATATACCTCACATGTTCTGCTGTACCCCAATAACCAATTCTGCTGTGGTGGTGTTGGCATCCCTTAAATGAGAAATGCCACCACTACCTCTGCAAAAATCTCAAGTGACGTGCGTACGTCACGGTGTCCTATACACTTTGCCAAACTGAGCCCCATCAAGCTGTACAGTCACATCAGCATGCAGGACAGCATGCAGTCATCTGTGTGCAGTTCTGGCCATCTAAGGTCCACCCCTCCCTTCCTTAGCACTTCCAGTTTGCTCATTCTGGCCCTCTTGCACCGCCCCGCCCCTGTCTTCTTAGCCATATAGTCATATTCAGTGCTTAGGGCTGAGGTGCTCGCAGGTCAAACATAATGCAACGTGAGGAATCCATGTACTGGCCAAATTTAATGGCACTGCAAGCCAGATTTGGCCCTTGGGTCAGAGCTGGACATGTTTGCCTAAAGCTAAATATCCATGGCCAGGTGGATTGGAGATCGCCGCTGACAAATGATTATTCCCCGATTCATCTTGGCAAATCTGTTTGTTTACAAATTGTTTGCGCCATCATGAACAATCGTTTATATGATCATGGCAAAACCAGCGAAAATCAGTGAGGATCGGAGCGATCCTCTGCAATTTAATCCAGCATGGCGGCCATTCAAAAATGAACAATCGCCAAAGGTGGTGTACATTTCGTTAAACGATGTTGCGTAATATCATGGGAAAAAAATAATTTGTCTATATAAAAAAAAGTCAGTACTTTTCCATTAGCCAGGCGCAACTGAGCTAAGTAATGTAACCGATTTGTTGTTTTTTACTGGCCGTCTCGCTGCGGCCAAATGTATCAAAAGTAAGTTAATTGAATTAAATGAAGCCAGCGGCAATGTAACAGATGAAGCCGCCGGCTTTGGCTCTCGCTCTCCTCCCCCTTGCCTCTCTCCTATACAATACTGGCAGCCGGCGGGGACATGCGTGTCCCCCCAGAGTCGTTCGTAGCGGCAGGGAATCCTGCCGTTCGTTCTTTCAGCGCGGGTGCTGGCAGAAGCAATGTCTGCAGCCTCCCCACTCTGCTTGTTTCTTGCGAGGAACAACTCTCGGGGACACGCGTGTCCCCCGGTTGCCAGTGTTCTATAGGAGAGAGGCAAGGGGGAGGAGAGGAGGCAGAGCCGAAGCCGGCGGCTTCATCTGTTACATTGCCGCTGGCTTAATTTAATTCAATTAACTCACTTTTGATACATTTGGCCGCAGCGAGACGGCCAGTAAAAAACATAAAATCAGTTACATTACTTAGGGCCAAAAAAAGGACCAAAAAATCTTGTTGTGGGTATGGGGCTTTAGAAGCTCCAATGCAAATAATCTTTAGTTATATTTCTACTAGTGGCACAGTTGGGTGGAGAGAGAGGTTACACCTTCTACTACTAATAACGTTTGAAAGACAACATTTTAAATTACACAAGTGATTCCTATTTGATGTCCGACCCAAAGATACTTCTTGGAATTTTCCTTTAAAATTATTTCTATCACGGCTTATAGTCCAATCTACACGATACGATTCTTTATACGATTTGATTACGATTCTATTTACGATCCAATTAAATCCTACATGTTTGATCAGGATTTGATTTGATTCAATTCGATATGCCATTGCAAAACAATGGCAAATCGAATCGAATCGAATCCCGATCGGACATGTTGGATTTAATTGGATCGTAAATAGAATCGTAATCAAATCGTATAAAGGATCGTATCGTGTTGATTGGGCTTTAAACCCACTTCCCAATAAAAGAGGGTAATTGTTAATAGAGAGCAATGTGCATTTTATCATGTTTTCTCACACTAGGTATTTATAGATCTGAATATGCCGGTATAAATACAGTAGAATCCCTTCATAGTAAACTCCAAGCGACCAGGAAAAGTAGTTTACTATATCAGAAGTTTGTAAAATTCTAAAGATAAGCGGTACAGGTGGATTATAATTCAGTGCAATTTCTCACAATTCATGGTTATATGATATAATATGACATAAATATGATATAATATGACATAAATCAGGGGTCACAGTCCCTGTGACCCAACTGTCTCTGTTAATTATAGTCCAAAAATGCATAGCAGATAAGAGAACCAGTATCCAAAAAGGTGTCCGCTTCACCTGGATCAGATTCTCAGTATAATAGGTAGCGCTCCACAGTATAAATGCAACCAGCAGATAACATCTCATATGGTATTGCACTCACCCCGTCCAATTGACCACTGCTAGATTGGTCATAAATTGCTCATGTAGTGTCCTGCACTGTCTGTGCATTTGCTGCTTTCTCCTTCTCCCAGTTTAGGCATTCGCTTGGATCAAGGTGTCATATGTACCTCATAGGATGAGAAAACTCACATAGTAAAGCTCCGTAGATTAAAAGTACTTTTTATTATAAAAATACACTCACAAGTTCCTTGCAGTTTTGACAGCGTGTAGAGTATTTCAGAACGGGCACTCCCCCGTGCCTCCCGGTCAGGCTCGTGAAGTAGATCTCGTCACCACCGCTTCTCTCCGCTCGTTTCCTCGTGGTGCCGCAGCGTGTGCTCAATAGTTCCTGACGGTCCGATAGGCTCCACCCGATGCGTTTCGTCACACCGCGTGACTCATCAGGGGCGCGATGAGTCACGCGGTGTGATGAAACGCGTCGGGTGGAGCCTATCGGACTGTCAGGAACTATTGAGCACACGCTGCGGTGGCACAAGGAAACAAGCGGAGACAAGCTGTACTATGTGAGTTTTCTCATCCTATGAGGTACATGACACCTTGATCCAGCGAATGCCTAAACTGGGAGAAGTAGAAAAGCAGCAAATGCTCAGATGGTGCAGGACACTACATGAGCAATTTAGGACCAATCTAGCAGGGGTAATTGGATGGGGTGAGTGCAATACCATATGAGATGTTATCTGCTGGTTGCATTTATACTGTGGAGCGCTACCTATTATTATATCATACCTATTATGTCATACATTGTATATTTATAAAGACACATTTGCTGGGACATGAACACTGAGTTTACTATATCCAGAGGTTTATTATATTAGAGTTTACTATAACGAGATTCTACTGTATAACTATAAGGGATTTTATCAGCCACAGAAACAAGAGTGGTTGCTATTGGTTGTCAGTGGAAAAGACCAGGCAGTGAACTGAATGCAAAGTAACTTCGCATATACCTTATGTGGCTGGGGACAAGCGGAAATGTAATCACTGGTAGAAGCAGTAGAAGTGGAGCAATGCAGACCCTTTTTTATGCTGGCCCCAATTACAGCATCATGAAAAATGGGTGACCTCTTGATATAGAGGTAAATTCTGTAAATAAAGCAGATTGAAGTCATTTGATCCTATACATTCCAAACTCTTGATTCCCCTTTTACTATAAATCCTTCAGGGATTACAATTCATTGACTTCTATTTATGCCCATCACAGTTGAGAATGAAATCAGCGCTCTCTAAATGAGTGGTGTGAAGTCTTCCTCAGCAAGGGGCATTGCTTCCAGAGGTCAGCTCCAAGTGAAGGAATAAACAAAACACTACGAAATTACCATCCTGATGCAATAAAGCTAAAAATGTCTCCGGCTGTTAGACTTTAAGGATTATTCCAAGAAGTTTCATTTGTTTTGGCATTGAACGAAAATAGCATTTGCAATTTTCCTTGCTTTTAATTTCTTTTTTTGTTCCTTAAAAAGGCACCCCTCCCAGAAACCTTTAAAGCTCAGCTGCGGCACAGAAATGCAGTTATTAAAAAAATTTGCATTTTGCAATTATTAATTAAAAAAAAAGCCGTTTGAGAGGTCGTTAGCCATTACCGAGGCTTGTCCTGTAGTGATAATTGCAGTGGGCACATCAAGCTCATAACTACACATTGTTGGGCTTGCTTTAAGGCTACATTCCCAGTGGGGCGCACCATCAGACATTATAACTACATTGCTAATGCGATGCAATTATATTATAATAGTACATTAAAAGAGCGTTGCAACACCACATAATGCCCACGTTAATAGAGGCAGTGAAGCATACTTTGTATGTACTGAATGCTTCAGGCTTCTTTTACATAGTGCACGTTGTGTTGTGAGGTTAGTGAGGGGAAATTATACACAACCACACATTTTTTCAAGCTAGGTGGCAAGAAAAAGTAGCTGGGTGAGGCGCGACAGGAAAATTCAGAGCTGGCACTTCTCTGTGCAACTCTACTTACAGCATAGGAGGAGGATGAGGAGGTGAGACAATGACAGGCGGGTTCTCACCAAAATTAGCCGGGTGGAGCACTCGGCTAAAAGAGCATGGGGAGAACACTGAGGGACCTTCTGAGTGATGAGTGATCGTTTCCACGATCTTGCAATGTGGGCACAGGTACGCGATTATGCGAACGTAACAATGACTGTCATGGCTGATCAAAACTTTAAGATCCCCGACAACTTACACATAAAGTGCCGCGAACACGTACGGGAAGATGGATCAGGGGACGTCGCTGTGGGACATCGCTGTGATCCATGGGAAGTCGCTGTGATCCATCTTCCTGCGTTGTTAGGTGAGAATTCAGCTTTAGACCTCTGAGAGTTTTATAAATAGGACTGTATGTGACACATGCACACAAGCAAAACCGTGCACTAGTCCTGATTTTTCAAGATATTGCCACTAATGACTGAATTTGTAATTCTGTTGAGCCAGTCTTTTGATTCATATGTCTCTGTCACAAATCCACACAGCTGGTTTGAGTCCAGTGACAGCTATTTCCTGTTTCACCTGTTAAGTTCCCAATGTCACGTATCAACTCACTGGACATTTGATCAGAAGTTTGATGGTGCTGTTTTTTTGTGTAAAGAGCAGACAGGTGACATATTTCAGAGCTGAGATGGCAATTAAAAGGTTTCTACCCATTAGCGGGGCTATATGTCAGGGCTGTATGTACCACAATATTAGCTGAACAATTTCAGTTCCATTGTAAAAAGGTTTGATACGTGCATGCCTGAGCATATGTCTGCTACACTTATCACTTGTAAATTTACTTTGCTGTGAGTTCATTAAATAATTACTCATAAACCAATTTGGAAATGACTGTGAGTTCCCTTAGGGTTTTATACTCCATCTGTATATGGAGACAGTGTTTTTCTAAGCCATGGCTTGTAGCACAATTTTAGATTACATACTTTTCTACTATTGACTCTCATTGAAATGTATATCTGCAGAAAGCTGATTTCAAGATTGACCACATGATCTGAAACATTCTTGGCCAAAAATAGCTTGTTGAACGTGAAAGTAGCTGACATGGTACATGACACAGCATGCATAACATAGAGGAGAGCTGTGTGCTGCAGACCGCTCTTGGCTGTGTACCACCTGCGCATAACTGCCTTTTCCCCAGTAACTATGAGCAAAAGGATATAGGAAAACATTCCTTCAGCCAAACATTACTTTGCCAATTGTGTTTCACAGCTCACCTTAATTGCTTACTGTAGATGGGAAATGTGGACGGTTTTCAAAATTTAGAGAGTAAATATTGTGCAACCAGTTTATTTCAAATGGCAATCATGTCTTCTAATCAAGTTATTCTGCTTGGAAGGCTTATGGTATTAGTAAACATGGGATGGGAGGCAGAACTGAAATCCAGACCTTGGGTGTTCCGAAGCCTAGCTTTGCAGTCCCATGAAGAGTTAGTTATTCAATAGTTTTTGAATCCATGCTGCAAATATTTCAGTGTACAATGGTATTCTGAGTGCGTGTATCTGCCTCAGTCATCGTAAATGATTTATTCCCTTGTAGCTCAGGTCACATTCTTCACTGTCAGTTGACTAATTTGTTTAATTAAACCACATTTAGGTTCAAGTGGAAACTGGAAGGCAAAACTCCAAGATTTACCTTTGTGCAATAGTGCATTTAAAGTGAACATGTATCTTACAAATATATACATTCATAGTCCATCATGCTAGGTTAACAATTATGTAAAAATGTTGCCTCTACCACTTAGTCACTTGTGGCACATCCACAATCTTGTATGCAAATATTTAGTTTCTTAAAGTCTTCACCTCTATCCACGTGTCAAGGCTCAGGCACAGTGGTGAGTGGAGCAGACACATAGAGGAGATGATTTTATGTGGTTTGAAAATATACTGTAAGTGACCCAGCAGTCCCAGAGTGCCTCCAGGGCAGTGGAGACCTTATAAAATATTCTGACTCCGACTCCTCAGTTTATGAAAACACCAACTCCGCTTCCAGGTACCCAAAATTGCTCCGACTTGGTGATTCTGACTCCACAGGCCTGGCAGGGCTATGGAGTGAGTTAAAAAAATCATCCGACTCCAACTCTGACTCCTCAGTTTATGAAATCACTGACTCCGACTCCAGGTACTGAAAAATTACTTAGACTTCTCGACTCAGACTCTGACTCCACAGCCCTGCTTATTAAATGGTAGGCGTTTGCAATTCTTTTAAGAGCAGAGAGAGATAAAATAGATGAACTACTGACCTTTTTCCAAACTTAAAAGGCTTTCACTGATTAGAGGCCGTAAAACATTCAACCTACGTTCTGAATGCTTAATATAAAATATAACCCTGGGATACTTAAAAAAGTCATTTTTAGGAGTAGGAGGATAAATATAATTGTTTATCTTATCAGTTTATTTTTACCTTGGGTTCACTTTAGGCTTTTAGTGAGGTTGTTGAAAGGTTACTGAATTAGCAGTTGGGCAACTGCAGGTGATGCTTGTGCCCCTTTGGAGTATTATTATTACTGCACATCTATATAGCACTGACATTTTCCACAGTGCTTTACAGAGTACACAGAGGGGCATGAGTTATTTAAAGGAGCTCACAGTCTAATGGCCCTATTATAGTCATAGCCTTATCCCTACCGTATTAAGGCCAATTTAGGTCAAAGCCAACTACTTGCATGTTTTTGGGGATGTGCGAGGAAACATTGCAAAAACATACAAACTCCATGCAGAATCTGTCCTGGTCAGGGAGTCAACGTTGGAACTTTTGTACTGCAAGACAAATGTCCTATCCTCCACTCCATTGTGCTGCCTGTATTCACACATTGCGCAAATATAACAAATGCATATATATGTGTATTGGAGGATAACATTTGTAACAAGAGAGAGTGTGAAAGTGTAACAGAGGCACGGCTTTGAACTCCCTCTACTACAAGTCTAGAACATATCCAGAAAAGACTGGGATATAACGTACCTACAGTATATCAGAAAAGTAAGACTGTTAGCAAAGTGATATGCTCTGTGTAAATGCAGCATGCTCCTTTACAGTGGTGTCCCACCAGCACCTTGTGAGAGCACTGAGCCCAATAAGGATGTGTGCTCTTCCTATACTTTTGACAAACATTAATGAATGCATGCAATTAATGTATTAAATAGTATAATATAGTTTGGTAATGTTTTGACTAGTCTGACTATTATCTAGTGTCTTTATCCACCTTTTAGCTGGATATAGTCAGTGACGTAGCTAAGGAGCTATGGGCCCCGCGGTGTGAGAAGGGGATGGGGAACAGTTTGTTAATGATTAACACTATTCAAAGCATCTACAGAAGTGACTATTATCAACACAGGACCAATAATGAGCTAATACTGTGGTTGAGGGTTGGCCCAAGGGCCCCGGGGCGGTCGAGACCTTTGCAACCAATATTGCTACGCCACTGGATATTCTCTATAATAAAACCCCTGTGTCCCTGCGTGTGCTGTCTCTGTGTAGCTGGTCCATGCTTTTTGCTACTGCGCATGTGCCCAGCACGGACCCAGCCTCACAGAGACAGGTGGATGGGGCCAGGGAGCCGGGCGGGCGTGTGAGCGGACGGCCGGGTGTGCACAGGTGTGCATGCGGCGGGTGTGCGCGTGTGCAGTAACATGCGGTGGGGAGAAACAGACCCCAGAGCCTGTTTTTAAACGGGCTGCAGGCTCACTCTGTCCTGCCTCTCTAATCTCAGGCTTCAATGGCCCCACACTGCGTCACTCTTTTATTATTATTATTATTATTATTATTTACACTGAAAACTCCATACCTGATGTAGTCTTAAGGCTGGTACACACCAAGCAATTGTACTTCAGATACTATGTCTGACCAAGAAAATATATACAGCCCACTGACTGCCATCGACTGATCCCAAGCCCAAAATTGATCCCTTTTACGATTGGAAGCAGGTTAGACATGCTGGAAATTATCGATCAAAATACTGGCTATCGTTCCATGGGCTTGATTCACTAAAGCGTGATAACTGCAAAGGTTTTTGCAAGCGAACGGCGTTACTTTGCGTGATAAGAGAAGGTTTGCACGCGATCACGGGCGCTTATCAGGCGAAGTAACGCAGTTCGCAGATCGCGTGATAACTGCTGTGATAGCTTTAGCTTTAGTGAATCAAGCCCCATGTGTGCATCCTTTCAATCCGTTCTTGACCATTACCCAATCGAAAAATGATCAGAAATCTGATCGGTGTTTAAAAAAAAATGCATCCGTGTTTATACTAGCAAACGTCTATATCTAATCAATGTCAGATCTGAATATTGATCTGATCACTCGCATGAAGTAAAAATTACATTAACAGAGTATCATGTGTGTTATCATTCAGCAACATTATTTTAGTCTCTCTCTCGATAGCTTAGCAGTTGTCTGTATATTTGTACGTTTTTTCAATCAGTGATCTGCAGACAGATGTGGGACGAGTAGATCTGTGTGTGATGTCTAACCATGTTTGGTGTTTATGAAGGGCACAGCTATGTCTGGGATATGTACACACTGTCACATGTCACACAGTACGAGCCAGAGCATCATGATAACCCCTAAGCACAGAAGGTGTGTGGGCACTTCTAGTGGGGCTTTGCCTGCTGCATGTGGCTGCTGCTAGCTTGCTATCACAAGAGCTTTTCGCCATAATGTTATTAAATGCTTGTGCTGCTGCTGCTTTGAAATGCAAAATCATTACTGTGCACATTTTCAATCATGCTGTGTCACGCTTCCACTGTAAATGATACATTATTAAAATGAATGGCATAGCACTGCTTGCACTGAATTGTGTCATATTGTGAAGATGATGGAGAAAAAGGTATTGGTTATCCACAGATGTATACTACATATAGTTGTCATTTTGTGCATTGTATTTAAATATAAAATGTACAGGTGCTGATTTCTCAAGTCAAGTGCAAAGAAAACTGGAACAAAAGGGAAGCAGGCCAAGATGTCACATTTCAGCTGCTGAATGAACAAAGCATTTACAGTGATTGTTTCGGGCAACAGCTTCAATTTTATTCCATGATCTTTGTACCTATCTTAACAAATTGTCTGCAAAGTGTTTCTCTGTAGTGTAAAAAAAGTTTGATGAAAACAACATTGGACTTTATTCAATTGACTTTTTCTCCTAAGTTTTCTACCTGGAGATCATTTTACATCTTATCTAAAATAATTTAGCAACTGAGAAAGTATTTAAAGTACTATCAAACTTATCTTGAGTATTTTCTTGCATGGTGGTAGCTATCACCATTTCAGCCTGCGGGTATTTTTCACCTTGTGGACGAGAGGAATTTTCCTATTTCAGCGCTCCTCCCTTTCATTCCCCAATAACTTTATCACTACTTATCACAAAGAAATGATCTATACCTTTTTTTTCCCGGAACCAATTAGGCTTTCTTTGGGTGGTACATTATGTTAAGAATTATTTTATTCTAAATGCATTTTAACGGGAATCATTAAGAAAAAAATTGAAAAAATCATTGCAGTTTTCGGCCATTATAGTTTTAAAATACCACATACTACTGTAATTAAAATCAACACATTTTATTTGCCTATTTGTCCCGGTTATTGCAACTTTAAAATTATATCCCTAGTATAATATATGGTGCCAATATTTTATTTGGAAATAAAGGTACATTTTTTTCAGTTTTACATCCATCGCTAATTTTTAGCCCATAATGTTTAATAATATGCCCTCTTGACATACATATACATTTTTTTTTAATCCGTTAGGTCAGTAGGTGTAATTTTACTATTTGGCTACAAGATGTCCCCGCTGAGCAAATCCTATGTTCCGTACAGGTACGCTACATAGGAAACAATGTGTTGCTACATTATAACTAGGGAAGTGAAGGAAGTGAATGGGAACTTTGTTCCCATTCATTAATCTAACGATCGGCGGCGGGCGGAAGCTCTATTTAAAAATAAACACTGTTTTTGAACAAAAACAGTGTTTATTCTTGGCGGACATGTATGGATTGGCACAGCTACCAGCAACATCGCGGGCATCTGCACGCACGATCGTGTGCACCCCCCAAACTGCAGGGACGTGACTAGCGTGTCCCTGCGGCTGTAGCAGCTGCCACTGCAGACATGGGGCTCAAGTCCGCGTGGCATAAATGGTTAAAGTATTTAATTAGGAAGGCTTGAAAATATCTTCTTCGAGAAAACTCAGGAGAAAAGTTAATATGGTATATTGGCCCATATGCAATTCACTTTTTCTCGAGTTTTCTTCTAGGTGATATTTTTACAACTTGTCATAAAATGCCTTTTAAGCCACCAGCAAGCAAGAAAATACTCAGAATAGTACTCCCCCCACCCCCCAACTTTTGGGTACTTTTTCAATTGTAATATGAAAAGTTAATTTAAAAAGTAGATGAAAATGATCTCCTAGGAGATCGCTCAGGTGAAAAAGTTATTTGCATATGGGCCTTGTGTTTTTAGGTTTTGGAAATGATTCAAGGCTGAACCTCCTTGCCAATTTTCACCTGCTGGTGTCGGCTTCCTCCATGTTCACCCTGTGAATGCAGTAGGTGACAAGTAAAGGTTGAGGTTATACCCAGCTAAAAAGTCAGACGCTCAGAAGACAGAAGTGGGAGGGGTTTGAGGGAGTTAGTTTTAATGTGAAATTGTTATTAAATGTAATGTAAATGTATACAAGCTTAAAGGATAAATCATTTTAGAGTTGTAAATTCACCTTGCCACTCTGAATTCATCTACATACCGTATTAAAAAATGGAAGGGTGCTTATGTGGTAGCTTCTGATTACTCACTTAATGCTGTGCAGTATCCATCTCCCTCCTTAGCATGGTCACTGCTCCATCAATAAGTGTTTATTAGTAAGGAGACAGGTTTTGTAAAAGTCAAAGTTGGTCAAAGTTCTTGTATGTAGCACTCTCCATCTCCACATCTATTGGGTGAGTGAAGGCGATGGTACACTGTAGGGTTGTGGGAGAGTTGTCGGGGTGGAGTTAGCAGCACAGTGTTTTGTGAGTAATCAGCTGCATGTTGCCATTTCACTTTTTTTTGCACATGTGCCTGAGGTTACGCATTTCATTTTTTTAAACATTGAAGTATTAGGCTAACATAAAAGGTAACCCGTCATCGGTTAAGTTTGGTGCCATTATTGACCTCATTACGAAAATACTGTTTTCTTGCCTATTGTGCTGACTGGAGATGGTTTTTGGGAGAAAAAAAAATCTAACTTGCATGCTCATTTAATGAAAATTGTAAGCGGCCACTGAAAACACCAGGAAGTGCATTGGATTGGCCCAGTTCCAATTGCATTAAATATTTGTGCAAGCTGGGGTTATTTGCTAATCTTCTGGCTTTAATATTTTTGTTTTATTTATTGACATGGAATAAGCATGCAGGTCACAAGCTCTGCCTTCACTGAGTGCACAACATTAACTAGATGATGTCCCACAAAGTACTAAAGCCAGAGGAGCAGAATAACAGCTGGGTAATCACCATAATCACCAAGTGGGATCATACAGACTTATTTCATGACTGGTTTTGTGGAGGATTATTTGTATTTCTTTAACCAGTTCACCCCCAAGGGTTTTTACCCTAACGGACCAGAGCAATTTTCACCTGTCAGTGCTCCTCCCTCTTATTCCCTAATAACTTTATTACTACTTATCACAAGAAGATGGTCTATACCTCGTTTTTTTTCACCATTAATTAGGCTTTCTGTGGGTAGTACATTTTGCTAAGAATTTTTTTTTATTCTAAATGCGTTTTAATGGGAAAAATACAAAAATAATGGAAACAAATCATTACTTTTCAGTTTTCAGCCATTATAGTTTTAAAATTAAACATTCTCCTGTCCTGTGGATAAACACATTTTATTTGCCCAGTTGTCCCGATTATTAAACCGTTTAAATTATGTCCCTATCACAGTGTATGGCGACAATATATTATTTTGAAATATAGGTGTTTTTTTTTTTGTTTTTTTTTTGTCCGGTCCATAACTACAAGCCCCTATGTAGTAAAGTAAAAGTAATTTTCCCTCATAAAATATAGATTAAAAAGCTGAGTCCCTAAGGAAACTATTTATGTATTTTTTAAAAGCTGATTTTTTTTACAAGTGCGGGGGGGAGGGGGGGCTTTGGAAGTGTAAGTTATTAATTTTATTAATATTGTGTATAAGCGTATGTGTATGTATGTGCCTGTATGTGTAATATACCTTTTCAGCCACAAGATGGCGCTAGTGAACACCCTCCTGTTTACAAAGTGTTTACTTTTTTTTTTTTGTACACTTTTGCTAAACTGTGACGGCTTCCTGTTTTATAAATGGAAGCGGCCGCTGTTCGTGGTCACATTCATTCACTCCAGGCATTGCGATTGGGTAGAGGACTCCCCAACCACTCAACACGGAATCCGGACGGACCGGCGGCGGGAACGCTCGACGTATTAAAACGTCATGTTGCCGTTAACAGGTTCTAACATGATGTTTTAATACAATACATTGTCAATAAATGGTTAAAGTGTACCAGAGCTGAATAAAAGAAAAAGTTTTATACTAACCGGGTGCTTCCTCCAGCCCCATCCGCTCAGATCGCTCCCACACCGCCGTCCACCGATGTCTGCAGCTCTGGTACTGGTTCCCGTCACTTTAGCCAGTTGGGGCCAGTCTACGCAGGAGAAGTGCGCCCTCTACGTATCTCTCCAGCGGCTGCTGGAGAGGTACGCAAAAAGTGCACTTTTCTTATGTCAGACTGGCCCCGACTGGCTGAAGTGACTGGACCCATACCAGAGCTGCAGGCAGTGGAGGATTGCTGCGTGGGAGCAATCCGAGCGGATGGGGCTGGAGGGCGATCCGAGCGGATGGGGCTGGAGGAAGCCCCAGGTATGTATAAAACATTTCTTTTATTTAGCTCTGGTTTCCTTTAAGGCTTAAACAACTTGGTCAATTTTAACTTGCGACACAAACTGGCACTAAGATTGTAAATTAGGCCTGTTTTAAAGGGGCACAATGGTTACAAACTGTCAAATTTAAAATACACACACACACACATATATATATATATATATATATATATATATATATATATATATATATATATATATATACATATATATATATACATATATATATATATATATACACACACACACACACACACACACACACACACACACATATATATATATATATATATATATATATATATACACATATATATATATATATACACACACACATATATATATATATATATATATATATATATATATATACACACATATGAACTTGTCCCAGAGTAAGGCTAGTTTCATTGCGTACCCCGTAAAAACAAGATCACAATGCAACAGATGGGGAAACGTAAATTTGGTTTATGCGAGAGTTAGGCCGGGTTCACTCTACACTGCAAACACAGTGTATGAGTAAATGGCATGGTAAGCAAATCCCCTCAGGACCTGCGCTGATGCACAGGCGCCATTTACATGAGCTGCTGTGTTTGCAACGCCACCTGTCCACCACATGAACCAATGAGAATTTTCTATGTTGCAGGAGGATTCCCATTGGTTCTTTTGCAAACCAACAGGAAGCCCTGCGCATCCAGGTCTTAGGGACGAGCTGGGACAGCGGTGCCAAATTTCTATGGGACAAGTATGCGATTTTTGGCCAGTGGGAACAGACACTGCTTGCTTTGCGCCTTCGTGTTTGCAGTCGGCGTTTTGCATTTTCAGTCTGGAGTTCTGTTTGACAGTGTTAATGCATCATATTGATAACATAAGATGCATTTACCGTTTGTTTTTGCTTTTAACAGAATGCAGTTAAACACATTTTTTTCCACTTAAGTGTTAATGAACCCTAAAGGTATAAGGAAAACAAAAGTAAAGCTATAAGGATTTTTGATTTACTGAGAGGCTAAGAATTAACAACACACTGTTTTTGATGACTGAAAGTGTTGTATGGTATAAAATAATTTAAATAATAAAGTGAGGCATAGACATGAATGGGGTATTATAAGGCACAAAGAGGGAAGAGGTATTATGAAACATGAAATACGGAGTGAACCAAGGCATGCTTAGGGCAAGGAATGGAGTAGGATCAAAGCTGGATTAAAACCATACACGGCCTTAGTCAGAGCACTGAATAATCCACTGGCCTCCCCATTTAGGTTGGAAGATGTGGATTCCCCAAATGCCAGATTAGCCACTGCCCCCCCCCCCCTGAACCCCCGGGGGAAGAATTAAAGAGTCATGGACCGTGGTTACAAGAATTAAGTAGCTTTGTGCATCAAGATAAAAGTCACATGCCTCCAGATAGAGGAATTAAGTAGTCGTGGCTTCAAGATAAAAAAGTAAGTAGCCAGGTACCCTCTAGATACAAAAAATAAGTAGCCAGGTGCCCCTATATACAAAAATTATATAGCCATGGGCCTCCAGATGTAACAGCTAAGTAGCAATGTGCCTCCAGTTAAAGGAATTAAGTAGCCAAAGAACCAGCGCTAAATTAACACTAACTGAAGCCCCCCTCCCCAACGAGCAGCAGAATCAATTTACCGATCCTCCCAACACCGTCTTCTACACATCCTGCAGCTTTCCTGCATCCTCCGTGTATGAGGCTCCTGGCATCTGGTCAGGTGACACGCTGGGTGCTGTGCATGGATGCTGGAAATTGGCTAAAAGCTGCAGGATGCATAGAAGACAGCACCGGTGGATTGGTAAGTTATTTCTGCTCTGCAAACCACAAAAGTTCCACTCCCATTATCCCCCTCAGGCATGATGGTTAGGTGAGACTCCTGGATGACTTATCCCCATGTAACGGGGACTTTGCTGTATCAATGTTGGATAGCCAGGTGCATCCCAGATACCCAGCTAACCGTAATAGGTAGCCATGTGAATCCCCCAGATTGCAGTATTGGGAAACCATGTAATGGGGACTTTGCTGCATCAATGTTGGATAGCCAGGTGCATCCCAGATACCCAGCTAACCGTAATAGGTAGCCGCGTGAATCCCCCAGATTGCAGTATTGGGAAACCATGCGTGACACCCTGATCCCCAAAGATTGTAGTATTAGATACCCAAGTGTGCCCCTAGATATTAATACAAGTATTAGGTGAGCAAATATGCAGTTAGTAGTATTAGGCTGTCCTGTTAGACTGCCAGATTTGGCTCATAAATCGATAGCCAGATGTGCCCCTCAGTAGTATTAGGTAGCTGAATGTGCCCCTCAATGGTATTTGGTAGTCAGCTCCCCAGTATCAGGTAGTCAGAGGTGCTGCCCAAATAGTATTATGTAGCTAGAGGTGCCTTCAAATAGTATTATGTAGTGAAAGTATTAGGTGGCCAGATGTACCCACCAGTATTAGCTAGCCAGAGCCACTACCTGTATTAAGTAGTCAGAGGTGCCCCAAGTATTAGGTAGCCAGTTATACCCCCTGTATTTGGTAACCCCCATGCAATACGGCAAGCGTAATGAAGCAGAGACTGTCCATGTCCCAGAAACACTGGAGCATGGATATTCCAGAAACTTCCTTTCTCCTCCAGATTCGATGTCTCTATGGCCCCAGCCATTATCTCTTAAATCGCTAGTTCATACCAGTGGGTCATGTAAGACCCACAGCAGGCCCCCTTATTGCTGGGCGGTACAACACGAGCCTTGCAACATTACCTCTTATAGCCAGACACTTACACAAGGCCTGAGGCAGCTGTTCAGTTGGCTAACCAGCCCCAGTGTGGGATGGGATATAGTAGATAAGGCATAAGATGTACAAAGCAGATAAATATAAACAAGTGTACAAAGTACAGAAAACTGGAGTGTAATGATACAGAGGTGGTGCATTTTTTAGTGCACTAAATGAATTAGGAATCCTCATGCAGTTCACCTGCTGTTAGTGTTGCACTTAGTGGACAAGACAAGACACAGAACATCTCAAAGTGCTTCAGGGCTGCAGCTACTTAGGACATGTCCCATGGGCGATCAGGATAATTAGGGATCCTTGTGCAAAGACTCCTTACCGTTTTACATACTGGCTTGAGCATGGTCAAAGGCTCAAATCCTACATTAACAACTTAAAGACCACCTCACTCCAATGGGCGTGACCGCGGCGGCAGCCCCAGGACCGCCTAACACCAATTGGCGTCAAGTCCTGGGGCTGCAGTTTCACAGGGAATAGCTGCGCGCATGCGCGATCGTTCCCTGCCACTTCACGGAACGGAGTTCCGTGATTAGCCTGCTAGCCGCCGATCGTGGCTAGCAGGCTGTTTGTAAACGAAAGGGGAAAGAAATCCCCTTTGTTTACAACTGTACAGCGCTGCGGTCCCCAGCAGCGATGTACGAGATCGGCTATCCCCGGCCTCTGATTGGCCGGGGAGCGCCGTCCTCACATAGGCTGATGCCTGTGAGAGGCGGAACAGGACGGATCGCCGTCCTGTTCCAAAAAGATTACGGAGGGGAGGAGGGAGAGAGAGCGTCATAGAGGCTGGGGAAAAAAATAAACAAACGGTCACAACGATCGGACCCCTCCGGTGGCATGTCCCCTTAGGGACAAAAAAAGGAGGCCATTTGGAGGCGGTGGCCATTTAGAGGCAGCCTGGTGATGCGCTGATCCACAGACCTGCGCAATTTTGAATTTTTACCTGTAGCGCACCCAAGCTATGCATATGCATAACTTAGGATTAGTTAGTGTTAGGGCCCCTCCCATGGGGGATGACTTCTTCACAGTGGGAGGGATGAATACTTAATAAGTTGCATGCAAGCTATTACGGAAACCAACATCCTCCAATGGTAGACAGGTGTATTTTATTTGAATGCTGGGTGTGTATTTTAGCCCACTGGTGGGGCTTGCACTCTCAAGCAGGTAGTCATAAGGATGCAATATGTTTTTAAGTAGCGCTGTTCCTTTCCTCGACCTTGTACAAATGTAAGTAACTTTGGTCAGCTGCTCCCATTTAATAGCATTGCTTATTGATGTTTATGCAGAACTTCTGTTTGGTTTCAAAGTGCGTTCGTAGTTTCCTGGGGGGGCTTAGCGCACCTCTGATTGGTGGCCATTCGGAGGCGGCCTGGTGATGCGCTGATCCCCCTTTGTGCAATTTTGAATTTTTACTTGGTAGCGCACCCAGGCTATGCATATGCATAATTTAGGATTAGTTAGTGATAGGGCCCCTCTCATGGGGGATGACTTCTTCGCAGTGGGAGGGACGAGTACTTAATAAGTTGCATGCAAGCTATTACGGAAACCAACATCCTCCAATGGTAGACAGGTGCATTTTATTTGAATGCTGGGTGTGTATTTTATCCCACTAGTGGGGTTTGCACTATCAAGCGGGTAGTCATAAGGATCCAATCTGTTTTTAAGTAGCGCTGTTCCTTTCCTCGCCATATTTCTCATCTTGATATCCCACACTGAGCTCATGGGGATCTGGTTGCTGTGCTAGTTGAAGCTAATTTAACCTTCAGCTCAATTTTCTGTCTTGCCCTTCACATCACAAGATATTTAGCAGAAAAACCTTCACTAATGCTACTGAAGGTCCAGTGTGCCTTGATACGCTTACAGTACAGAACAACTTATGGCAATGCTTAAGACACATTAATCTTCAGGGCACTGATGTCTGTATTTTCTGAGAACATTAATGCATGTTTGTGCAGTGTTTGGTTGGCAATGAACTGGTAAGTAAATTATGATTATGGGATCAAAATAAATGTCTCTGAATGGAATTCAAAGACACCGACCATGACCCTTGCTTCACATGATGTTTTTGTCCTGTTAGAAAATTCCCAGATGAATTTATATCCCCATCTCTTCTGAGCATTACTTTAAGCAATACTTCAGTTCGTTCAGCTGAGTTCATTAATTAACTTTGGATCTTATGCTTTTTGCTGTCCATGCCTCTTATACCTTGACTGCATTTAGACAGCCACCTATTTCCATGCAGCATTACATGAAAGTAGTTGTATCTGATATCATGTCACTTATTTTTTACCAATTGCATTAAAGTTTGTTATTAGGCATTATAGTCAATATAGTTTGTTGATGATAATGATTTACTAGGGGAAGTATGGTTTGTTTCCAAATCCTTCATGTAAACTGGTTGTCTGGTGCTTCTGTGTACACATGACAAACTGATCCTTAAAGCTGGCCATACACATTACAGGATCTGGAACACAACAGACAAGGAATGTATAGTGTCTGGGCACCAGCAGACCACACAAGAATCATGAAAATTGGTGTCTTACTCCTTATTTTGTGATATTCAAGACAAAGACTGCCTAGTATGGATGTTTGAAATCTGCTTAGGGAAGCTGGACCATCAAAGAATATTATACACTAGCATGGTGTTCCACACTATGTCCCCATCCTTCCAACCAGAATTTGTCTGGCATAAATGGATAAAGTAGGTTTCCAATTGATCCAATTGAAGACTTTGAGCTATAAAGAACTACTGACCCATAGTACTGTGGAAAATGGGCTGAACACCTGCAGCTCTGTTCTGTTCTGTTGCTACAGAGAACTGGCCTAGTAATACTGAAGAAGTACCTCTGCATTCATGGTATGTGAAGGGGTTCCAAGACACAGGGCTGGGAATTAAGCAATCTGTGTCAAGCAAAGTCATCTCTCCACAGCACTGATGCACAGTGAATTGATGCTATTTTTATTATGCCTTGTACTTCTATGCATATGCCAATTTGAAATAATATAGTTAAACCAACATTTAACTTGTTCTTCACAGCATGCACTGCTTAGTGAGTGCATTTCTCAGAGGCGCATGCTTGTGCTAACACACACACACACCCACACACAGATACACACACACACAGATACACACACACACACACACACACACACACACACACACACACACACACACACACACACACACACACACACACACACACACACACACACACACACGTAAACCTGGAACAGGTGATGGCACTAAGCATAGATACAGTCCTCTGAGAATGTCCTGTGCCCTTGTTTCTTTTACTGTTATTGTGTTTAAAGATGTGCAGCAGTGCTATGCCATGTACAACTAACTTGTTTTACCTTGCAGCATGCTCTCTGCATTTCAATAACCAAGTTGTTTTGTGCCGTTTTCTTTTATTTCAATCCTTTTTCCGAGATTTTTTCTTCTTGTTGCAGAATGTCTGTGAAAATTGAATGTCTTTAAGGCTGCCGGAATGTAGCATGTTGATTAAAACCCAAGTCCAGCCTTCCGAAAAAGGACTAAAAAAAATAAAAAAACAAAGATCTTCAATTCCTTTTTTGGACATTTGTTTTACAGCTTTCTACTACGTCTTAAGGCAGAGAGTAGCCAGCGTAAGGTGCCGCACACAAGGTTAGCTAAATAAATTTCTTACAAATCATTTTGGCAGAATACTGTTTGAGTCTGGGGAGAACAGACTCCAGTCACACAACTTTGATATATTACAGAACCATGCAACCTAAAACACACGTGGGTTTACATAAACAAGCTATAAATAACATTTTAGAGATATTTAGTCAATTTTCACAAAGCTATCAGAACTGATGTTATTTCAAAATGACCTGCTATGAGAAGAATGCAGAGAACTGCTTATTGTGTAATAGCTCTTAAATACATAAGAGTCCATTCTCTCCTTAGCCTGAAATGACTGATTACATTTTTTTTCATGTAGTGTGATCTATTTTTAAGTTAAGTTAACTTCTCATTGTTTATCATAGTATGGGAACTAGGTGTATGACCATACATACCTGTTATTAAAGGATGTCTGTCATGATTCCTGAAGAGCAGTTTTAATCCCCTTGTTGGCTGCTTAAGTTCTCTGGCTCCACTAGTGATGGAGACAGATGCTTCCACTAGTGGGATGATACTGATACCTACATATCTTCCACATGTTAGCACAGACGCCATTTAGCACTTGATTTGTGTAAACCTTCCTGTGTTTTAGGCATCATGGCCTTACTCATAGTTTATTTAAGGATTGTAATACCACACCACACACAGTTTTTAGATTTATGCAATGAAGTTGCTTTGAGTTTTTTGCTTGAAATTACTGCATGTTCAGTGTTTTTGTATGACTTGAGCCCTGCCTCACCCACTACTGTTATGATGTATTAGCATGTTTTTGTTATATCTGCATGCAAGTGTTTCTTTGAGATTCCCGTGCCTCACAGCATGTATATTTTACAGTGTCTGGAGGGCATTGTAGTTTACCTATCACACGGAATACCTGGAATTCCACAGTGTGTCAGGCGTCAGCTGAGTCCTCCTCACGTCACACCTAGTCAGCTTGGGGAATACAAGTGAGAGTTCCAGTCTAAAGGTCACCACTGTAAATAGAAAGGATTGAACTCTGCTTTATTTCCCTCAACAACTAACCTCACTTAAAGGAGTTTTCCTTCTATAATGACCTTATAATCTGCAGGTTGTCTTATTAACATTTTATTTATATTTAGTAGGTAAAAATGTATATTTTGTATGCATTATTTAAAGTGAGTAGAAGGAACTGATAAATGCTTACTTACTATTATGTTGAAGTCATGTAAGTTAACAATGTTTCAGCTAAGGAAATACACAGAAATCTGTCCATTGAATGTCAGTGCAATTGGGGAGGAATGTGGTTAATGATTTGGACACAGAGGCATGTTAGTGATTTCATCACATGCCTCAGTGTCCATCCTGCACTCTTCTGGGTCTGCAGCTTGACAAGCTTTTCAGAGAGGAATTCCTGCAGCACGCCCCCTCAGGCATTCAAAATGCAACTTCCCCACCTTTATGTGCCCTGGACTGCCTCTCCTCCCCTCTCCACCTTTCCTCGCTGTTTTCCCTTTTTTCTGTGCTCTGCGAGGAGAGCACACAGCTGGAGCTCCAGCATCGTGACCCCAGTGTCCCAGCCATTTTTTGTTTAATTGAAGTTAAAAAAAATGGACAGTTGAGCATCAGGGATTGGTGAAAATTGGCTCTACCTGATCTGGTTAGCCCTCCGGGTCAGGGATTTTTTTTTGTAAATTGGGTGTCTGCTCTGGTTCTCTTTAAAGCTATTTGTAGGGACCAAGCTGCTTCTGCGTTCTGTTATTTAACAAACTTTTAAAAAGTCATGAGTCTTTTCAACATGAAACCTGAAATGAAAACAAACTGGATAGATTAACAATTGCATCTATATATCTATTGCTAAATAAGACTTTCTTGGAATCCCATAGTCTTTTATTTTATGTTCAAAGTCTAAAATCTATGTTAAAAGTGTGCTCAGTTGTATGACAGTATTTTTTTTAATGTTAGTTAGTTCCCGTACTCCCATACGGACAAATCTTAAACAGTTGAATGTGTTATCTGTTCCCTGCAATCAGATGTGTTTCTCTCAGCCACGTATGATTTTTGTGACCTGTAATTACTTATCAGGGAGCGTTACATAGTTCCACATTGCAGGAAAACTGCCATTTATAGCGGTGGATTCTTAACCCAAACAGAAAAAAGGAATATTACCTAGTTCTAAGTAGGATTGGGACTGTACATACACATTTTTATCATTACGGAGTCTAGTCACAAAAAAAACTTCCAAAATGTATACACTATACGCAGTTTCCATGACTTGCTTATGTTGCGTCTGCAATACGCATTGCACTAGTCTTGTAATGATGTAATGATATTGCAGAAGCAACATGCATGCTGTGTGTAATGCCCAGTAAAACGTATGTGTGCAAATGGAGATCTGACCATGCATGACCAAGCTGGGCGTCTAGTCATTGATCACTCACACCCTGTTTGGGTCATAGGGCTATGTATGTGTTCATACTTTCTTTAGTTTGCATTTGGTGAGTTTGTAATATTATAGCACACACAGCACCTTTAAAAACAGAATATCCATCAAGTCTCTTAACTTGGTGTACACATCCAACTTGGTTTCCAAAAGACCTCTGGAGGTGCCCTGGGGATTTTGGTACTAAGACATATGGGGGAGATCCTCAAAGTCCTGTAATTTGCGGTGGAAACTCTATGGATCACATTTGTATATTGTATATGTGGTTTGCCACAGTCTTAAAGTGAGACACCTAATTTGGACGCATCGCTACGGCCAGGATTTGGGTGGCACCTTAGCCCATGATGTGAATTACGGCCATAATGTGAATTATGGCTGTAGCCAAGCTCACTGACTAATTTGGGTGTTGGCAATAGCCGGTGCCCAAAATGAAACCGTAAAAACCTGGATAATTTGGCAGTCAGCAACAGCCAATGCCTGAATTACATGGTCAGATAATTTATTAGGTAGTCAGTAGGGGAATAGTTTTGAAAAGAGACAGCAAAATAGTTAGAGCAAGGTAACAGGTAAGCCATCTTTCAGCTTCACCTTGCGTCCAAATTTGGCCGCGCCGTTTTTTACTGTACGCATCTTGAGGGCCTGAGCACATTGGTGTGCTTCTGTGTATTTTTCAGCAACACATCAATGTTACAGAATGATTCATATTTCTGAAAAATGCACAAAAGAGCACAAGTGTACACAGGCCCTCGAGACTGTGGCAAACCACATATATAACATACAAGTGTGATCTGCATGTCAAAGTAACATCCATATGATCTTAAAGAAAACATAATTCATTCAATCAAACCACCTTTGTTCATTGTTCTATGGTCCATTTTGTATGATAACAGCCACTCATAACTTTAAAATATATGAAAGTAGCAAGGTCAGCAAGGATAAGACAATAAATTCATCATTCTTAAATGTTGCTTTTGTTGGCCACCAAAAACATCACATTTACCACCACGCAAAAGCCTGTGTGAACCAGCCCAGTGTTAAACCTGAAGTCGATAAAGAAAAATGTTTAGATACTTACCACAGTAAGGTGGGTGCTCCGGAGGCTACCCCAATCCTCCATGACCCCTCTTGCTGCTTGCAGGGACCCTCTTAATCTTCGGGTCACGCTTCCCTCTGTGTACGAGCGCAGCCGCACTGTGCAGGTGTTGGTAGGGTTCACACCTGCGCAGTAGCATGGATCCACTCATGCACAGAGGAAAAAGTTGTGCACAAGCTACTCCAAACTACTCGCAGGTGCGGACCCTACTTTAGGCCTGTGCAGTATGGCTGTGCTCGAACACAGTGGGGAGTGTGGCTACGAGCAATAACTGTCATTAATGTCGTCTATTGTAAAGAGGGTCCCAGCACAGGAACCAATGGACACAGGAAAATCGGGGGATGCCTCTGGACCAGAGGCTTATCTCTACTGAGGTATGTATCTAAATTTTTTCACTCTGGCTACAGTTACCCTTTAGACCCCTTTCACACTTTGCATTGTGGTACTCTCCCCCACAGCAGCTTGTCGCAGTGGTTATTAGTCTCTATGAGACTGTCCACAGCACCTGTGGTGCATGGCGATGCATCAAAAGTGCTGCCGACTACACAGACAGTACCACTCTGCACGCAATTTCATTGTAATTAATGGCCGCATGCGCTGATCATTCAAAAATCAGTGACGTACTTCCTGTCCAGTGGAGGCATGTCACTGAGTGGAAGGTGGTACTATGCAAATTACCGTGTCAGTGCACTCTGCCTCAGGGTGATTTAAACATAAAATGGTGTGGTTCAAATATCCTGTGGCGGGCTCTTTTAAGAGCAGCCCATTAGAAGAAGATAGAAAAAAGGGAAGCAGGAAATTTGGGCATCTGGTAGGGGTGGACGCTTGGGTGCCACCATAGGGGCCCATTGTAATTATCGGCAAGGAGAGGAAATTTGGGCGTCCTATGGGGGTGCCCAAAAATGTATGTCTTTTTTTTTTCTTTTTTAACCCGTGGTGGGGACAGTTCAGGTTAGGCGTGGGGAGGAGGAGGGGGGGGTGCGACAGTCAGGATGGTTAGCCTTGGGGGTTGGTTTAAGGGAACCTTAACTGAGAGGGATAATAATGTTTCCTATTAAACAATACCCTTCGCCTGGCAGTCCTGCAGATCTCTTTGGCTGCAATAGTGGCTGAATCACACATCTGAACCAAGCATGCAGCCAATCCACTCTAACTTCAGTCGGAGCACCTGATCTGCATGCTTGTTGAGGGGCTGTGGCTAAAAGTATTAGAGACGTAGGATCAGCAGGAGAGTCAGGCAACTGGTATTATTTTAAAAGGAAAAATCCATATACTTAGTTTAGGTCACATGTGTCAAACGCCAGGCCTGGAGGGCCAGATCCATGCCAGTGTTTAGGATGGACTGAGAAAGAGAGGAATGTGTTCTACCTGATGGACCACACCTTTCCTGATTCAGACCCATCAATTCATTTGAGCTATATCAAAAATGTGTGAGGATCTCGGCCCTCGTAGGATCGGTTTGACATCCCTGGTTGAGGTTCACTTTAAGGTTGCAGGGTCTGCTGACACTCCAGAGTGAAGAAATACCATTCATGAAATAAATGGCAATGCAATTTACTGTCCTAAAATCTGCATGCAGCTTTTTCACACCAAACTCAGACTAAGTAGGTCAGTGTGAACTGGACCGTGGAAAATCAGTACAGTCTTCTGTCCATTCTGAATCCGCTGCCCCGTCCTTACAATGCAGGCCAGCAGACATAGTTTAAACTGGCCCTGACACAGCTTCTAATGAAGCACAGTAAGCAAAGCAACCTTTTAGCATTGTGTGTATATCAGAACAGGTACCGTATGTATATTTAGCAAATGTTGCTTTTTATGTTACCTGCAGCCTTCTTTTTCTTATTTTCTATTAGACTCTATGCATGACTTTTGCTTGGTGGTATTACAGGTTCTTCCTGTGTTGTGCATATAGGGCTGTTTTTTCTTCTGATTGGTAGAATATGTAGGAATAGTATCTGATGACAACTGTTATACACAAGCTTTTCACATACACATTACAACACCGTGTCTAATATATTAAAATAAAACTTCAAAGGATAAGCTGTGGAGTGTTGCTTTTTACCCTCTATGGATTCACAATGAGAGCTGGAACGTCCTTAGATAAAGTACAATTGTGTAAGCCTATGTCATTCAACTTGTTTTATGATATCCATAATCAACATTGTCAAATCAAAATTTACATCAGAGAGAAAACATCTGTCTCAGCATTAAAATAGCTCTCCTAATTCCTCTTGGTTTCCTTGTAGTGCCGCCAACACAACCGTACTGCTGACAGCTGACTATCACTCTTTCATGGTGTATTACATGTGCCCACTGAGGGACTCAATGAAATCTTGCCTAGATATTATGGAAAATGTTTTCGTTTCCATTATAGAAAGGACACAAGGTCCAATTTCTCAAAGTATTACTAGCGTGGCAATCAGTGGAGACTAGCAGAAAAAAGCTTTCATGAAAAAATGACCTCAATTAAAAAAAAATGTTTTTGCATATTAGTTAGATGGAGGGGAAAATAAGGTCACATGATGATTTAGTGGATAGCACTCCTGCCTTGTGGCTCCCTGGTTAAAGTATGTGCCCAGACATTATCTGCATGAAGCTTTTGTTCTGCCTATATTTGCATGGGTCTCATGCAGGCATTCTGGCTTCCTTCCCCTTGCTGATAAGCTAATTGGTTCCCCAAATTTGGCCTGAAAGTGACCATTAGCGATACAATTCTCCAGAGGGATCTTTTCCATTAATCTGAATGAATTGCATAGCAGCTTTATTTTCGTTAATGTGCCTGAATGATCGTTTTAGATCGATATTACACTCAAAACGGACGATCGATTGTCCAGAGAATTATATCATTAATGGCCACCTTTACGCTATGATAAGGACATTCAGCTGTGACTATGGTGGGGAGGGGGGGGGGGGGTTAGATTGGGAGTTTTTCTGAGAGAAAGTTACTCGACTGTAGACTTTTTAAAGCTTGGGATTCAGAAAACAGTTCAGCAGTTTCAAAAGGAAAATTAAAGAAGATGGGGTTAAGTAAAAAAAACCTCCTAGTGCAGGGTATGCCTTAAACTGCAGTCAAGAAGACACTAATCTACTAACTTTTCACCCAGCCTAGGGGTTTTCTGAAGCAGGTGAGGATTGTAAATCCACTTGATTGCAGATTACTTTTATCATTCCAAGCTAGTTTTGTGGGATTACTTATGATTTCTGGTCCAGAGATGCCTCTATAAATCAGGTGGATCTTGACATTTGCATCTGTCTGTGAGTTCAAGCTATGTTAAGTAGAGCTGAGAAGCCTGCTTACTTTGTACCATAAATCTGGAACTGTAAAGACACGACTATTGGCCAAAAAACAAAACCAGCTTTTGGCATCAGGTTCCTTTCAGTTTTACATCAGTTAATGTCCAACTTATACTATTGAATTAGAAAGTCAGATCAAACTGAGGCCAAGCTGAAGAAAGACTGATTCCATTATTGTTAAGAAGATGTGAACCAGACACACAAGTATTGTCAAAAACATTTGTAGACAAGCCCTAATAGAGAACAAAAGTATGCCAGTATGGAACTTATTTCCACACCAGTTCTTTGTTTATAGTATTACATGAACAAATGCTAGTCTTTGGTCATTGACAGCATCAAAAGATGTCCTGACCTAAAACCAGTATCAGTTTAATTGTTAACCCACATATTTAACTTCCTCAGTGGCAGTAAGGGCCTGTTTTCACTACACGCAGATTGGATGCAGAATGGATGCAAAATGGATGCAGAAAAACTGACTCCAATGAATGTCTATGGGAAAAACTGCATCAGAAAAATTGCGTTTGGTGGAAACAGGCCCATAGACATTCATTGGAGTCAGTTTTTCTGCATCCAATCTGCGTGTAGTGGAAATAGGCCCTAAGGGTGCAGAGGTTGTGACCATTGCATGGCTGTTGAATTATAGGGTTAGTCTTGGACCTTCCTTCAGCTGCAGCATAAGGAAGCTCCTCATTGGTGCTACAGTGATTTTTTCACCTTTTTTTCACCTTTGTGCTTTGTATAGTGGTGATTATAAAGAAAGTGTTCCTCCACGCTGCTTACACCTCCCTAAAGGCCTGTTTCCACTACACGCAGATTGGATGCAGAATGGATGCAGAAAAACTGACTCCAATTAATGCCTATGGGCCTGTTTCTACTAAACACGTTTTTTCTGAAGCAGATTCTCCCATAGGCATTCACTGGAGTTGGTTTTTCTGCATCCATTCTACATCCAATCTGCGTGTAGTGGAAACGGGCCCTAGCACCGTGGCTTTTATTGAAGATTGGGTTCTGAAGTTGCTGTATCTTGTAATTTTTTATATATACAGTTATTGGGAGTGGGGAGTGGCTACACTTCTGACCATATTATTTACCTAGACACACTGCTGGAGAAGGCCCATCTGACCCTTGATTAATATATAAATCATGAAGCAACAGTCAAAAAAGAACATATTGGGGCCGATACACAAAACACTGTTAAGTACGCTAACAAGTTTGCGCACGCTGCACAATTGTGTATGTACAGCGTTAGGTATTTGTGCAGCATGCATTTTATTTAACTGAGTAGCCATTCCTGTCTGGGTATATGTGAAACTTGTCTTAGTAGAATACCTTTTAAAATGATTACAGCTATTATATCAAGCACCAGCCTCTACCATATGTGTTAACGGGATCTCACCCTACCCTTTTGCACTCAATAGGGGCATAAGGTACAGTTGCCATTGATGCCATTATTTGTCGGGATTTCAATGACATGCAGTTTCAGGTACCTAGAAAGAGAACAGCAAGAAGAAAGAGTGGGACTATACACTGATACCCTTATTCTTTTTCTATTCCTTCCTGTGTCTGTGTGTGTACAGTGTTAGATACTTGTGCAGCATTTAAGTGTTTGGGTATGTGTGCAGAGTATGCACAGTAAGTGAGAACATGTACCACATGTGGGGGTATGTGGGTGTGTATAGTGCGTGGATGCATATAGTATGTTTGTACAGTGCATGGGTATTTGTTTTGGCATAATTTTAGAGCTAGTGGGTATGTGTATAGTACATGTATAGGATGAGGACAAAGAGAAAAGACAGGCAGAGTTTGACATGGGTATGACAACTGAGGGGCTGGTGTATATGTGGGCAGTGGTATTATTTGTGCATGTGAAGGACTGACACAGGGCAGGATTTGCTCAGGGTGGGGAAGGAAGTGATGTGGTATTCAGAAATCCTACAGTGGTGACCATGGTCATTGCGAGCCCATTAAGACTCCTACCATGTTCTTCGTAGGAGGGCAGAAAGAAATATCCCAGAAAATGTGATCGCCAGATGACATGTGACTATACGATTTTTTAACGCTATATTACCGCCAGTGATAATTTCCGCATTTTTCCACATTCACTAAAAATGTTCCGCATGTTTCCCGCATGCGGGAACAATGTGTAAAAGAATTTGGGAAACATGCGTAATTACATAGTAAACATGTGGAAACCATGTGTAAAAAAAGTGGCATAAAAAAAATCTTGCCCCTCCCAAAAAAATTAAAGTCCAGCAAACACAGCTCAAGGCTCAAACAAACTCAAGGCTCCAGACTCCATTTAAGTCAATGGGAAGCAAAATATATCACTAAGTACTAGTAGGTGATAAAAAATCGGTAGTTAAGTCAGAAATAAGGCACCCCTTTTTTTGAGAATTTTGATAATTTTTTGTGGGAATAACCGACTTTTGCAGACTTTTACTGCATTTTTTACACATGCGGGTAAACAATGCGTACAATTTTACGCATGCGGTAAATAATCATGCGTAAAACTTTGTGAATGTCAAGATGGCCTTTTTTCATTCGGGAATTTACCGCAAGTGCATTTCCGCATGTGGAAAATGATTGTGAATAGAGCCCATTGTGCAAAGGACCACATTCCACCAGTGTTCACCCAGTGTTCACTGCACATAAGGAGTTTTATTTAGCTTTTTTGAACTTTAATAGGGACTGGCTCATGTGGGTGGACATATCCCTGACTGCTTGCATTACTGTGCTGTGGTCTTGCAATGGGCTGCCTGGGGGGAGAAATTCCCCTCTCAAAGCACTCTTGTCTCCACCTCCTTGTCCTAAAAAAAAGGAGAAGGTTACGGTTTAATAAAAGCTAATAATTGTCTTCTCATCCCTTAGAAAATCAACACTCTAAACAAGGTGAATATGTAAGAGGTCACTTTCTGTGGTGCATATTATTTTGGCGCCGCTCAGTTCGGCGTGGGGAGAGCCGAATGACAGCTCTCCCCGCTGCTGCAAAACTCAGAGGTGGCGTTAAATACTATTCCCTCCGAGTTGTCGCAACTCGGAGGGGGATGCTGCCAGATCCCGAATTACTGCCAAGCGGGGCGCGCATCATAGCATTGTTGCTATGACGGCGCCCAGTTTCGGTGCTGAAATGAACTGATCCACACTTTCTGACCTACTACTTACTACCACAAACAGTTAATAAAAAGAAGAACAGAATGTAGTTGAATAAATTCACATTATTATTATCCATTTTCTTATAACACTGACATTAAAGTGGTATGAAACTCAGCATTTCTTCTTTGCTCTAAAATATTATTTACAGCCTTAAACCTACTACCACAAAAAGAATTGGTAGCAAAACAGCACTCAAACAATTAAACACAGCACTTTCTTCTTCAGTGAAAAGCTTGTTGCCTAATCCAAAGAGGTGATGACATTTTTTTTTACATTCCTTTGTCAGCTACAATTAGTAATCATTAGCAGCAGTGCTGAAACTGAACTGAACACATAGGGGAAGCAGAGAGATCTGAGAAGTGATCACCAGATATAGTTTAACCCTCCTGGCGGTTTGATTATTTCCGCCAGGAGGCAGCGCAGCAGTTTTTCGTTTTTTTTTTAAAATTATGTAGCGAGCGATCTCCGATCAGGAAATCCCGTTCAAAGAACGGGATTTCCTGGAGGGCTTCCACCGTCGCCATGGCGACGGGGCGGGGCGGGATAACGTCACCGACGTCAGCGACGTCATTGGCGCCAGCGGCGCGACGGATAGCGGCGATCCAGCGCGGGGCGGCAGCGATCGGTGTGCTGACGCAGCTAGCAAAGTGCTAGCTGCGTCCAGCAAAAAAAAAATTGAGTAAATCGGCCCAGTGGGGCCTGAGAAAACCTCCTGCGCGGCTTACCCCGAACTATGTTCGGGGTTACCGCCAGGAAGGTTAATATATAAATACAGCGGCTATGCAATAAAATGCAATGACAGCTTTCAAAGCAGTTAAACTGCACTTTGGGCACTTATAATTTGTAAATCATTAATATTACATGTGCAGAAAAGCAAACGTGGTAACTGTATGGGTAATAAAAAGTAGGAAAACTATTTATTAATAAAATAATAATTTAATAAAAACTATTTAATAATAAAACTATTTATTATTAAAATTATTATTAAAACTATTATTATTCAATGGGATGTCAGTTTTATACCACTTTTACTCATCTGTGTATTTTGAAGATGTGGGAGAAACTGATTACCCAGTGTTCTGGTTGAGATTGGAACTAGAGACCCTAGTGCTGCAAGAGTGCTAACCTCTTTCAAAATTCTTCATCTTCGTTTCTTCTTCTGAAATAAAACTCATTCTGATATTAGAACTGGCAACCTGCTTTAACCCATGAGACAGCTTATTATAATTTCTAAGCATCATAAGTTCCCTTTCCCACCTTATCCAGTTACAACCTCCTTCTGTTTGAGTCTAGGTGGGAAAGGATAATTTGTGAGCGGAAAGTATTTTATGCCTCTCTCCACAAGGTACCCCCAGTAATCAAAGCCTTGTGGATTGTCATGACTCAGGGAGTAGGGCCTGCCTATACTCCGGGCCTCCAACCTGCATGTCCTGTTAAGGGGTGAGGAACTCTCGAGGGAGACGATAAGGGGATATTGCTTTCTTTTTTACAATGAAAATAAAAGAAAAAATAATGTTTAGATGTTATTGTTATAGATATTTGAGCTAGCAATGATGTTTCATTATATTCACAGTAAAATTGCCTGTTACTTGCTGGTGATCACTGTATCCATTGCCTGGGGCATAAAACACATATAGTGACAGCTGTCAAATGATTAATAAATGCACGGTGTGACATTGTCGGTCACAGTCGCTCGCAATCTTTTCATTTGAATAAATTATGCGATCAGGATTTTTCCTGCATCACCGGTCCTCATTGCTCATAATGCCCAGTTTGACTGTCACTGATACCAAGCCCTGTACAGCTAGAATTTTTTAATTAGCTTGTCATTACAGTTTTGCCCTTTTAACGTTTAAAGAGAAACTCCAACCTAGAATTGAACTTAATCCCAATCAGTAGCTGATACCCAATTTTACATGAGAAATATAATGCTTTTCACAAACAGACCATCAGGGGGCTCTGTATGACTGATTTTGTGCTGAAAACCCTCCCACAAGAAGCTTTGAGTACCGCGGTACTCTGGGCAAACTGCCACAATGTAACAATGTTCACAGACAGGAAATAGCTGTTTAAAGCTGTCTGTAACAGCCAAAACAGCTAGGAGCAGCTACATAACCTGCCCACAGTAAAAATGTCACCATGTAATAAATGTCAGAATGTAAATCGGAGAGAGGAAAGATTTTACAATGAGCAAACACTGACTAAATCATTTATACATAATTATGGTAAAAAATGAAGCACTCTTTTACTACATTATTTTCACCGGAGTTCCTCTTTAAGGTGGTAAAAACGGCAACCTTAATGCTGGGAATACACTGTTCGTTTTTGAGGACGATAGATGGCTCGATAGATGATTTTCGACATGTCCGATCTCCCGTTCGATCGTCGCTGCTCGATTTCTCATAGAAGTGAATGGAAAAAGATAAGTAAAATGAATGGAAGATAAGAGAATCAACTGCAGAATCGAGTGGCAAAAACGATCGAGCGGCAGAAACGAACCATGCATGCCCTGCATTAGAGTCATTATCACCTTCCTTCTTGTGTTGCCATTGTGTTAGCAGACTGTGATCTTTTGGTAGAAGGTCAAATTAAGAAAGTCGTATTTTACTTCTACCTCTACTACACAAAAATAGAATATAACAAAAGAAGGCATATCATACTTTACAGACTGCATGTCTGCTCCATTTCTACATTTTCATCAGAGTGGCAGCTTATCTCACTGTATGACTTTATGAACTGTAGTGTTTATTCAAGCTGGACTATAATCTAATCTTCAAGCAGAGCTACTCCAAAAACACTTATCTAGAAAGGTGTGTAAATTATGTTATTAAGTTTACCTATGGAATAGGATAGCGCTGATTGACTTAAGACCGATAACTGCATCAAACATTCTGGACCTCATAACAAAAAGGCACTTGCATTCAATTCAAGTTTGTACTTTGCTGAAAAACACGTTTTGTTTTTCATTTTACAAAGTGTCATTTGCACTACTTAAAGAAAACCTTAACTGAGGTTGTTATGGAGGTTTCCTTTTAAACAATACCAGTGGCTTGGCAGTCCTGCTGATCTCTTTGGCTGCAGTAGTAGCTGAATCACATACCTGAAAGAAGCATGCAGCTAATCCAGTCTGACTTCAGTCAGATCACCTGATCTGAAGGTATAGCGTAAGCAAGGACAGAGGCGCCAAAAGAATAAAAGCAATTATTAAAATGTTTAAAAGTGCTTAGGAGGCAGTGGTGGACTTACCTCCTGTAAGCAAACACAACAAGCTGTGTATTCAAAAAAGGTAGATTTATTGGTATACTCTAGGGGGTCGTCGCAATGCATTTCGCAGGCCTAAACCCGCTTCATCAGGCAATAGTGAATAGGAGTACACGACAGCAGTATGTCTGGGTATCACCTGGCTCCTCGTCCTGATCTGAAGGACTACTGTAGGGGGGGTAGTAGTAAAAAGAGTTGAACTTACCTGGGGCTTCTAATGGTCCCCCGCAGACATCCTGTGCCCACACAGCCACTCACCGATGCTCCCCTCCTCCGGCTCACTTCTGGAATTTCCGACTTTAAAGTCGGAAAACCACTGCACCTGCACAGCCATGTCCTCTCTCCCACTGACGTCACTAGGCGTACTGCGCAGGCGCAGACCATACTGGGACTGCGCAATACACTCCTGGTGACATCAGCGGGAGCGAGGACACGGCCGTGCAGGTACAGTGGTTTTCCGACTGTAAAGTCGGAAATTCCAGAAGTGAACCGGAGGCGGGGACCGGAGCATCGGTGAGTGGCTGCGCGGGCACAGGATGTTTGCGGGCGACCATTAGAAGCCCCAGGTAAATCGCTATCCTTCTCAGTTTAGGTTCCCTTTAAGCCTGGAACACATACTTTTGACTATGATTGGCCAATCACTGACCAATTTTACCACTTCCATGTAGTTTGAGGATAAACAGATATTGATTACTATGAGCAGATTGTGTAGGTAAAACTACATGGAGATGGTAAAATTGGTCAGTGATTGGCCAATCATAACTGAAAGTGTGTACCATGCCTTATTTTCATTCCACATTCACAATAAGCTGTAGTTTCAGGTGTGTTTCAGACTGTTATTATTATAAAGCCAGGTACAAACCTTCAATTTTGATTGGCCAATGACAGGGCAATTTTGCCACCTCTGTTTAGTATGAGGGCCAACAGATTTTGAATACTACGAAAAGATTGTGTAAATAATCATACTATATGGAGATGGTAAAACTGGCCAAACAAAAATGAATGTGTGTACCAGTGTATGTGCTGTACTGCAAAGTCGGGTGAGTTTTTAAGTATTATATTGTGACAACATTTTAAACTAATCTATACTGCAGACAAGTGCGTAAATTTTACACTTTACTTTCATCCATGTTCAAGCTAATAAACAAGAAAGAGAGAGAGGGGAAAAAAGGGATTTTCATCCATAGCACTAAGAAAGACTTCTAAAGCTTGTTTGCTTTTTGGATTCCAGCTATGAAGTGTGTTCTGCACTATGTTGGTACATGGAAGAAGCACCCCATTATGAAAAGCTCTGTTGACGCTCCTGTAGATAGTAAGACGTATTGGGGGGTAAGAGATAATCTGTTTTAACAGATCTTAGAAAAGTAAGCCAGCGGCAACCGGCAACAACTATAAACACTTCATATTTATGAATGATATTTTCAGCTGAGAAGAATCTAAGGTGTGACATAGCTTAAAGTGGACCCAAATTAAAAATACAAGATTTCAGAAATAAAATCTATTTTCTAACTTATAATAATAAATAGCAGCCTTTTTGCAGCTGCATGATGACAAATATAAAATATTTTACATTTATTGGAGGAACCCCTCCCTTCCTTTCATATTGCTGGGACAGAATCCGGCAGACTGGTGGAGGAGACAAAAACAAAACACAGGCTGCTACTAATGATGTCACAGGGGAGGTGATTTCAGCTTGTGTGAGATTTCACATAGACGACGCCCCGGTGAGGGAGGGTAGCTGATGACAAACACACCCATGATCTAAAACCTCCTATTAAGCTCAGAAGTAATGGCTGCCACCTGTATAACCCTAGTTAGGAAAAGAGAAGGGTGAAAAGCATGCACTGAAATGCTCATAGGCTTGAAGGAGTGTTTATTTATCTTTGTATGTGTCAGAGTGGTGCAACTAAATATATTGACTTAAAAAAATGTTTGGTTTGGGTCCGCTTTAAGCTGTGCACACTGTGAAGAAAACCACAGAACTTATTAATTCACATAGTTTGTTCAGTCATACACTAAATATACGGTACATGCTGAAGTTTCTTTTACATATCAGTTGTCCACCCTCTTTAGTGTGCAGTTTTGCATATGACAATAGGAAACACCACAGTATTAAATTGATTTTGTTTTGGATGGTTCACCTTGACAAACATTGCCTTCTCATATAGGGATTGATTCACAAAAGAGTGCTAACTGTTAGCACGGCCGTTTTCGCGCGAATTTTCGCATTGTGCGCGATCGTGAATTTTCACGCAAAACGATAACATTTTCGCGCGCAAACCTGAATTTTCGGGCAAAAACTATCGATTTTGCGAGAACATTCTCGTTTGCATGTGAGAACGTTATCGTTTCGCGCAAAAATTCGCGATCGCGCGCAATGCAAAAATTCGTGCGAAAACGGCCGTGCTAACAGTTAGCACTCTTTTGTGAATCAAGCCCATAGTGTTACACATATTGATGCTTACAACATCCAACAGACCTTAATTAGTGGGTAATTATTACATCGAAAATGAAAAAAAAAATACATAGAACAGTTTAAACTCACAACTTTCTTTGAATATTAGCAATGATTGTTTAAATTAGAAGGTCACTTTGCAGAAGTTATGAGAGGGATAAAAATAATCCTCGGAGAAGAAAAAATGTGTAGTACATTAACACTTCCCGTTTATTTGTTCTGATCTCAATGAAAAAAAGGACATGAATTAATCTTTAGCAAATAAGGACAAAAGCCTCCCTGAGATACAAAATGTATAAGTGCACATGATCACATGATAATTCGGAGATACAGTACATCAAATCATAAGTAACCAGGGTTTGCCTTTAAGTTTTTTAGTGGCAAGTTATATTAGTCATATAAACATTACTAGGTGTATAAACACTCATTTCATAGATTTGCCAGCAGCTCCATCCAGGAAAACTCTCAAAGCACCATAATTAACTGTGTATTCTTTTACACAATCCTCTTATTGTAAACTTAGAACTTGTAAAATGTTATGTAGTTACCTGGATGGTTACCAAAGACATTGGCAGTCAATTCTCCGTAAGAGCTACAGGTTAAGATTAAATAGTAATATAGAAACTCTGATCATTCACATACAGTATTTGTTCATTCCATAAAAGATGAAACTTGAACCAAAGCTGCCAATCAAAATTTGGCAGTGATGGTCCAAATATTGCACGCAGTATTAATTAATTAGAACTTACGCATGAATGCCCCCCTGCTTTGTAACATACAGTTAACGGATCCCAGGCTTCAGCAGTGTACACTGAACAGGATCAAAATTTTGAGTTAGGCAAAAAAATATCTAAAGCTCGCTGTACAATCATTGATTATGATCACCTAAATGGGCACCACCAGCCAGCCATCGTGCCCCCTTAAAAATTTGAAGCTGGAGCCGCACTGGAAGCACATTGTTATGTTACTATTAGGCAGGGTTCACATTTAATTACTTTACTCCCAGCGGTACGGATTTCTCCGTCCCTTTTTCCACCCTGCTACCACCAAGGGACGGAGAAATCCGTACCTGACGCCGCTGTCCGCGCTCCCGCTCGCCTGTCCACGCGCCCCCGTGCTCGTGCACGCCACCGCCTGCTCACCCGGAGATCAATGAACGGGAAAAACCTTTCCCATTCGTTGATCTCTGGCCCCCGCAATGATCAGCTGCTTCTACGAGAAGCAGCGATCATTGTGAGAAAAAAACAGTGTCCCAGCTTCCTAACTCTTCCTGCAAGCGTACTTCCTGTACGCTTGCAGGTTACATAAACAAAAACTCACTGTGGCCATCTTGTGACTCATTACCTCCTACACTCCCCAATTTTTTCTTTTTTGTAATTAAAAAAAATAATTACAATTAAAAAAAATACATAGTTACCTTAGGGAGTGAACTTTTTAAATATTTATGTCAAGAGGGTATAACACTGTTACTTTATAAACTATGGGCTTGTAATTAGGGATGGACGCAAAATTGAAAAAAATGCACCTTTATTTCCAAATAAAATATTGGCGCCAAACATTGTGATAGGGACATAATTTAAACGGGTTTATAACCGGGACAAAAGGGCAAATACATTTCATGGGTTTTAATTACAGTAGCATGCATTATTTAAAAACTATAAAGGCAGAAAACTGAAAAATAATACATTTTTCCCACATTTTTTCCTATTTTCCCATTAAAACACATTTAGAATAAAATAATTCTTGGCATAATGTCCCACCTAAAGAAAGCCTAATTGGTGGCGAAAAGAACAAGATATAGTTCATTTCATTGTGATAAGTAATGATAAAGTTATAGACGAATGAATGGAAGGAGCGCTGAAAGGTGAAAATTGCTCTGGTGCTAAAGGGGTAAAACCCCTCAGATGTGAAGTGGTTAAAGGAAACCGAAGATCAACGGTATACAAAGATCGATACTTATCCAGGGCTTCCTCCCGCCCCATAAACACATGTGAGTCCCACACCGTCCTCCCGTGGTCTGCCGTTCAGCCACGATCAGCCCCTTAACATGCTCAGTGATGTCAGTTCGGGTCTACTGCGCATGACATCACTGAGCAAGTTACCGGGGCTCATCGCAGCTGAACGGCAGACCACGGGATGACGGCGTGGGACTCGCATGTGTTTATGAGGCAGGAGGAAGCCCTGGGTAAGTATCGATTCTTGTATACCATTGATCTCTGGTACACTTTAAACTCCTTGCATGTGTTTTCCCACAATGCAAATGCGCATTAGAATGTAAATTCTTGGATACGGGAAAATAATAGCCTGAGGCATTGTTTCACACACCAGCTTTTTTTCCCAAAAATCACTGTGGAAGGACACTAGCTCAACATACAAACACATGGGGCTTGATTCTCTAACCGGCACTAAGTGTTACCACCAGTGTGAAAAGCCACTTAGAGCCCCATAAGTAGCTTTGCGCATACTAACAGTCACGCAAAGCTACTTCTACTCCGGTCGGTGCGCGCGCAGAATGGTGAGCCGCTATTAGTGCGCAGTCCGACGATAACGTCGCACCCGCTACCTTTGGGGGCGCCTACAAGGTGGCGGGTGTAACGTTATCGTCGCACCGCGCACTAATACCGGCACGCCGCTGAGCGGCGCTGTGCAAGATGTGTGGCCGCTAACCACTTAACTCCGTAGTTTGCGCCCGCTGGGTAGTAAGGCTCAGCACCGGTTAGTGAATCAAGCCCATGGGATGTACAGAGTAATGCAAGCAAAAATATGTAGCTGTTTTCCACACATACAAGTGCAAAACCTCTATTCTTGGTGTTTTTAAAGAACCAAATGCATACCTTTAATCTAGCTTGAACATCTTTTAAGCTACTTCATAGCTCCCTAAGATGCTAACCAGTCTTGTGTACTGACATTGGCCTCAATTCACTAAGCTTAACTCCTGTCTTTAATAACTCTTCAGAGCTGTTTTACAGTTATCACAATTATATCACCATGGTGATAACTGCAAAACAGCTCAGAAGAGTTATTAAAGACAGGAGTTAAGCTTAGTGAATTGAGGCCATAGAGACAATGTACATAGTGCATGTCAGTTAATAAGATGCAGTGCATCGAACTGTTTACATAGCTGCAGAGGTTAATAAAATACTTGTCTACCATATTTAATGTAACTGTTGATCTCCAGCTGTTTTCACCAAGAAAGTAAATCAAGCCTATTTTGCAGTCTGCTACCAGTTCTACACTTTTTCCCATCAAAGTTGGATTACCTGGATGAAAGCTGCAAAAAAGCCCTTTAATAATCATAACTGAGGATATTAGCAGTTGCAAGAAGCTTGACCTTTTTTATTAGTACTACCACTTACTGGAGATAATATATTTTCAGCTATATGTATATATTTCCAGCTATATCTAGGTAGCCCATCTGATGCCCATTAAAGTGAGATTCTTATTACAATGGTGTTATTCCAGCATTGACACTAAACAGTTGGATCATTTCCACCAGTAGGATTAGATTTTAAAAAAATATATAGTTAACAACTGTCTTTTTAAATGTAAAATCCAGTAATTTTTTAAAATCTGAATAATGTGGCAATGTGTAGTGCTTTACTGCTAACTTTTTATTAGTATTATTATTATTTAGTATTTATATAGCTCCAACATATTCCACAACGCTGTACAAACTATATAGTCTTGTCACTTAACTGACCCTCCCAGAGGGGATCACAATCTAATCCCTACCATAGTTATAAATCCAGCATAGTCTAGGGCAATTTTTTTAGGGGGAACCTAATTAACTTATCTTTATATTTTTGGGATGTGGGAGGAAACCCTCACCCACTTCCAGTTCAGTGAGGGAACACCTTACAAGGAGTCTGGTACGTGATGGGGATTTATTTGCAAACTTACACATATGACTGAACCAGAACTGAGCAGAGAATTGTGTGGAAACCCTTGCAACCAAAAGCAGTCATAAAGAGCATATCTACTAAATGTTTAACTGCTCAGTGAAAAAATAATAGCTTAGCACCTTTGAAATCACACCCCTCACTTATGCATTAAATATTTTCCATTTCATAATCTTACCAAAGGGCAATAAGCAAATTATTTTTATTATTATTCTCGGCACCAGCGGTTTATGTGAAGCACAAGTTGAGATGAGGTGCCCCGTCACCTTGAAAAGAAAGCACAGAGACAACTGGAGCCCAAATAGCGCAATAAGTCACTGAGTACATGGAAAAAGAGTGAAGGAGAATGGTACTTCCAAGGATGGGTTGTAAGAAGGGCAACCAACCACTGTTGGTTGCCCAACTATGGAGTTTGCAGAGAGCTTGTGGAGATTCACAGACTCCCCCCACTCAGGTGTTACCAAATGTTCTGGGTATGGTCGCTCTCTATTACAAAGGTCTGGTACTCACTGTGGCTAATCCACAGGGGAGCAAAGTCCCTTCACATGGAGGGAAACTGCACAATGGGGAAAGAAGCACCCAAGAAGGTATAAAAAACTGGTTACCCACTTTACCTCCAAGGGTTTTTTTACGAACCAGAGCGATGTTCACCTGTCAGCGCTCCTCCCTCTCATTTGCCAATTACTTTATTACTACGTGTCACAATGAAATGTTCTATATCCTATTTTTTTCTCCACCAAATCAGGCTTTCTTTGAGTGGTACATTTTGCTAAGAATTATTTTATTCTAAATACATTTTAAATGGAATAATAAGAAAACAAAATTGAAAAAAAATCTTTATCTCTCAGTTTTCAGCTATTCTAGTTTTAAAATAAAATGTGCTACTGTGACTAAAACCCACGTATGTTATTTGCCCATTTGTCACGGTTATTACGTTTAAATTATGCCCCTAGTACAATATATGGCGACAATATTTGGAAATAAAGGTGCATTTTTTTAGTTTTGTGTCCGTCACTAATTACAACCCCATATATGCAAATATAACAGAAATATACATACATTGTAAGAAAGCGGAGTCCCCAGCATAACTATTTATCTATTTATGCTGTCATTTTTTTTTAACAAGTGTTTTAATTTGGTAACGGGGGGGGGGGGGGGGGAGATAGGGTAGAAGAGGTATTAATTAATTTATTAAAAATGTAGTGTAGGTGTAGCTTTTTTTTTTTTTTTTTTTTACTTTTGTATGTAATTTTCTTTTTATTACTAGGTGTCCTCATAATCACTGTCTCTGTGAGACAGAGACAGTGTTCTTACAACAAAGGCCATTGGCTTCTCTTTAAAGCCATGATCTTTGCTTATGGGCACTTTGATTGGCTCAGGGAAATCTTCTTCTCTTTCACCAATCACGGCTCTGCGGGTTTCGACGGGTAAGCGAGACAGGGGGGCTATTGCTCGGGGACTGTAGCGGTGAAGCCTCTAGATCAGTGTTTCTCAACATTTTATTGGTAGGTACCACTTTTACAACCCTGTACTCATCAAGTACCCCCTAGCATAGTAAACATTATTACAAGTACCCCTTGACAAATGTATATTTAATCGTAGTACATGATAATTGGTTCTAAACAATTTTCTGAGCATTGACTATTGCTTTTAATTAGCTAAAATACTAATTTGGTGTTAATTAAATAAGGTGTATCATTTTCTAAAACTCTAAATTTGTTGTTCTTGGTTAAGCATATCAAGCCTGTGTACCCCCTGGAACCATCAGAAGTACCCCCTGGGGTACGCGTACCACACGTTGAGAACCTAGGCTCTAGATAATACAGGTTTATGCTATAAAAGATATTTTATTAATAAAATTTATTTTATTGCGTAATTTATTGTCATCTAGAGGTAAGCCACCTCTTTCATTTCATTTTAGTTGATTTTAACTCCGTTTTATACCTCCTTGGGTACCTCTTCCCTTGATGTGCAGCACAAGGTTGCCTGCTTCTTATGGTTTTGTCACACATCATGATCTACAGCTTTTATATTCCCAGTTGAAACTGCCACTCCAGTTTCACAACTGCTGATTTTGGTCAACATTTTAGTGTTAGTGGGCTCAGACCCTTACTTGAGTTGCCAAATAAATGATCAAGGCAAATGTTACGATTTGAAGCAAATTTGATTGCAGATTAATACTAGACCTGTCACAATGGACTGCAACTACATTTGATTGCTTCAGTTTCGATATGCATAACATTTGTGACCAAATTTGCATCAGCTTGTAAAAACAATTTTTTTCATCATGGCTAGTTTACAATGGTGACTAAAAGCTTGGTTAGTCCCTGTTCTATTCAAACCCCTCCTCCAGCCTATCTTCCTCCACACAAGGTAAATAGGGAAGGAACTGGGAGGTTACACCAGCTCCTTCACCTGAGTGCTGAGCTAACCCACCTGGGTGGGGTCAGGTGAGGTCTTCGTGCATAGAAAGGAATAGCTGCATCAAATATGAAATTGTGTTAGCAATACCATAGTCCCCTATACATCTATACTTGCTGAAAAATCTAAGAGGGTGAACTAGGGCTTTAAAGCACAAACAAGCTTTTATTTATAAAGTACAAACATATTATGCAGTACTGCAGCATACATTTGTAAGTGGTGTACATTACAAATGTGATAGGAACACTGTGAAAACATAACACAGTAAGGAAAGAGGTCCCAACCTGACTAGGCTTACAGAATACTGGTAAAGCAGGTTGTTTGAATCAGGATGATGCCATTTATTGACTGACTTAAAGAGAATCTGTATTGTTAAAATCGCTCAAAAGTAAACATACCAGTGCGTTAGGGGACATCTCCTATTCCCCTCTGTCACAATTTCGCCGCTCCCCGCCGCATTAAAAGTGGTTAAAAACAGTTTTAAAAAGTTTGTTTATAAACAGACAAAATGGTCACCAAAACAGAAGTAGGTTGATGTACAGTATGTCCACACATAGAAAATACATCCATACACAAGCAGGCTGTATACAGCATTCCTTTTGAATCTCAAGAGATCACTTGTGTGTTTCTTTCCCCCCTGAGGGGGGAGTGCAAAGCAGAACCACAACACTGAAGAACTTGGCAGCCTTCCAGACACAGGCTGACAAGTCTGACAAGGGAAAGATACATTGATTTATTACAGAGACTGTGATAGTACAAAGTGCTGCAGTAAGCCGGAACACCTTAGAATAGCTTTTAGAACTTGTAGGATGATAAAAAACAGGATGCAATTTTTTGTTTTACGGAGTCTCTTTAAAAGAAAACGAGTAAGCTTTCAGCCAATACTCCTTCTTCAGAGTCTTTTTTTTTCCTTTCTGTAGAATACAGATACCCACTTTCATACAATGATGTGAAGTGATGGCCAATGCCTTCCACTTTTAATGTCTGGCAGCTGCAAGAGTGATTCTTTCAGCCAAATATCAGGTAGTGCTGGATGACTATAGCAGTGTTCCATTCTCCACTACATTGCTACACGCACATTGACAGTAGGTCTTGTTTCAGCTGACATTGTACTGTTTAAGGAGACAGTGCTCTGCAGATGCTAGGCTGACTATAAGTGCTAGTTGGCCAACCATGGTCAGCACCGGGGCGTAGTGGTTAGCGATCTCGCCTTGCAGTGCTAGGGCCCCAGTTCAAATCCCAGCCAGGTCAACATCTACAAGGAGTTTGTATGTTCTCCCCGTGTCTGCATGGGTTTCCTCTGTGCACTCTGGTTTTCTCCCACATACCAAAAACATACAGATAAGTTAATTGGCTTCCCCTAAATTGGCCCGAGACTACGTTACATACACTGCACGATACATACATAGACATATGATTATGGTAGGAACTAGATTGTGAGCCCCTCTGAGGGACAGTTGGCGACAAGACATTATATACTCTGTACAGTGATGCGTAATAGGTTGGCGCTATATAAATACGTACACAAATAAATAAACCCTCTGCAGGGTGAAGCTGTATGATTGTGGGAGGCTGGTTTCCAGAAGAGCCTGGCTTGGTGTATCTCTGTGCCTCTAAGAAATAGTGGAGGGCTCTATGTCAGGTTCCTGATTGGCCGTGTTTATTGCATCTGTAGCTCAGATGAGAATTACAGATGGCTGCACGTAACCACTTCAAGAGCTGTAGAGGAATGCCTCAAGCATTTAAGTTCACCTCTAGGAACATTAATAACCCTCTTAATGGGTTATCATTGCCAGAATTACTCTAATTTAATATCTGTATCTATCTCAACATAAACACAGCAGCAAATAAAATTTTTTGTAGAGTGCAGAAGATTGTAACAACCTTAATAGCTTTAAAAAAATGTTTTGTACGGTGTTTCCAGGCTTCTAACGGTCTAGAATTGTGTGCTCACATCTATAGAAATTTCACAACTGTATGTACGTAACATTTGATTGAATTATTTCTCTAGGTGAAGTAACTCTTTTGATAGTTACACAGCTTCATACACAGATTTTCAGAGCTTTTTATGTGCTTTTTCCTTTTGCCTGTAAACCTGAATTTCAGAGCATCAGCATTGTAGAAATTAATTATTTTTATTGGAAATAATTCACTATGCAAGCATAGGTTTAGAAACGGAGATCAAGTTGTTTCTATTAGAATTTATCTCCATAGTTAACTATGATTTAACTGTTTCTCTGTATAATTACATTTTAAACTGTGTATATTTTCTTCTTGTAGCCGTTTGCCAGCCACCATGTAAGCACGGGGATTGTATAGGTCCCAATAAGTGTAAATGTCATCCTGGATACACCGGAAAGACCTGCAATCAAGGTATTGTATGCTTATTTATATTCTGTCACTTACATACCTTTGTTTTATTATGTATATTTTTGCAGTGCTAAGTATTTGCAACCAAGTATTCTCAAATTGTTTCACATAAGCTTCCACTCATCGGACGCCTGACGATAGGAAAGTGCCTTTTTCAGCCATAAACCTGATAAACGGATGCACTGCCAACTAGATCTAGCACAATCATTTCATAAATTGAATGAAAAGTATTTAAAATTGGATGGGCTGTAAGCTTTCAGATTGCAATGCTTTCACATGATAAAATCTTTCTTATCCCCAATTTACATTCTTATATTTATCACAGAGGGCGACATTTTTACTGCTGTTAGGTGCATCACTGCAGAATGTTTATTACTGTGAAAGAGAGCCGAAACACTTGATCTGCTCTGGGAGGAGAATTCTGCAGATCTAAACAGCCTAGGCTGAACATCACTGTGAGGGCAGGGCAACATATGGCTATATATAGATATAGCAAGCGTTTCTGATGCTGAAACCAGGATAATTAATGTAAAGTGGATATCCTGAATTATTTACTACTACTATTTTTTTTTCTTCTATATGTCACTACAGTGTCTCTTTAACTGCCTATCTTGGAGTTGCTCTTAACAAGGCTAAAAAAGCATGTCCAGACTCCAGAGCATTACCCTATTTGTAAATAGAAGAAATCAATTAGTGTATCTGTATTCTATGAGGGGCCTATAGGCAAGTTCTAGACTTTCTGCTGCCTGAGGCAAACTTTGCAGTGATTGAACCAATGATCGTGCCATGGTCCCGCCCACGAGACCAGAGGCACCAGTTAGGAAAAAGAGCAGTGAGTGGCTGTGATTGGCCAGTCTGGTGCCAGCAGGATTCGGGGAGTGTGTGTACCAGGAAGGTGGGCAGGAAAGCGGAGAGGAGGTAGGCGCCAGGTGGCCCAAACTGTTTGTCCAAACCCGCCACCTAGATTTGCGCCCGAATCACGTGATTCAGGTGGCTTCATGGTAGGTCTGCCCCTTCTTAAAGGGCATTTACTAATATCTAGTGGGTGAAAAAGCAAACTTCTGTGAGTTTGGTCATTACAGATGAATTCTGTGGCCCATATGCAATTCACATTATCTCCTGAGTTTTCTCCTAGGTGATATTTTCACATCTTGTCATAAAATGCCCTTTAAAACCCCAGCAAGCAAAAAAAATACTCCTAAATAAAATTGGTAGTAGTTTTTCACCAAATTTCAGGTACTTTTTCTCCTGAGTTATCTCCTAGGATATAATTTTCATATTCTTTTTAAAATAACTTTTAAGCATTTTACAATAGAAAAAGTTAATTGAATATGGGCGTGTGTTTAGTTCTTTATCTGTGAGAAAGTGAGAGGTTCGTAATATACTACAGCTGCCTTTGGTAGATTGGGGGCCCGCTTCCACTGCAGCCCCACACATCTACGAGACGCGTGACGGCACTTCCGGATCTGTGGTTACGCTGACGAATTCCATCAGCTGTGCCATGCACGGCTATGGGATTCGCAGCCTCCCGCACAACTGCGGATGGAAAAGCCGGCCGAATCGCTAGCGCAAGCGATTTGGCCGGCGGCTCTATTACGTACCTATGCCAGAGTTTCCCTGCGCGATTCACCTGCGGGGAAACTGCTGATTCGGCCCGGTTTCCGCAGTAGTGGAAATGGGCCCTTAGAGGGAAAAGTCTAGTAAACTAATTTAAATATCCTGCCGTCAACACTCATGTATAAAACAGAAAAGGGAGCCAGTAGACATACTACATTGATCACTGGGTCAGTGTGGTGCATCCATAGGTATTCCCAGAGTCTAGGATAGATGAGGACTGTGCTGTTGTGTATTTATGAGATATGCCTGTGTTTATGCATTCGCACAATCCAAGCATTTTTCCTTTGGTGTGTGAAGGTTTTCAGTGATCCCTTGCTGATGGCTTGATAAATAGCAAACTATGTTCTTGGCGGAAAAAGAAATAAACTGACGAATATCAAGCAACAGATGTTGGACTTTGTATCAGTTTCTGTACCACAGTAATATCTTTTTCTTACAGTTTTAGCAACACAACTGCATCTAAAAATACCTTATCAAATGGGTCTATAAAAAAGGAAGATAAATGAGATTTAAGCTGCATGTCAATCATGAGAGAAACATGGAGGTTGCCATTGCAGAGCTCATTGAAAAACATAAGTTCCCAGCTGTTAGGCTCATCGTATTATAAATAAATATACAAAGTAACTCACCTGAATCACATACAGACACTACCATTTTAAGAAGAAGGTTAGCAATGGTAGCCTCCATGTTTATTTAATTTTTTATAACAAGTTTAATGTAAAGCCCTTTTACATAAGATACATCATTTTTATTAACTGGGATGGGTGTCACTTTATTGATCAGTAGAAAGGTAAAGGGGTTACTAAGCAGTGAAATAAACCCTGCATCCTGACTGATTTTCAGGGAATATGCTAATCTATTTCTGCGATTGAATAGTGAATGGCCACTTTGTTTTCCAGCAGGTGTCTGCATGAGGAAACAGACACTGCCCAATACCCCCATACACTCTCTGTAGTCAAAAATATAGTTGACCCTTATTTAGGTCTAGTTCACTTCACATGCGTGCCTGGGACTGGTAGCTGATAGTTGCCGAACAACCTCATGCAAATCTCTTGCATTTAACATCTGGCAAGTGGTTGATGTCTGCTCAGATATTATAGTGGTGGGTGGGGAATTGTCCTGTACCACAACGATGCCAGATTCCTCCAGTTATTTGCACCTCTGTAACACAGCAGCTGACATACAGTGAGTGTGCCACCTCTATGCCATTTCTGCTGACAAGGCCTTACTGGGGGTTTTCTTGAGTGGAGAACATTTTAACCACTTCCCGACCGCCGTATTGACGATTGGCGGCCGGGAAGTGGACCCCGCAAGGATCGCCTTATTGACAAATGGCGGCGGTCCTTGTAGGGGCATGGGCGGAGCGATTGCGTCATCCGTGACGCGATCATCCGCCGGCGCCTGTCTCCGCTCACTCGCCGCAACATTCCGCCGGCCATACGGAAGCGCCGGCGGGATGTTAACCCGACGATCGCCGCATACAAAGTGTATAATACACTTTGTAATGTTTACAAAGTGTATTATACAGGCTGCCTCCTGCCCTGGTGGTCCCAGTGTCCGAGGGACCACCAGGGCAGGCTGCAGCCACCCTATGTCGCACCCAAGCACACTGATTTCGCCCCCCCCTGCCCCAGATCGCCCACAGCACCCCTCAGACCCCCTCTGCCCACCCCCCAGACCCCTGTTTGCACCCAATCAACCCCCTAATCACCCATCAATCACTCCCTGTCACTATCTGTCAACGCTATTTCCCCCCCCCCTGCCCCCTCCTGATCACCCCCCCCCCCCCACCACCCCTTAGATTCTCCCCAGACCCCCCCCTCATACCCCCCCCCATGTACTGTATGCATCTATCCCCTATGATCACCTGTCAATCACCCATCAATCACCCCCTGTCACTGCCACCCATCAATCAGCCCAAAAATATATAAATCCAGAGAGTCCTACATGTGCATATAACAATCTTTATTGGTACAAAAGGATGGATCAATCCACAGCTGGGTAAACTCCATTAAAACACATTAAAACCACATAAGAACAGGAGGGAGCGCTCCCTTACAATGTTCCACTGGTCACCATGCAGTCAATGCACAACACCATCGCCCAGCCTCAGCTTATGCATATGGTGTCTGCCACCGTCCTGGTCTGACCATGTGTGGACCCGCCACCGACGCACACCTCAGAGGCCTCAAAAAGCAGCTGCAACAAAAACGTAGGTACTCAAAATGATGTAGTTATCAGCAGTTGATGAACACTTTGTGCATAGTTACTAGTGGGCATATTCCGTGTATAAGACCTGTGTGCAGGAGTGATACCAAACTGTCTCTCAATTCCGGACAATACGGATTCCGTGTATCAACAACTCTAACAATCTAGGTCTACGATGTTGAAGTATTGCTCAATAAGGTAACCAGTGCATTGCGTTGGGGCTGTAGCTGGGAGATAGATTTAGCGTGTATGGCTGACGCCAAGCTGTCATACATTTACTCACTGCTCCCGTTTGTATTGAGACCTTCGGTTCCAGGGAAGGAGCCTCCCGCTCCAAGGTTCGGCTGATGTATCCCAGCTTTCAGCAGTGCTCAAGCTTGATACAGCGAGCTTCTGCCATCACCATCTCGGCTGTGCTGGCGTCCAGACTTTGTCCTTACTGGTCCGCGGGGCTCCCTCGGTAACCTGCTGCTCTTGCGCATGCGTTCGTGTCTCCAGCCGGCTTGGGGTCACGTGAGCGCTCACTCCTGTTCCTCCCTCCTGCTGACGCGTTTCGCCCCTCCCACCGGGGCTTTCTCAAAGCAGTAGAGGGTTGTGGGATAGTGCAGTGACGGCCTTCTTATCTTAACAAATGGCTGGGCGGGCCGAGCATCGGTCCACCTCCTCATGCATAAAACATTCTTTCATATTGATCAGAAACTCCCCCTTGTATTTACACGGATACAAATTCCTTTTCCTGAGTCAATCTATATCATTTCTTCTTCCAATCTTTTTCAATCTTTGCAGTATAGCTCTTGAATCATGGTTGTATCACTTTCTCATTTTCTATCATATCTCAATAAAAAGTCATACCAAACTGGTTTAAACTCAGTTTCGTTATTTCTGTCCACAGTGCACTTCATTCTCCTTGTTGTGTATTAGACCTTTTTGCAAGAAATAAACTAGATTCAGATCTGTATTAAGTCCATACGGAATTCTCGTGCCCAGTCTATAAATCCAGGTGGTCTCTATTTTGTATAGTTCGTTCTCAATGTCACCCCCCCTATTGGGAATCTTTTGCTTCAATATTCCCTTAAAACGTAATCCCTTTGGTTTTCCACCATGGAAGTCCTTAAAGTGTTGTCCCAACAGACTATCTTTATCTGCTTCATCAATGTTCGTCAGGTGTTCCCCAATACGTTTTCCTAATCTTCGTTTTGTTTTCCCAATGTACAGTAATCCGCAGGGACACTCAATACTGTAGACCACCCTTTCTGTTGTACACGTTATTAAATCCCTAATTTCATATTGTTTAGTATTACTCGCATTTCTAAATGTTTTTGTCCTCTCTACATATTTACATACAGTACAATTCCCACAACTAAACATTCCTTTACTCTGTGGATAGCTGTCAAGCCAAGTCCCCTTCTTTTTGCTATTGTACTCTGACCTTACCAATACATTTTTTTTTTCAATCAGCCCCTAACCTGCCCCTTGCGGGCAATCTGATCACCCACCCACACCGATAGATCGCCCGCAGATCCGACATCAGATCACCACCCAAGCACAGTGTTTACATCTATTCTCTCCTCTAAACACCCACTAATTACCCATCAATCACCCATCAATCACCCCTATCACCACCTGTCACTGTTACCCATCAGATCAGACCCTAATCTGCCCCTTGCGGGCACCCAATCACCCGCCTACACGCTCACATTGCCCTCAGACCCCCCCCTTATCAATTCGCCAGGGCATTATTTACATCTGTCCTTCCCTGTAATAACCCACTGATCACCTGTCAATCACCTGTCAATCACCCATCAATCACCCCCTGTCACTGCCACCCATCAATCAGCCCCTAACCTGCCCCTTGCGGGCAATCTGATCACCCACCCACACCGATAGATCGCCCGCAGATCCGACATCAGATCACCACCCAAGCGCAGTGTTTACATCTATTCTCTCCTCTAAACACCCACAAATTACCCATCAATCACCCATCAATCACCCCCTATCACCACCTGTCACTGTTACCCATCAGATCAGACCCTAATCTGCCCCTTGCGGGCACCCAATCACCCGCCTACACGCTCAGATTGCCCTCAGACCCCCCTTATCAATTCGCCAGTGCAATATTTACATCTGTGCTTCCCTGTAATAACCCACTGATCACCTGTCAATCACCTGTCAATCACCCCCTGTCACTGCCACCCATAAATCACCCCCTGTCACTGCCACCCATCAATCAGCCCCTAACCTGCCCCTTGCGGGCAATCTGATCACCCACCCACACCAATAGATCGCCCGCAGATCCGACATCAGATCACCACCCAAGCGCAGTGTTTACATCTATTGTCTCCTCTAAACACCCACTAATTACCCATCAATCACCCCCTATCACCACCTGTCACTGTTACCCATCAGATCAGACCCTAATCTGCCCCTTGCGGGCACCCAATCACCCGCCTACACGCTCAGATTGCCCTCAGACCCCCCTTATCAATTCGCCAGGGCATTATTTACATCTGTCCTTCCCTGTAATAACCCACTGATCACCCATCAATCACCCCCTGTCACTGCCACCCATCAATCACCCCCTGTCACTGCCACCCATCAATCAGCCCCTAACCTGCCCCTTGCGGGCAATCTGATCACCCACCCACACCAATAGATCGCCCGCAGATCCGACATCAGATCACCTCCCAAGTGCAGTGTTTACATCTGTTCTCTCCTCCAAACACCCACTAATTACCCATCAATCACCCCCTGTCACTGCTACCCATCAGATTAGACCCCTATCTGCCCCTAGGGCACTCAATCACCCGCCCATACCCTCAGAACACCCTCAGACCCCAGCCCTGATCACCTCGCCAGTGCATTGCTTGCATCTATTCCCCCCTCTAATCACACCTTGAAACACCCATCAATCACCTCCTGTCACCCCCTAGCACACCTACCCATCAGATCAGGCCCTAATTTGCCCCGTGTGGGCTCCTGATCACTCGGCCAAACCCTCAGATCCCCCTCAGACCCCCTTCCGATCACCTCCCCAGTGCATTGATTGCATCTATTTTACCCTCTAACCTCCACTGAGACACCCATCAATCACCTCCTGTCACCCCCTAGCACTCCTATCCATCAGATCAGGCCCAATACAACCTGTCATCTAAAAGGCCACCCTGCTTATGACCGGTTCCACAAAATTCGCCCCCTCATAGACCACCTGTCATCAAAATTTTCAGATGCTTATACCCCTGAACAGTCATTTTGAGACATTTGGTTTCCAGACTACTCACGGTTTTGGGCCCGTAAAATGCCAGGGCGGTATAGGAACCCCACAAACTGACCCCATTTTAGAAAAAAGACACCCCAAGGTATTCCGTTAGGTGTATGACGAGTTCATAGAAGATTTTATTTTTTGTCAAAAGTTAGCGGAAATTGATTTTTTTTTTTTTTTCACAAAGTGTCATTTTTCACTAACTTGTGACAAAAAATAAAATCTTCTATGAACTCGCCATACACCTAACGGAATACCTTGGGGTGTCTTCTTTCTAAAATGGGGTCACTTGTGGGGTTCCTATACTGCCCTGGCATTTTAGGGGCCCTAAACCGTGAGGAGTAGTCTAGAAAACAAATGCCTCAAAATGACCTGTGATTAGGACGTTGGGCCCCTTAGCGCACCTAGGCTGCAAAAAAGTGTCACACATGTAGTATCGCCGTACTCAGGAGAAGTAGTATAATGTGTTTTGGGGTGTATTTTTACACATACCCGTGCTGGGTGGGAGAAATCTCTCTGTAAATGGACAATTGTGTGTAAAAAAAATCAAACAATTGTCATTTACAGAGATATTTCTCCCACCCAGCATGGGTATGTGTAAAAATACACCCCAAAACACATTATACTACTTCTCCTGAGTACGGCGGTACCACATATGTGGCACTTTTTTACACCCTAAGTACGCTAAGGGGCCCAAAGTCCAATGAGTACCTTTAGGATTTCACAGGTCATTTTGCGACATTGTTGGTTTCAAGACTACTCCTCACGGTTTAGGGCCCCTAAAATACCAGGGCAGTATAGGAACCCCACAAATGACCCCATTCTAGAAAGAAGACACCCAAAGGTATTCCGTTAGGAGTATGGTGAGTTCATAGAAGATTTTATTTTTTGTCACAAGTTAGCGGAAAATGACACTTTGTGAAAAAAAAAACAATTAAAATCAATTTCCGCTAACTTGTGACAAAAAAATAAAAACTTCTATGAACTCACCATACTCCTAACGGAATACCTTGGGGTGTCTTCTTTCTAAAATTGAGTCATTAGTGGGGTTCCTATACTGCCCTGGCATTTTAGGGGCCCTAAACCGTGAGGAGTAGTCTTGAAACAAAAATGACCTGTGAAATCCTAAAGGTACTCATTGGACTTTGGGCCCCTTAGCGCAGTTAGGGTGCAAAAAAGTGCCACACGTGGTATCGCCGTACTCGGGAGAAGTAGTATAATGTGTTTTGGGGTGTATTTTTACACATACCCATGCTGGGTGGGAGAAATACCTCTGTAAATGACAATCTTTTGATTTTTTTACACACAATTGTCCATTTACAGAGTTATTTCTCCCACCCAGCATGGGTATGTGTAAAAATACACCCCAAAACACATTGTACTACTTCTCCCGAGTACGGCGATACCACATGTGTGGCACTTTTTTGCACCCTAACTGCGCTAAGGGGCCCAAAGTCCAATGAGTACCTTTAGGATTTCACAGGTCATTTTGAGAAATTTTGTTTCAAGACTACTCCTCACGGTTTAGGGCCCCTAAAATGCCAGGACAGTATAGGAACCCCACAAATGACTCTATTTTAGAAAGAAGACACCCCAAGGTATTCTGTTAGTAGTACGGTGAGTTCATAGAAGATTTTATTTTTTGTCACAAGTTAGCGGAAATTGATTTTAATTGTGTTTTTTCACAAAGTGTCATTTTCCGCTAACTTGTGACAAAAAATAATTGTGTGACAATTGTGTGTAAAAAAAATTAAAAAATTGTCATTTACAGAGATATTTCCCCCACCCAGCATCGGTATGTGTAAAAATACACCCCAAAACACATTATACTACTTCTCGTGAGTACGGCAATACCACATGTGTGGCACTTTTTTGCAGCCTAACTGCGCTAAGGGGCCCAAAGTCCAATGAGCACCTTTAGGCTTTACAGGGGTGCTTACAAATTAGCACCCCCCAAAATGCGAGGACAGTAAACACCCCACATTTTTTTTTGTCGCAAGTTAGAAGAAATGGAAACTTTTTTTTTGTCACAAAGTGTCATTTTCCGCTTACTTGTGACAAAAATTAATATCTTCTATGAACTCACTATGCCTCTCAGTGAATACTTTGGGATGTCTTCTTTCCAAAATGGGGTCATTTGGGGGGTATTTATACTATCCTGGAATTCTAGCCCCTCATGAAACATGTCAGGTGGTCAGAAAAGTCATAGATGCTTGAAAATGGGAAAATTCACTTTTTGCACCATAGTTTGTAAACGCTATAACTTTTACCCAAACCAATAAATATTCACTGAATGGGTTTTTTTTAATCAAAAACATGTTTGTCCACATTTTTCGCGCTGCATGTATACAGAAATTTTACTTTATTTGAAAAATGTCAGCACAGAAAGTTAAAAAAAAACATTTTTTTGCCAAAATTCATGACTTTTTTGACGAATATAATAAAAAGTAAAAATCGCAGGAGCAATCGGATAGCACCAAAAGAAAGCTTTATTAGTGACAAGAAAAGGAGCCAAAATTCATTTAGGTGGTAGATTGTATGAGCGAGCAATAAACCGTGAAAGCTGCAGTGGTCTGAATCGAAAAAAAGTGGCCGGTCCTTAAGGGGGGTAAAGCCCACGGTCCTCAAGTGGTTAAGCCCTCCAAATATGATCGGAGTTCGTTAAAAAAGTATTTTATTAGGAGATAAGTTTGTAACTGTCAGAACATTTAGTCAGGATAGCTAGAAGGTTAGTAAATATGCGGTTGGGGAATTGTTGTACAAGTAGCACACCCTGCATTTTTAATTACAATTCTGCAATTTGTTACTACAGTGCATGAGACTGTAATAACACAACCTCTAAGGCTATGTTCACATTATAAATCGCCAGCTCTGTCATAAGCGCTGAGTGATTTATTGAGAGTTTTTTAAGCGCCTTTCCCTGCGCTTTGCACTTAGAAAAGCGCTTTTTTAAGTGCTTTTTTTGCAGAGTGATTTGTTTATTCACTTCCTGATGTCAGTCAGGAAGTGAACTCTTTATCCCAGAAATTAATAAATACATTGGCCTCAATTCACTAAGCTTAACTCCTGTCTTTAACCAGTTCGCATTCAGTCGTTTTTCGCTTCATGCATCCGAACAATGTTCACCTCCCATTCATTCGCCTATAACTTTATTACTACTTATCACAATGAACTGATCTATATCTTGTTTTTTCCGCCACCAATTAGGCTTTCTTTGGGGGGTACATTTTACTAAGAGCCACTTTACTGTAAATGCATTTTAAAAGGAAGAATAAGAAAAAAACGGAAACAAATCATTATTTCTCACTTTTCGGCAATTATAGTTTTAAAATAATACATGCCTCCATAATTAAAACCCACGTATTGTATATGCCCATTTGTCCCGGTTATTACACCATTTAAATTATGTCCCTATCACAATGTATGGCGACAATATTTTATTTGGAAATAAAAGTGCATTTTTTCCGTTTTGCATTCATCACTAGTTACAAGCTTATAATAATAAAAAAAAGAAATATTTCATCTTTACATAGATATTTAAAAAGTTTAGACCCTTAGGTAAATATTTGTGTTTTTTTTTTTTTTTTATTGTAATGTTTTTTGTTTTTTTTTAATTAAACATTTTATGTGGATATTTTTGGGAGGGTGGGATTGAAATTGTATTTTTTTTTGTAAATATATGTGTATTTTTATTTTTATTTAACATTTAGATGTAGTTTACTTTTTGGCCACAAGATGGCAGCCATGAGTTGTTTACAGTGACGTCACTCTAAGCGTACCACGTACGCTTAGAGCGACATAGGAAGCAGAAAAAGCGTAGCTTCCGAGAGAAGCTGTCGCTTTTTCTGCGGGGGAGAGGAATCAGTGATCGGGCACCGTTGCCCGATTCACTGATTCACTGGCTAACAAACCGCCGGCCGGGAGCGCGCGTGCACGCGCGCGATCGGCCACGTGGACGCGCAGGAGCGCACATGGCTTCCTGGACGTGAGTTTCACGTCCAGGAATGTCAAATAGTTAATAACTCTTCTGAGCTGTTTTACAGGTATCACCATGGTGATATAATTGTGATAACTGTAAAACAGCCCAGAAGAGTTATTAAAGACAGGAGTTAAGCTTAGTGAATTGAGGCCAATGTATTTATTCATAAAAGCGCTCAGGAAATTGCTATACAAAGCGATTTCCCTATACCTTCCATTGAGCCAAAGCGCTGAGAAAATGGTACATGTATCGCGTTTGCAATTTCAATGAAATCAAAACGCTTACATGTGAACACTCTCATAGGGAATCATTGTACAAGCGCTTTTGGGGCAATTTCTAAAATCGCCAGCACGTTAAAAAAACCTGCAAACGCTCATAGTGTGAATGAGCCCTGAGGTTGCGATCACAGCAAGTACTTGCATTGCGTTCCATGGAAAAACAGGGTCACAAACTTGGGTAAAAGTCACATCGCACTTTATGCATGCATTGTAACGCATACAGTGGAACATACAGTATTTACAAAGTATGATTCACTGCCACGCTCGGTTTATGCAGAAACGCAATGTATGCATCACATTACGCCTGACTGATCCGTCTCAAAGCACCGATATGAATGCAGCATTACAATGTAATTGAATTGTGTTAGCAATGTGATTATATTGTCTGGGGAACCACTATGAACATAGTCTTAATGAGAATTCTTTCACCAAATTTAAAGAGTGCTACACACTGACGTGTGAGTCTAGCATTTGTAGAGCTACCCTGATGTATAATCAAGAGATCTAAAATGTTGAATTGTCTTGGCCCTTCTTTATTATGTGCCACACCACTTTATTGATGAACAATCAAAATGATCATGTTCCGCATTGGTCAGAAATAATTTCTGCTGCAGACCAATTGGAAACAACTGTTCCATTGGTCATTTTGTGATCAGACACGCTGGCAAATATTGATCAGTCTTGGACTTGTTGCATAAACATATACAGCTGACTGATCAAAATATACAGGTACCTGCAGGAAATTGTTGAAAATAACAAATCAGTTGAAGAAAGCATTGGACATATGTGTATAATGTTCTTGCTTTTCTGACCAATCAATTTCTTATCGGAAAATAAATAGTAATGATCAATTTGCCTAAAGACAGTCTGTTATACTTTTTACTTTCATGGTTAGTAAACATCAAGTAATTGATTTAATTCAGCTGAAGTTAATAAAAAGCCATCACAGATGTTGTAACTGAATAACCAAATCCAGTTAACAGTTAATTTTTTTGTACTTTTGTTCAGTCCCTCTTGTAGCCTTAACCCATGACTTATGACATAGCAAGGATGGTGGCACCATTATTCACTACTGCAGATCTGCAGCTTGCTATTTAACCTGACTGCTTAGTAAATGAGCAATCATGTGCACTCCGATTAAATAGGAAAATTGCATCTGCCTCCAGGGATATCCCAATTCAAGGCTTTAACTGACATGACCCACTATTCCCCCTTGTATTCTTTCAGCGGGATCACTACTTTTGAATTCCTGCTACTTTACCATTATTTATTATCATTTAAGTGCTAATTTTTCCATTTTAATGAGGCAATCAGACCTGATGGGATAAGGACCTTCTATGGGGATTGTAATCACCACTTTAGGTGGTGATTACAATCCCCATGATAGTGGATGTTCTCCACCTTTGAAAGTCTTATTTTCAGGAAATAAAACCTGTTCCTATTTTTATTAACAAGGCAACATAAAACTGGCAATTGGATTTTCAAAAGTAGGGAACAGCTCTTAATCTAAGTGCCATTTTTTTTTTTATAAATAGCCTTCTTTATGTTTTTCAGCTCCCATAAAGAGTAATTATGACTTATTGAACTTCTTTTCCCTTCCCTGCTATTTGTCACAGCCTACACAGGTTGAATAAGCTCTTTTTAGGGATTGGGGAGAATTGTCTGCAGTCTTACTTTGTGCACTGGGATTCCCAGCCCTGGGTTATTAACCCTTACAGCAAATATAATAAAAAGGGAACAAGGTACAGAATACACAAAGTAGGATTGGTACAATATATATATACACAATCTCATCAAGCTACATGTCACTTCAGGTACTCATCAAAAGTGAAATAGGTTAACCGTAAATAAGACCAAGGTTTAAAAATATAAAACACACAATGTAAGCCTCTGTTTTAGTTATGCAAGATTTGGCAGTTGTTAGAGTTAGTAACTCACCCGCTCTCCCCTAAATCATTATACTTCTGAAACTCCCCCACCCCGTTGGCTGCTTTAAGCGTTTTTGAAGCTGTGTGGCGACCCCACTTGCGTGGCCAAGCCTGGCCTTGGCTGCCGAGCTGTGTGTGGAATGCGGTAATGCAGGTGGGAGTGGCCACAGAGCTTTGGAAACATTTTGGGGAAAAAATGCCATGACAGCTTTGCAAAGGGAATGTTCTTTCAGACGTATAATGAGTTACAGGCAAGCAGGTGAGTTCATAAACCTCACACCTAAGATTCTAACAAAGCTAAAACAGAGGTTTACATTACATTTTTTATATTTTATGTGGTACTCTTTAATGGATTGTGGTGTTTATTTCATTCTGGCATACTGTTATAAATTCATAGACTCAAAAAACATAAAATGTTGGAGGTTAGTTACATGGATGGTGCAATGTTAGACCACTTTTATAAAATTGCTTTGGCACGTATTCTAATGGGTTTTTCCACACACTCCTCCATCTGTTCATAAAATTGCTGACTATGTGTTCTTATATTTGAAGATGAGTATCTGCTGACCATCCAGCCAGAGTGGTACCATGATGCATCTGTTTTCAACCCTGTGGATGTTCCTGTGACAGGGTACCCTCCATGGGGTGAGATTATCCACTTCTAACTACGCCAGTGCTCTTCTAAATAGCGCATGGCTGTAGAAGACTGACAGGCCTGTTCTGTAGCGTGCTACTCCTTGATGAGATGGCTGTGATATGGAAAGCTGGCTCCTCAAGCTTAGGGCATGCAGATCAAAGTGCAATGGCAGGATCCGCTTTCTGAAAATGCCACTTTTTTCCCTTCCTTTCTTCCTTTCAGAGCACATTTCCTTTTCACTTTTCTGGGACAACTCAAAGGAAAGATTTTATGCAGATATCAAGATGAGGGGATAAAACAAAAGGTTTATGCGGTGAATGCCATCATTCTGGCACAAGGCCTACACAACCCAACTTCCAAAAATGTTTGGGTCTTTGTGTAAAATGTAAATGAAAAAAAAATGTGAAACTGTAAACCGTTAATTGACAGTAATACAAAGACAACATATCATATGATGAAATATAGAAATGTTATTGTTTCCTCAGTGGTGCACTGCTCCTTTGTTTACTACTGAAACTAAGGCCTCTTTCACATGGTAGGCTGAAGGTGGTGCACCAGTCAGGTACTTGCTAACACTCGTCTTGGGCAATAGAGAGGATGCCTTGCTCAGATGCCAGATCTTGCAGTTTTTTGCTGCTGGGTAATCCCACCACGTGTCAAACACTTACATGTCTGGTGTTAAAAACGCTGTCATTTGGCTGTATTAAATTGCAGCCAAAAGGAACTTATTGGCTTCAGCCTCTCTGAGATGTGCATTTTATACTCAGTCATGTTTCTGAACTGTTCACAATTACATAAAAATTAGTTGTAGGATGTTCCACTAGGTGTTTTTTTTTTTTTCAATCATTACACCTCTTTTCGAGGCTTGTGTTTTCTCTGTCCCAACTTTTTAGAAACAAGTTGCTAGCATTAAATTCCAAATGAGCACAGATTTTTGAAAAAAGGAACATTTCCAAATTACCATTTGCTATGTTGTACCTTTATAATTAAATATAAGATTTTCATTCTTGGCAAGACAACAGTTTCTGTATTCCTTTACATTTTGCACAGTATCCCAACTTTTTTGGAAGATCGGTTTGTATTTTAAAAACCAAGGTGCCAGATTTGGCAGTAATTAAAACCCTTTTACAGCCCTCCGAAAAATTAAAACTCTTTTACAGCCCTGCAAAATAACGGTTAACCTTTTTGCCTATTTACATGGTTGTGAGCATTGTGGTTAGACTGTGTCTAACCAATCGTGAGGATTGCAAATACAACGCCCTAAGAAGCATGCAAGGTTCTACAGCTTCCTTGAGTTGTATATGTGTGGACAGACTCCAACACTTAAGCAGCCCATACACTCAGCCGATTTTCTGGCCGACCGATCGATCCCGATCGATCGATCGATCAATCGATTGCAAATCGGTTGGCCAATCGACCGATCGACGGCCGATTTCGATCGATTTCGATGGATTTCCATCGAACTTGCAGGGTGGAAAATTTAGGTCGATCTGATGAGATTGCTTATCAGTTTGCATTGGCCTTAATGGAAATCTGATGGCAAAAAAATGCCATCAGATCGAATTTCAATAGATTTCAAACTGAAATCTATTGGAATTCTATCCTGGTAAAAAATGTTCTAAAAACGCATCAGATAGATCATCAGATGCATTTCTTATCTATCTGCTGCCAATCTGACGAGTGTATGGGCACCTTTACTCTGTAGTAAACTATAGATTTCACTGGAAAGGTGTGATATAATATTGGCCGAACGCTGGTATAGCTGCCTCGTAACCAAGATGCTTGTAATGCCTTGAACTCAAAAGCACAGCTGGGAAAGTGGACATAAACGGCAGCCTCCATATTCCTGTAATTGCAGGCTTCCTTTAAATGTACTGTCCATTGGAATTTTGCCAGCAGCATTTTTTAAGGCGAAGGGCAAAGTGCTTTCATTAGGTATGTTTGAATACAAACTTTCCATTATGCCTAATGGTAAACCTCTAATCTAGCTGCAAATTCCCGTAGAGAAAGTGGCAGCAGTTGTCCCTGCATACACTATCTTTGCTGTTTGTCATTTTGAACAATATTGTTATTGTATGCTTCTCTGCTTTTTATGTACCTCCACTTAAACCACAGCTTTCAGACTTCTGGGCTAAACCTCCAACTTTGCCAACAATACTTCTTTCTCAGCGCTGATTTATGTGTGTGTCTAATGAGTGGCATGTTAATCTCTGCACATGTAAAATGTACAATATGTCCACATACCTGACATTTCCTAATCGTTAGTTCTGGGTGGAACTTTGTGTCATTGAGTCAGACAGTTTGTCAAACGTCAGGATTCCTTTTACCTGGCCTGTAAGCAGATGCTGCTGAGAAACAACGGGACAGGCCTATGCAGGGCCACACATGTTCTTGTCAACATCGTTATCATTAATACAGTAGTTTTCTATTCAAAATCCACCTTACTGCTTTTGTTACCATATTGCAATAGAGAATGTTTTCTATTTGTGTTAAAAAATCAACTACTAAGAATTGTGTAACCATTCTTTCATATTTTAGATATTTTAGTCTTGTCATGAACTGTAGTTATGTAAAGAGTGCTCTAAGTAGTCTCTCCTATAAGAACAACTTAATGAATACAATACATGGGAACTCTTAACTCATTCAAGTCTTCAAAACCTTTATATTTCTATTTTTCATGTTTGTGAGAATGTGCTGTGTTTATGAATAACTGTACCGTTGTTTGTAGTTAGTTCAATAATACCCATGTCTGTATATTGTTTTTAGAGAACACAATGGCGCTTTTTATTGATGCTATACAGTATATAATAAGTAAAATATTTTCAAACTGGAAGAAAAAAAATGCCATTTTCTACTTCAAATTGGAGGGAAAAGTTTTGTAAAGTCACAGTTAAACCCAGGAAGGATTGTGTAGTGAGTTATACATTTGTTACACTGTTTGGAGCTTCATCCCCTGCTAATCCCCTCTTAGAGTGAGAAGAGAGATCAGCAGCAGAATGAAGCAGTTTTCCTGGTACTATAATCATTGTGATCGGATCTCACAGTGATCATGTAACTAGAATCCACTTAATTGAGTCCAAAGACTGCCCTCAAGCTTCCGCCAGTATTCCTGCTGGTCACAACTGAGAGCAGTGCCAGTTCATTAGAACTGACTTTTATACGACTCTGCTGCAGTTTCCAGCTGGCACCAAGGGTTTGCATTTGTACAATGGTTGAGCTATGAACACATACTAGACTTTTGTAACTCCAGTTGGTCGTTCCCGATCATCTTGGGTTAAAATCTAGCCTAAGTACTAGTTTCCCCTGATGTCATTGGCCTCTCCTTCTGCGAGTTATTGCCTTGGATTAATCTTGGCCGATACTGTTGTAGTTGTTGCAATGGGGGGTGACTGTGTTCATGCTCCCTCCACTGTCCACGGAACAGAACAAGCTGATCAGCACACAGCCAGTAAGTATGTCTGTGGAATGATTGTTGCTGTGCTGTCATCATAATTGGCCAAGTGATTTAGCAACTGTAATATTAGTAACTTCTTTACTGCAACAGTAAGGTGACAATGTATTCTACTTACACATTTTTACTATTCACACAAGTATGTGCCCACACTACATTATTTTTTTACAGATGTGAAAATAAGTTGGTAATAATGTGAAAAATCATACAATAAACCATGAACCTTTTCAATAAATATCATTGAGTAATGTGTATTTGAAATTAATATTTGCTTCTAGGTTGTTCTGACCCAGCAGCTATAGCCATAGGCTGGCACATACTGGCATTCTTTGTAAGTTCATGTACAAATTGTGAAGCCTTCACAGTTTCCTCATTAAAGTGATTACACTAGTAAGATTGCATGCTCATTTGTTTTTCATCCCAATGCTCCACAGATTTAAATGAATGTGGACTGAAGCCTCGACCCTGCAAATACCGTTGTATGAATACGTATGGAAGCTACAAGTGCTATTGTCTGAATGGATACATGCTGATGCCTGATGGATCATGTTCAAGTATGTCCTTTCATTCCAACATTACTATCTGACATTGTTATCCCCTCGTTATTGGCTGCTCATCCATGGAAATTTATGACTGCTGGCAAGGACTTAAGTTCTCCCTGTCCTCTTTTTCTAAATAGTACAAGTTGATTTTGTTTTACCCACTGCTCATTTAAAGACTTATTTTTCACTAGTTCTTAGAAATGTGTAAAACAGTATAACAGAGGCGCCAACAAGAGTAAAAGCAATTAAAAACCGTTTAAAAGGGGGAAGTTGGTGGACTCACCTCCCTCGTGTGCTAGCAAATCTTGGAGCTTTTAATAAAAGTTACTTTGTATGTTAGTAACGTCCCATTGTCCGCTTTTTTCTACGAGGGAGGGGAGTCCACCAACTTCCTCCTTTTAAACTGTTTTTAATCGCTTTTACGCTTGTTGGCGCCTCTGTTATACTGTTTTACAAATCAACTAGTCCACCCCTGGTGGAGGGGTGTATCCCCTTTTTCCTATCTACAGAGAGCGACTTCTTATGCCTGAGTGGGGTCAGGTTATAATTCTCCCCACCTGCCTATCCAGTGGTTGCCTTTTGTGGCAACCTATAGTTGTAAATATAACCATTGCTTGATTACACTTTTTATCATCTGCTACTAAGGTACTACACTATATTGGGCTCTTGGTCTTGCTTTGTGTTTTTCAAGTAGTTCTTAGAAATGACTATAGCAAGGTACTCCAGTTCATGCACAGTACTTTTACCTGCTTTTAATAGAGCATTTTTTTTTATTAATTATGCATTGCAAAATACAGTGGAACCTCCTCTCCTCCTTGGCAACCTACAGCTGCACATACCCTTTAGCCTTTGGTTCAAAAGTGGGTTCATGCTTCCATCTGCTGAAAAGCTTTATGGAGATGAAGATTTCATTTTTCAGCACGACCTGGCACCTGCTCACAGTGCCAAAACCACTGGTAAATGGTTTACTGACCATGGTATTACTCTGCTCAATTGGCCTGCCAACTCTCCTGACCTGAACCCCATAGAGAATCTGTGGGATATTGTGAAGAGAAGGTTGAGAGACGCAAGACCCAACACTCTGAATGAGCTTAAGGCCGCTATCGAAGCATCCTGGGCCTCCATAACACCTGAGCAGTGCCACAGGCTGATTGCCTCCATGCCACGCCGCATTGAAGCAGTCATTTCTGCAAAAGAATTCCTGACCAAGTATTGAGTGCATAACTGAACATAATTATTTGAAGGTTGACTTTTTATGTTTTAAAAACACTTTTCTTTTATTGGTCGGATGAAATATGCTAATTTTTTGAGATAGGAAATTTGGGTTTTCATGAGCTGTATGCCAAAATCATCAATATTAAAACAATAAAAGGCTTGAACTACTTCAGTTGTGTGTATTTGAATCTAAAATATATGAAAGTCTAATGTTTATCAGTACATTACAGAAAATAGTCACTTTATAACAATATGCTAATTTTTTGAGAAGATCCTGTATAGCTAGAAGACATAAAAACAGCTCCAGAGTTCTAGGTTATAAGTGACAATCACATTCCTCACAGGCAGTTTTGATGCTAGATGAGCATATCCTAGCTGCTACAATGACTGAACAAACAAAGACATTTTTGTCTGTGGGTTAAGTGGAACTTAGATTGTCATATCTATGAGTACAATATTAAGAATGTCACGGAACACACAGGAAGGATATAGATCATAGGTGTTAAACTCAATCACACAAAACTTAGTCCAAGACATGGGCCAAAATTTTTATTAAGATTTAACATTTATGGAACAGTCTGAAGCTAAGTGACGTAACTATAGAGTCTGTGGGGGGCCAGCTCATCCCCCTTCTGCAGTGTAGAGCACCAGAGCAGTTTAACATTTACATACTCTAGTGCTGCTTTGGGTCACTTTTGATCTCCCTGACAGCTACATGCTCTATGCTTCACACCTCTGGCTCCAAATGCATGTCATGTGTTTGGGAGAAGGAGGAAGCACAGAGCATGCGACTTCCAGGAAGGACAGAAGAGACACAGCGCATCGCTGGAGCAAGTAAATATTACACTACTCCGCTGCACTACTCTGCAATGTGGAGAGATGGTGTCGGGGGAGAGGGAAAGGAATGTGTGTGTGTGGTTTTCCACCCACTGGGGGGTTGGGAGTTGGATCTCAGGAGGAGGCCCATGCAAATCTTGTTAGGGGGGGGTTATTGTTGCACCCTGGCTCAAACTGACAATGTTTTAATTAGAAAGACTGTCACCGGTGTGCTCCTTTTAATGGAAAGGAAGTTTGGTGTTGTTCTTTTTCTTCTTACAATGATGGACATTTGAAGCTCTTGAGGGACACATAAATTGGCAAGGAGGGCCACATTCCGCTTTGTGTTTGACACAGGTGATATAGACATTTATCAAGCACATTTCTGCCAGAATCTGGAGGAAATCAAGTAATGACTTTAAAGTAATAAAGCAGGTGTGATATGTTGTATTTGATTGTGTGCCTGGTAGTGGTAATAATGACCATAATTGCTTTGTTCCCTCAGATGCACACACTTGTGCTATGGCAAACTGCCAGTACGGCTGTGATGTAGTGAAAGGCGAGGTTCGCTGTCGCTGTCCATCCCCAGGATTGCAGTTAGGGCCAGATGGTAGAACATGTTTGGGTAAGTGATACGAAAAGTCCATACAATGTGGAGAGATATGAAAAGAAAAACCCAAGCTAAACTCTTTTTTAGTAATAAGAAATCAAACACAAACATTTGTTGAACGCAGCACGCATACTTATAGCTAGACACTGGAAGTCCCCGCAGACCCCGTCAATCGCAGAATGGTTACAGGAGATTAAATTTATTCAACAAATGGAGGACTTAACGCAATCTATTCAGTTGAGAAATGAACAGTTCCTTCGGACATGGAGGCCCTGGTTTGAGTTTACTGAATCAGATGATTACAAACGATTCTTAGGGTAAACAACATACTGAAGCAAATTATCCCGTACCCTGGCGTTATATGGGCGTCTTATCTCTCTTTGTCATGTTGGGGGACTGAGATCTTAAGAACAAATGGACATGCCTGCGGAACTCTTTACACTCTGAGCCGGCCATACTCCTCTCTTCTTCTTTCTCTCTATTCTTCTCTTACTACTTTTCCTTTTCTTCTTCTTTCTTTCTTTGTTGTAGTATTCATTGCCTCTCCTCTATTTCCCTCTTTCTAATATTTCACTTGCTCTACCAGGGATGTAAATAGCTATCCAGGCCCAGGGTCCGAGGGATGTAGCCATTTAAGGGAGTGCCTGGGTGTATGTTCCCTCTGGGCCCCAGGTACTCCTAAGGCATTAATAAAGAACGACTTTCACTCGGATCTCCTGACTATACACATGTGTGGCAGACTTGTGTTCTATAATCACCTATTTTATGCTTAATGCTTATATGAGTATAATAATCCCTGTCATGTCCAGCTCACCTTACTCTCAATGTGTTATATATGTAGCCGCTTGGTGGCACTGGTTTGTCACCCTACCTATGTACCCTTAAATATATGTACCTGATGCATTGAGATGTTTGCTTTGATATTTCTTGATGTTGTAAAATTATTTTCAAAATAAAAATCTTTAAAAAAAAAAAGAAATCAAACACACACAACTCATTGTTTAAGCAACAAATGTTATTGGAGTATTGCTCTCTATGCTAGCCTAGAATGAGCAGATATTTTATAAGTAAAAGAACAACTGCACTGCCAGTTTGTTAATGCTCTCTGTCTTCCCGTTGAGGAGGATTCCTCTCACTTTCTGTCTCTTGGAACAACCACAAGACAGGCATAAACAGCAATACAAACCTAGAATCAACTCTACCCTTTCCCACTCTAAAATAGCCTCACATCCTGTACTCTAAGAACAAATAAAGGGGCCCATACACCTAACGATATACAGCAGATTTGATCACTGTGATCGAATCTGCTGTGAAATTGTTGCGCAAATGCTGACAGATCGATTTCCGTCCGAAATCAATTGTTCCCGTCGAGCCATCCGTGCGGAAGATTTTGCTTGATCGCCGGCGGGTCGGGAGTGCATTGATAGCGGAGTTCGAATGCCCGACGCTAGCGGCAATACATTACCTGCTCTGCCGGCGCGAGTCCCCTGGTCTCCGCTGTCTTCTTCTCCACTGGGCTCCAGGTCTCGGCTGGCTTCACTTCCTGTCCTGGCAGGAAGTTTAAACAGTAGAGCGCCCTCGTTGTTTAAACTTCCCCCGGCAGGAAGTTCAGTGAAGCTGGAGCCGAGCGCGGAGAAGAAGACAGCGGAGACTCGCGCTGGCTGGATCAGGTAATGTATGCGGAAGGGGGGGTGGCGGCAGCAGCTTCACAGATGGTGAATCGATTTCATGCTGAAATCGATTCACAATATGTTTGCAGTAAAGGCAGCCATACGAACCCTCTCTGATTAGATTCGATCAGAGAGGGATCTATCTGTTGGTCGATCTGATGGCAAATTGACCAGTGTATGGCCACCTTAAGAGTGAGAGATGTTATTTCCTTTGGAGATTTAGATTGCAATATAAACATTCCAATGGCTCAGCCTCTACCTTGTATCCCCCACAGAAACAAAAAACAAATATAGGTGGAGGGATGTGGAGTAGCACAGCCATAGTTACTTCAAATACCATAATTACATTATGTGTACTCAGGGAACCCACTGATCTCCTTTTACAATAGAGAAACTGACTTAGAACACTGAGCTTTGGTTGGGCATATCTGTTTTAATGATGGCAGGAAGGGACAGAGCAGAGCTGTCTAAGTCTAAATAGCCAAGCCTGCAGGGTGAGTCACACATTTTGCTTCACTGGTGTACATACATGGACAAGAAGCACAAAATAGTAGTCAATGGTACAAATACTTTTTATTTAAAAAATACATTCATTGTTTAGTTACTTTAAGGGAAGTAGTGCAAGTATAATTAATATGACTATGTAGCCAGTAGGGGTTAATTAAAACTGAAAAGCTTTCAAGAGCTCATATCTTATTCAAAGCTTTCTGGCAGAAGATGGATTTGCCTGTGCTTATCATGGGAAGCTTTGTTGTGCTACTGATCTAGGAAATGGTGGTATCCATGTACACATAAACACACGCGCATTCAACCTGTTTACATGACATTCCCAATCTAACCTCCCACATCTCTGTTCCAGATGTTGATGAGTGTGCAACAGGAAAAGCTGTGTGTCCTCGGTTCAGAAAATGTGTCAATACATTTGGAAGCTATATCTGCAAGTGCTATCCTGGATATGACTTAATCCATGCCCATGGCAAATACCAGTGTTTTGGTACGTAAGGAAATATTTTATTGTGCTAGATTTTAATGTAGATTTATGTTTTGTCTATTTGAGTATTGCTTCATGAAATCTGAGCATTTGGGTGACAATCTGTAGAAAAACAATAGATTTCTTTGATTTTAATGTTCTTTTTTATGATGCGATCATTAGGATCTTATTTGGTATATTTGTTTTGAAATATTATTTTGATTACTTTGGCAGATATTGATGAATGCTATACTGGCCAGTATCAATGCAGTAACTATGCAAGATGTTTTAATACACCAGGATCTTACAAATGTAAATGCAATGAAGGCTACCGTGGCAGTGGAGCAGATTGTATGCGTAAGTTGTGTGTGTGCATATTAAATAGAAACGTAGATCATTTATCCTATCCTGTATATGAAATCAATGATCATGCTGCTTCATTGGCTGGGACCATTATTTAAATGAAGAGCAGACGAAAATGTGAAGTGGAAACCTATCACTTATGCCTCCTGGTTTGCATCTTATCTTCAAGTTCTCCCCTATTAAAGGACACCTGAACTGAGAGGGTTATGGAGGCTCCCATATTTATTTCCTTTTAAACAATGCCAGTTGCCTGGCTGACCTGCTGATTACTTTAGCAGCCGTGCCAGAATCCCACACCTGAAACAAGCAGGTAGTTACTCTAATCATACTTCAGTCAGAAACAGCTGATCTCCATGCTTGTTTGGCGTCTATGGCTAAAAGTATTAGAGGCAGAGGATCAGAAGGACAGCCAGGCAATTTGCATTGTTTAAAAGGAAATACATATGTCCGCTTCCATATCCCTCTCAGTTCAGGTGTTGCTTCTCCCTTGCCAATCAGCTAACCCTAAAGCTGGCCATACACTGGCCCGATTTCCCACCGATCGACAGCAGATTCGATCACTGGGATCGAATCTGCTGTCAAATAGTTTGCGCTAAACACACCCGACCGATTGATTTCCTCCTGATTGCGCCGTGCGGGAAATTACAGTCGATCGCCGGCGGGTAGGGAGCGCGTCGCTTGCGGCGTATGATTCAGGGCCTTTCGACGCAGGTATACATTACCTGAGGCTGGCTCCCGGGCATCCCGTCCGTCACTGCTCCCGTCATGTGGCACCTCTGGCATCCTCGCATAACCTCTGCTGTCACTGGTGTGATAGCGTAAGTTATATGCGGATGCCGGAGGTGCCACGTGACAGGGATGTCACGCCCGGGAGCCAGCCTCAGGTAAAGCATGCTGGGGGGGGGGGGACAGGCGGCAGCTCAGCAGATGGTGAATCGGTTTCATAGTGAAATTGATTCACAATCTGTTTGCAGTAAAGGCAGCCATACGATCCCTATCTGATAAGATTCGATCAGAGAGGGATCTGTCTGTTGGTCGATCTGATGGCAAATCGACCAGTGTATGGCTACCTTAACTGATCCTCTTAGGCATCAGGAAGAGATGAAAAGTTAAGATTACTTGCTGAGGGGATTTTTTTCAAACCCTAATCTCTAAGGTTAAGAACTACATAACCCTAATGCCTAATCCAAACCTTCTGTCAATGTTAACCTGATGTCTAATGGTGCATACACACGCAGAATTGTAATAAACGGCGCAGTCGTTCTGCCGACAGTAGTACGTGAGTACAGGCTGTCAGGAGACTGATAAGTCTTATCAGTCTGTCGACAGCCTGTACTCACGTACTACTGTCGTGAGAACGACCACGCTGCGGGAGGGTCTGCGTTTGTTACAATACTGCATGTGTACGTACCTTAACCATTGCTTACTAACCTTAACCAGTAAAGATAACTTATCTCTTACCTATCCACTGACACTAAATCCTTCTAACCAACACCTGACCTTAAATGATACTCACCATTCGTCATCCTACCCAATCCAAGGGAGCTGATATCTTGACAGCTGACTCTTTGGCTATATATTAGCATATTTTCAGGACCAAAACCAAGCCCCGAAAAGGTGGTTTTCCTATAGAACAGTCAAGCCATGCTGCCAAAAACGCATGTACATTGCATTTGCTGTCCTTCAGCACAAACCAACCATATCAGGCAAATTGCTAAGTATGCAGTAAAAAAAAATCATACATGTGATCTGCTCAAAGTATCTGGTCATTACATAATGGAGTTTACTGAAGGTGTCCATTAATGGTACAATGTTAAATGAACGATTGTACTGTATGAATAGAGTGCTAATGTTCCTAGTTGATCCTAATTGATTGCATTATCTGTTATTTTCTTGAAAAAAATGTTTAATGAGGTGGCAGTTTTTTTTATAGATACAATTGCAACTGTGTTTGATATTGGGAATTGTTTGGATTCTGTGGATCAATTAAATACAACCTTTCGCTTTGATCTAAATAATTGTATTAAAAATGTTTGCTAAAAATTGCATGTTATTAGGCACTCGAGTGGGAGAATGCTAGTAATCTTTTCTTAAAATAGTTTTCTGTTAGTTGGCAAACGTTGTAGTCCTCACCTGTGACATATTAGAACACCGTTAGGGTTGCTGAGAGGTTACTAAAATGGTGGTATTGCAGTCATGTCCAGCACACCTACAGATTATTTTTAAAATAAATATAGGCTGTCCTAGACTTATTAAAATGAATTATGTCTGTGGGTGCATGGATGCAAATACCGTAGTACAATCTCTAATTCACTATCCTTTTAGATATTCTCACTATGCTATGATACAATCCAAGTAAAGTTTACTAACTTTCCTACCTTATAACTGACCATTTTTTACAAATTTGTTTGCTGGATTACGCATGCTCTTCACCATGCTCCAACTTTGGGTAACCTTAGAAAATCTATACAGCCATGTACTACCCCCATCCCATAAGAGGTATAGCATGTCCTCTCATTACAAGTATCGCTGCTTGTTCCCCAATATTTCCCCATAACAATTACTACCATTAGCACCCTCTCTTCCCACCCAGACACTTAAATCATTGCAGAAAAGTTTACATTTGAATCAAGTAAATAGACTTATTCAATCACAAGTTGACCCCTCTATTTTGTTTGTTGAAATGGAGTATTATACTGGACTACATATAGAGTAGAACCGGGGTAAAAGTAATACTGTATTTTTTGGACTATAAGACTCACTAGTTCTCCCCCCAAAATGGGGGAAAAAAGTAACTGCGTCTTATAGTCCAAATGCATGAAGTTCCTGACTTGTGAACGCCTGGCAATACCTGCTGCAATGCCGGGGACTCCCTGTACTGTGCCCATGCAGAGGAGGACACAGGGGGGCACAAAGTGGCATAGAGGAGGACACAAAGGAGCATAGAGGAGGGCACAAGGAAGACAGAGGTGGATACATGTGGAAACAGGAGGACACAAGGGGTAGAGAGAGGAGGACACAGGTAGACACAAAAGGTACAAGGAGGCATTATCCACAAGATGCCCCTTCACCATGGATGCACCAGGTTTATTATATACTTTTTCCCCTGGTTTTTGTCCTCTAAACCTAGGTGTGTCTTATGGTCAGGAGCGTCTTATAGTCTTAAAAACGCGGTATATGTTCTAATTCTTAAATGTATTCTCAATTTCAGCCATCCCCAAAGTTATGGTTGATCCAATGGGTCCACATAATTTCCTACCAGGTAAAGATAATGGCAGAAACGTTATTAGAGGGAATGGCAGCGCACTGAGTGGTAGTGAAGGAAGCAGTAACAGGATTCCAGACTTTGGTGGCAGATATCCTAAGTGGCCTCCTTCACCTTCTGTTACAGCCAAGCCTTATGTTAAGACAACTACAACTCGGCCAACGCCCATCCCCATAACACGACAACCTCAACGACCAGTCACAAGGCCACCCCAACAAGCAACAAGACCTCCACCCCCAGTGACAAAGCCTCCACAACCAGCAACAAGGCCTCCACAGCCACAAACTAGGCCACCACAGCCACAAACAAGACCCCCGCAGCTACCGACAAGACCCCCGCAGCTACCGACAAGGCCTCCACAGCCACCGACAAGGCCTCCACAGCCACCGACAAGGCCTCCACAGCCACCGACAAGGCCTCCACAGCCACCGACAAGGCCTCCACAGTCTCCGACAAGACCACCACAGCCACCGACAAGGCCTCCTCAACCTACAGCAAGACCTACCCAGCCAGTGACAAGACCTCCACCTAAGCCAACAACCACTACAGTTAAATATACAACAGTGCCGGTCCAGCCAGCAACTAGAGCTCCATATGATAACAGGATTGAAGACCAGGGTAAACAGAGAGGCGATGTATTCAGTAAGTAATCTTGATACATTTATCATTGCTTATTTTTATAGACATAAAGGCTCATAATAGTTCAGACAGGAAGAGCTGGAAACATTTTATTTCACATTTATCCTGCAGTTAATTGGGACAGGTCAGATGTGAACTGAGGAGAGTCACTTTTAAGTAACCCATTAATAGACATTTCCCTGGTGGATTGCCAGTTTCCCTTGGTACATACCACACATGCCAATCTCATTCAGGCTTGAGCTACTTCAATTCACTAGCTATTCTTCTGATTTTATTAATTAAAACGACTGGCAACCGTAGAGGGAGTCTTGTATAATAGCTCAATATCGAGGAGTAGGAAGTCCATAGACAATGCTGAAAAGTCCAAGTTAAAATGTTTATGTTTTCACTACTGTAGAAGATACTAAGCAAACAAGTAGTAAGAAGTAAGTACAAAGTAGCCCATCTGTGTGCTATATGTCAATAGCACATCCAGACTTGATGACCTGATTCAGATTCAAGAGACATTTTACTGAATGTAATTTTATTAATAAAATTGCTTATGTTTTACATTATTAATTTATGAATGATTTAGTCAATATTTGCCCATTGTAAAACTGTTCTTTTTCCTTCTTTACTTAAATTCATGACAGGTGGCGAAATGTTTTAAATTTTTTTTTATTTTTTTTATAAAATCATGATTTTTATATAAAAAAACCAAGAGCAGCAGATATAACAAAAATACAATTCACAGAAGAATATAATCTTTATATACATCTAACCTTTCCAGGTTAACCTTATCATACAGCAAAAGTATGAAAATTGGGCAGTATATCGCAATAAGTAATATAAAACTATTAAACCTTCAGTCCATCTGTGGATATACCCACAATTAAGTCCTTTCTTTTTTTTTTTAATCTGGGTGCACAAATCCTGGCAAGGCCAGCAATTTTCATTTAATACTGACCTAAACTACATTTTCTCCACTTGATTCTGGCAGTCTATATTCTTAAAATCACATTGTTTTAAAAGTGATCAGATTTATCTCGCCATGCCAGCCAGAGCTGTAGAATGTGTTGCCTTAGTTTCAGGGGGGCTGATACCTACTTTTACCCATGGTAGTTAGAGGCTACTGAGGAAGCAAGGACAACTGCTGCAGACACTAAAGGGTTGCCTCTGCAGCCCTGTGTACAGAAGAATGGTTCCAATGTTTCTCAGCAATGTACCAGTACTCTTGGTTGCATTAGGCAATATTCATATACAAAGGCAAAAAGATGTAGGGGAAAAATAGGGGAGGCCAAACTCTGTTGGACATGGGGATTGAATCTTCTAGGATAGCTTTCGTCTTTTCAAAAAAAAAAACTTGCAATAACCCAGTCTCCTTTTACTCACATCAAAAGCCAACAGATTTGTGGATGCATTTTCAAAGTATGTGTTAGAGTTAGACATTAGGCATACCTTGTAAAATGAAGTACAGCTGTGATTTATTAAGGAATGCAAAACAAGCTGTAGTTCAAGCGTAACATGAGCATTTGCCAGTCTGCAGGTGGTGTGGTGTTGATGCAGGTATCAGCTGTGGTGCATAGAGGCTTAAATCAAACATGCACTTGATGAAACGATAAAAGTGAGATGCTGGGGAGTTAATGTCATACTATACAGTGTCCTCATTTAGTCAGTATGATTGTGCTGAATGTACATTTGAGTTATCCTTTGCTTCATGCTTGCCTGTATGCCTCTGTTAGCAAAGGCCATATTTTGTAAAAGATACCTGGACACATATTAGGACAGAAAGCTCCCCTACTATGTTTGGGCTGCCGTCTTTCAAAGTAAAGTAATATTCGACTGTATATTCAGAACACCAATGTTGTGGTAGTGGTGGGGTTTGCATGGTATACATGTAATTAAGGCTCATCCTGCTCCTGCAAAAGTCCCAGCTGCATTAATTACTATTCCCCCTCCAGTCTAGCATTGAGTCAGGGGTAAGACACAATTTGCCTTCCAGCTATTGCGGCCCAATTATACTATTTTTATTGTAATTTAGGCTCAGTCTTTTGACGGCACCCAAATTACTGGCTGAGCACTGCTATAGCCGTAATTCACATTACAGCCTATGGCAGTGCCGGCTGCCCACAAATCTCCATCGCCTTTTTTACCTGTCTCGGTTTGCATGATCAAATGATCCTGAGTGCTTTGCCACCAGTAGCTTGGCTATTGGTAGGGTGTCCAAAGACATAAATGTCAAAATGTATGTATATTGGATTCTTTGATTCTCTGGAATGGAGGTTTGGCGAGGAGCCAACAACTCCTCCCTAGAGAAAGGAAGCTAATACGGGACCAATGCACTAGGGAAGCCAGGCGGCCAAGGCCCTTCATGGGCTATATATCACCAAGGAGTATGTAAATATATGCAGAACACACAGGACTTAACGTGAGATCATATATTAACCACATAGGCTGTTGCTGTTGGCTTCAACACCAAGTGAATGATGAACTTTCCAGCACAGTAAAGGCTATCATGGGTATTAAAAAATCAAATTATTATTTTGTGAGAATACCTTTAAAGAGAAAGCGAGGTGGTTTCTAAGAATGATATCCGCACACAGAGGCTGGGTCTGCCTATACTGCCCAGCCTTTGTTGCTATGTAGTGTCCCCCCAGGCCCCCCCTGCGCTCTGCTATGCCCCCAAAAATCACAGCCATGCTGTCGACACGCAGCATGTTGCAGCGGGCTGTGTTTACCTACGTAGTGTCACTCTCGTCCTTTCCCCCGCATCCCTTCCCTCCAATCAGCGGGGAGGGAAGGGACGTGGGCGGGGACCGGAGCTATGCAGGAGGCGGGGGGAGCGGCGAGAGTGACACTAGATAGTTAAACACAGCTCGCTGCGTGTCGACACCGTGGCTGTGATTTATGGGGGCATAACAGAGCGCAGGGGGGGCCTGGGGGGACACTACATAGCAACAGAGGCTGGGCTGTATAGGCAGAACCAGCCTCTGTGTGCAGATATCATTCTTAGAAACCACCTCGGGTTCTCTTTAAGCTCTGTTTTCACATACAATAAAAATGCTTTAATAACAGCCTTAAAATAGAAGTGGAGGAAACACTAAAAAATATAAAAGTATTAAAAACTGTTTAAACGGAGGTGGGTAATGGAATTTACTGCCAACAAAATACATCCAATTTGAAATGTAATTAATGAAAACTCAGAAACATGTTTCATAGTCCCACTCCCACAAAATGCATTGGTTTTGAGCTTTGCTCCCCCGAGAGGCAACCAATAGCCTACACTGCATTGTGGTTGGCTGCCTCTCTGCTGACTGATTTTTGTGAGTATCTCATCCTTTCCTTTTGGTATTACTGCAATTATAAGGCAGGTTAGCTTCCTGTCTGTGCCTTTTTTTTTTCTCTTTAAAGAGAACCCGAGGCGGGGTTCTAGGAATGATTCCCCATACAGAGGCTGGGTCTGCCTAAAGAGCCCAGCCTCTGTTGCTATTTAGATTCCCCCTAAGCCCCCCCCCTGCGCTCAGCGAGACCCCATGGCTGTGTTTACCTTTGTAACGTCAGTCTCCGTTCTCCCCCGCCTCCTGCAGAGCTCCGGTCCCCGCCCGTGTCCCTTCCCTCCAATCAGCGTGGAGGGAAGGGATGTGGGCGGGGACCGGAGCGATGCAGGAGGTGGGGGAGAGCGGAGACTGGAATTGCAAAGGTAATCACAGCCGCTGCTGACACACTCGGTGTCGGCAGCGCGGCTGTGAATTATGGGGTCTCGCTGAGCGCAGGGGGGGCTTAGGGGGAATCTAAATGGCAACAGAGGCTGGGCAATATAAGCAGACCCAGCCTCTCTATGGGGATTTCATTGTTAGAACCTCGCCTCGGGTTCTCTTTAAGTTCTAACCCAAGATTCTTATATTCCACTCTTTAAAATAATCAATATCAACTGTAAAACAAACCTGGAAGAAAACAAAATTAAAGAAAAAACAGATATCTACCTAAGTATTGGGAAGCATCTGGACTCTAAGGCTAGGTTCACAGTGCTCAGTTGCGTTGCAGAAAAATTCTGCATGTCAACTTACTGCCCATACAATTCTATGGGCCTGTTCACAGTAACAGATCGCGTTATTCTAACTTGCTGCATGCAGACTTTGCATTAAAGTCTATGTCCACTCTCCATTGCAGTTCACACACATTTTAAGGCATGTGATATGCAATTGACCACTGTGAATCTAGCCTAAGGGTTTCCAAAGTCCTCCTTGACCCCACTGCTTCTGGCTGGGACTATCGGCCTGCACGGTGGCATGAGGCCGCATTTGCATGGAGGAAAAAGCTATTCATGAGTGGGCTTCAGGCTACTGCGCATATGCAGGAGAACATATCCGTCAAGTTCTTTGGCAGTTTTTATTGCTGAGTTTTATGTGTTTCTGCAAGTGTAAGCTTGGAGTGCAAGGGTTAATATTGATTTGCATAGGTAATAACATTTTAGTTTTATATTTTTCTGGATGGAGGATACAAGCTCTAGGACTGTTAGCTTGGTTTGGGTTGCAAAGCCCATTGTTTTACTGTACTGGAACAAGTGTGCAGTGTGAGCTCCCTTCCTGCATGCCTGTCTCATGTCACCAACTATCCTCACAAACAAAAAATAAGAGCAGAAATCACTTACATCTAGTACTGAAGCCAGGAACTGAAAGAAACATGGGTAGTGGAAGCTCACTAATTGCAGGCTTCTCAAGGTGTGACGACATACCAAGACATATTTAGACGTAGCTGTGGAATGATCAGACCTGTAGAATATTGGGACGTCACTGTGCTCATATCTAAACACAGTCAGGTTGCTGAAAAGTTTAGGGCTCGTTTCCATTATAGCGAATCTGCATGCGGTGTTTGCATGCGGATTCGCATAAGCAATGCAAGTGGATGGGGCTGTTTCCACTTGTGCGGCTGCGGGAGCGTTTTTTTTGTGCGGCAGAAATCTGCACGGCAGAGCCGTCAGATTTCGCGTGCGAGAGGAATGCACGCGAATCGCCGCTAATGCTTTTAATAGGGAAACCACATGCGGGTTGAGCATGCGGTTTTTGCCGCGAAGTCGCATGCGATTTCGCATAGGTATAATGTTAATTTACACTGGCAGTGACATGGTTAAATTCGCACATACCCTTACCTATGCGGAATCGCATGCGAAATCACGGCAAACCCGCATGCGGAATCGCACCTGCATGCGATTTCGTCCGCGGTGGAATGCAGGCGATTCCGCACCGCAACAGTGGAAACGAGCCCCGAGTCAGAACTAGGTTTTTTTGATAAAATTCTGTCTGTCCAAGATTTATTAAATGTGTCCTTGTTGTAGCTGCAGCAGGTTTCTGTAACAGCACAAGCTCACAAATTCACTAACCTCCAGGTTTGCTGGATTACTTTAATTGTCCAGCATTCTCCACAGTTCTCCAGGTGTTAGTAAATTAGTGGTACAACGCTACCAGCCAGTAGGGATTTGTAAAGGCTTTTGTTGCATATGACTTCTTTTTGTGTTAGGCTAATCTTGATATAGATGAATATTTACATTTCAAATCAGTGAACAATCAACACACTGTTGTTTAACTGAATCGGTTTATTAATACAGTAACGGGATCAGCTGCTAGAGGCTGTGATAGACAAATCCCAAGCTCTGTTTCCTGGGTGTGGCTAGTTGAGGCTAGGTTCACAGTGGTCAATAGCATAATGCACACGTTATAATGACTGTGCATTGCAATAGAGGCTAGACATAGACTTAATCACAAAGCCTGCATGCAGCGAGTTAGACTGTTGCGATCCATTACAATGCTGTACTGTAAACAGGCCAATAGAGTTCTATGGGCAGTGAGTTGACACATAGAATTATACTGCAATGTAACTGAGCAGTGAGCAATGTGAACTAGCCCTAAGTGCTCAATTACTGTTGCCAGCTATCTAGTAAATCCCATTCTCCTAATACTGACTGCTGTCTGCAAATCATGCAGCTTTATGCACTGATCACACCAAAATATGTCTGCAGGTTCTGATGCATGGTTATATAGAATGTAGCTTACAGAATGGCCATTCTATTCACTGGTGCTGTTCTATCAGTTTTGTATGTGTGCGTTTGGAGGGGGGCTGGTGTTACAGTGCTCCATTTAGCCTTAATCCGGCTCATCGACTTTACAAGGTTTCAGGAAGGATCAGTAAACTGTGTCTCTTAAATTTATTGTTAATTATCTCAGGATAATCTACTTTAAATGGGATTTCTTCTAGCTAGAAACATTGGACACCTCCAACAGCAAGATAAAGCCCGCTCACTTCCTGGCTGGATCATGATAGTATTGTGTTTCATGTGCTGGACATTCAAAATTTGCCATTAACTCTCCTTGTTTTCAAGGCACTGCTTTACAATGTAGTAGAGTCAGAGTCAAATGGCTCTGACTGTAACAACACTGACACAAAACGTACTGTGTTTATAGGAAAAACCCAGTTCTAAAATTAGCATTTCCTCAGAATTCAAACAAAATAATTTTTGGAAGCTGCTTATGCCCACACATGGTTAGCACTATGCAGTCCAAGTCTCTCAGCCAAGTTTTCAAACAGTCATAACAAGATTTTTCTCATGTTTATATCTCAAAGACTGGTTAGTGATCTTTATGTGTTATAAAAGCTAACATACAGCAGCCAACCTATAGAAACCTGATGGTATATAGATAAAATGCAATACTGATGAGTGACTGTGTTTCAGGTCATGGAGACTGTATACTTTAGACAACCCTAATCAAGAAGGTTTCATTAGCCTGGGTCGGTAGTACTTGTGCTTGGCAAGGTAACAGCTGTTCAGTATTACCTAGATTGCAGAGGTGTACAGCTCAGGTTTTGTCATTTACCTGTTCTAGCAAAAATTTAGCTATCTAGCCTCTTGATAGGATGACCTAATCTGGCCAAGGGTAGCAGAATCCTCCAGGAACACCGATACACACGTCTATTTTTAGTAATATCTAGGCTGGCAGTAGTGCACAAGGGAACAGTCTGTTCAGTGTAAAGGGTTTTATGATAGTTGTACGTTGACCCTTGGCCATGGAGAATAGCATTTTACTCATGTGGCCTCCTGGCCGCAATAGCAGCATAGGGGGCGATATTTTGGCTAGAAACGCAAAGAATCACTCGCGTTCCCATGCCTGTCGGGTCCTGACGGCGAAACCGGAAGTGGTCGCTGCCGGGGACTGGAGCATCGCAGAGGGCACCGATCAGCTGCAGGGGGCTAAGGGAATCCCCAGGTGAGTAAAACTCATTTTTTTACTAGACTTGAGGTTCACTTTAAGATAGAACATACTTACCAAGGGAGCATGTCTGTATATGGATCACTGATGAGGACAGAACTGTGCAGCTGACACACAATACCCTGAATGGTGTATGCAAGGACATGTAATACTCCAATGTATGAGTTATTGGGCTGGGGCCACAAGTTAGTCAATAAGCTCCAAAATCTCTTGCTGCAGAGAGATGAAAATATCTGGTTGCCTCTATATTCCCTTCAGACATCAAAGTTATTTAGTACAGGTTAAGCTAGGAGCAGTTATTCCAAGCTGAACTCATGGTAGCCGCTGAGAGATCTTGCAGCGCAATGCGTGCAGCAGAGTTTTTACTCCCCTCCCGGGGGATCCTGACATTGGCCGCCATTCTTCTTCCTCTCCTCCGAGGCTCTGCTTCCCCCTGGTGAGATTGCTGTCTGTCGTCATGACGACAGCCAGCAATCTCACTGTAGGGTTACAGCGCCACCCAGAGGACTGATGGAGAACTGCAGCGCTGGATCCCAGGGAGGTGGGTGATTGCTGGGGCTGCTGCAGATCTCTGCGGTGTGATTTTTTTCCCCAGGCTTTAGGGTCTAAAAGCATGCTAAAAAATTGCACCGCTTTTAGACCCTAAAATCCGGAAAGAATCAGACCGCCAAGGGGGTTAAGGCAATCTACCTGAACAGTAGTATAAATTTATACCACAGTAGTATTGCCACCTTACCTTCATTTTCAAGCTGCCTTAGCAGAGCTCACTGCAGACACACCTTATACCATGAGCTGAAGTATCTCACAATCTACGTGAACATTCATGGTTAGACATAAAATCAATGTGAACAGTATTTGGATGCCTTAGTGAGAAGATTGATTAACCTTCAGCTAGGCCAATTTTTCAGCAGATTAGAGAGAGTGAAACGAGTCTTTGTTCCACTCTTGAAAGCATGATGCCTTCTTTCCACATTGCTGATAAACTGTGAGGGAAGGCTGCAAGGTAGTTTAGCTTTGAAGATAGATGCCATTGTTTGTTGTTTTAAAAAGGTCTAGTAGTCAATGACAAAGGTCCAACTTTTGTTGTAGCCTTATTTTATGCATTAGTCCAGTTAATAATGTAGTGTTTTGTCAGTGCAGTTGGGTCTATGTATATGTTCTACTATTAGCTCCAGATCCCTGTAGAACACTAAACCCAACCAATTTGGCAGGTTCTGTTTGCAGCATATTGAGAACAATTGAGAGTATTTGACGTTATCATATAATCTATGAATTTGATTAGAACAATAGTGAATAATAATTAAAGATTGACATAATAAGCAATTACAACTAATCAACTTAGCTGAGCATACAAATGTGTGTGTGAATTTAGAATGAAGAAAGGAGAAAGCAAGGGTTGGGCTTAAATCAACTGAAAACATTTTCTAACTTGTATCAAATGTCCACCCTTCCAAATAGTAGGATAGCATTCCCTCTAGGCACGTATGCACATCACATCATTGTCACATATAGCCCAAAACAGTAGCTGCCACCTCAGGTACTTTACATTTTTAGGAGAAAACTCTATAAGTTGGTGGCAGATAAACCTTACTAATATAGTAGTCAGTTCTTATTCTGTGCACATAGGAAGCATGAAGATCTATTGTCCAAAGAGAGAGCCCCTTCTGCCAAAAACATCTCTGTCATGTCATGTGTAGAGAAATCAAAGGTAATGTAATCCTGGATTCTCAAAGAAGGAGAAAAACCTACATGCTAATTTTATTGCATTTTAACTAGTTTATGGTGGCAAAAGAGGTCAAATTTAGCTTCATCCATAGATAAACAGATCCCATAACAAGAAGGAAGTGATGTACGGATCTGTCCACCTTTCACTGCAATACTAAAGATGGCCACACACTATACAATAAAATGATCCGATTTTACAGTAATTCAATAAAAATGATCGGATCTCCCGAAAAATTCAAAAGTTTTTTTTCATTCGACTGAAAAATCCCCCCCCCCCCCAGACCCTGTGCGCTGCCTGGCAAATCAGTGCCAGGCAGCGCCGAGGGGCGGATCGGGACTCCCAATGACGTCCTGACGTTGGTGACGTCATCCCGCCCCATCGCCATGGCGACGGGGGAAGCCCTCCAGGAAATCCGGTTCTTTGAACGGGATTTCCTGATCGAAGCGGGCGGGGGGATGCCGCTGAGCAGGGCTCGCTACATGATTTTAAAAAAAAACCGCCAGGAGGGTTAAGGACCAGGCACTTTTTTTCCATTCAGAACACTGCAGCTTTCACGGTTTATTGCTCGCTCATACAACCTACCACCTAAATGAATTTTGACTCCTTTTCTTGTCACTAACAAAGCTTTCTTTTGGTGCTATTTGATTGCTGCTGCGATTTTTACTTTTTATTATATTCTTCAAAAAAGACATGAATTTTGGCAAAAAAAATGTTTTTTTTTAACTTTCTGTGCTGACATTTTTCAAATAAAGTAAAATTTCTGTATACAGCACGAAAAATGTGGACAAACATGTTTTTGATAAAAAAAAAAAACCCATTCAGCCTATATTTATTGGTTTGGGTAAAAGTTATAGCGTTTACAAACTATGGTGCAAAAAGTGAATTTTCCCATTTTCCAGCATCTCTGCCTTTTCTGACCACCTGACATGTTTCATGAGGGGCTAGAATTCCAGGATAGTATAACTACCCCCCAAATGACCCCATTTTGGAAAGAAGACATCCCAAAGTATTCACTGAGAGGCATAGTGAGCTCATAGAAGATATTATTTTTTGTCACAAGTAAGCGGAAAATGACACTTGGTGACAAAAAAAAAAGTTTCCATTTCTTCTAACTTGCGACAAAAAAAAAAAAAAATGAAATCTGCCACGGACTCACTATGCTCCTCTCTGAATACCTTGAAGTGTCTACTTTCCAAAATGGGGTCATTTGTGGGGTGTGTTTACTGTCCTGACATTTTGGGGGGTGCTAAATTGTAAGCACCCCTGTAAAGCCTAAAGGTGCTCATTGGACTTTGGGCCCCTTAGCGCAGATAGGCTGCAAATAAAATGCCACACATGTGGTATTGCCGTACTCAGGAGAAGTAGTATAATGTGTTTTGAGGTGTATTTTTACACATACCCATGCTGGGTGGGAGAAATATCTCTGTAAATGACAATTGTTTGATTTTTTTTTTACACACAATTGTCTATTTACAGAGATATTTCTCCCACTCAGCATGGGTATGTGTAAAAATACACCCCAAAACACATTATACTACTTCTCCTGAGTACGGCGATACCACATGTGTGGCACTTTTTTGCACCCTAACTGCGCTAAGGGGCCCAAAGTCCAATGAGTACCTTTAGAATTCCACAGGTCATTTTTGTTTCAAGACTACTCTTCACGGTTTAGGGCCCCTAAAATGCCAGGGCAGTATAGGAACCCCACTAATGACCCCATTTTAGAAAGAAGACACCCCAAGGTATTCCGTTAGGAGTATGGCGAGTTCATAGAAGATTTTATTTTTTGTCGCAAGTTAGCGGAAATTGATTTTAATTGTTTTTTTTCACAAAGTGTCATTTTCCGCTAATTTGTGACAAAAAATAAAATCTTCTATGAACTCACCATACTCCTAACGGAATACCTTTGGGTGTCTTCTTTCTAGAATGGGGTCATTTGTGGGGTTCCTATACTGCCCTGGTATTTTAGGGGCCCTAAACCGTGAGGAGTAGTCTTGAAACCAAATGTCGCAAAATGACCTGTGAAATCCTAAAGGTACTCATTGGACTTTGGGCCCCTTAGCGTACTTAGGGTGTAAAAAAGTGCCACACATGTGGTACCGCCGTACTCAGGAGAAGTAGTATAATGTGTTTTGGGGTGTATTTTTACACATACCCATGCTGGATGGGAGAAATATCTCTGTAAATGACAATTGTTTCATTTTTTTTACACACAATTGTCCATTTACAGTGAGATTTCTCCCACTCAGCATGGGTATGTGTAAAAATACACCCCAAAACACATTATACTACTTTTCCTTAGTACGGCGGTACCACGTGTGACACTTTTTTGCAGCCTAGGTGCGCTAAGGGGCCCAACGTCCTATTCACAGGTAATTTTGAGGCATTTGTTTTCTAGACTACTCCTCGCGGTTTAGGGCCCCTAAAATGCCAAGGCAGTATAGGAACCCCACAAGTGACCCCATTTTAGAAAGAAGACACCCCAAGGTATTCTGTTAGGTGTATGGCGAGTTCATAGAAGATTTTATTTTTTGTCACAAGTTAGTGAAAAATGACACTTTGTGAAAAAATAAATAAAAATCAATTTCCGCTAACTTTTGACAAAAAATAAAATCTTCTATGAACTTGTCATACACCTAACAGAATACCTTGGGGTATCTTTTTTTCTAAAATGGGGTCACTTGTGGGGTTCCTATACCGCCCTGGCATTTTACGGGCCCAAAACCGTGAGTAGTCTGGAAACCAAATGTCTCAAAATGACTGTTCAGGGGTATAAGCATCTGCAAATTTTGATGACAGGTGGTCTATGAGGGGGCGAATTTTGTGGAACCGGTCATAAGCAGGGTGGCCTTTTAGATGACAGGTTGTATTGGGCCTGATCTGATGGATAGGAGTGCTAGGGGGGTGACAGGAGGTGATTGATGGGTGTCTCAGGGGGTGGTTAGAGGGGAAAATAGATGCAATCAATGCACTGGGGAGGTGATCGGAAGGGGGTCTGAGGGGGATCTGAGGGTTTGGCCGAGTGATCAGGAGCCCACACGGGACAAATTAGGGCCTGATCTGATGGGTAGGTGTGCTAGGGGGTGAAAGGAGGTGATTGATGGGTGTCTCAAGGTGTGATTAGAGGGGGGAATAGATGCAAGCAATGCACTGGCGAGGTGATCAGGGCTGGGGTCTGAGGGCGTTCTGAGGGTGTGGGCGGGTGATTGAGTGCCCTAGGGGCAGATAGGGGTCTAATCTGATAGGTAGCAGTGACAGGGGGTGATTGATGGGTAATTAGTGGGTGTTTAGGGTAGAGAACAGATGTAAACACTGCACTTGGGAGGTGATCAGACGTCGGATCTGCGGGCGATCTATTGGTGTGGGTGGGTGATCAGATTGCCCGCAAGGGGCAGGTTAGGGGCTGATTGATGGGTGGCAGTGACAGGGGGTGATTGATGGGTGGCAGTGACAGGGGGTGATTGATGGGTGATTGACAGGTGATCAGTGGGTTATTACAGGGAAGAACAGATGTAAATATTGCACTGGCGAATTGATAAGGGGGGGTCTGAGGGCAATCTGAGCGTGTAGGCGGGTGATTGGGTGCCCGCAAGGGGAGGTTAGGGTCTGATCTGATGTGTAACAGTGACAGGTGGTGATAGGGGGTGATTGATGGGTGATTGATGGGTAATTAGTGGGTGTTTAGGGTAGAGAACAGATGTAAACACTGCACTTGGGAGGTGATCTGACGTCGGATCTGCGGGCGATCTATTGGTGTGGGTGGGTGATCAGATTTCCCACAAGGGGCAGGTTAGGTGCTGATTGATGGGTGGCAGTGACAGGGGGTGATTGATGGGTGATTGACAGGTGATTGACAGGTGATCAGGGGGATAGATGCATACAGTACACAGAGGGGGGGGGTCTGGGGAGAATCTGAGGGGTGGCAGGGTGATCAGGAGGGAGCAGGGGGCAGTTTAGGGAATTAAAAAAAAAATAGCGTTGACAGATAGTGACAGGGAGTGATGGATGGGTGATTAGGGGGGTGATTGGGTGCAAACAGTGGTCTGGCGGGTGGGCAGGGGGGGGGCCTGAGGGGTGCTGTGGGCGATCAGGGGGCGGGGGGGAAATCAGTGTGCTTGGGTGCAGACTAGGGTGGCTGCAGCCTGCCCTGGTGGTCCCTCGGACACTGGGACCACCAGGGCAGGAGGCAGCCTGTATAATACACTTTGTATACATTACAAAGTGTATTATACACTTTGTATGCGGCGATCCGGGTGCTAGTAACCCGCCTGCGCTTCCGAACGGCCGGCGGGTTACAGCGCGAGGTGGGCGGAGCCAGTCCCCGGCGGCCGATCACGTCACGAATGACGCGATCGCGCCGCCCATGCCCCTACAAGAACCGCCGCCTCTGTACATGCGGCGGTCCTTGCGTGGTCCACTTCCTGGCCGCCTCTGTGCGTTGGGAAGTGGTTAAAGAGACACTGAAGCGAAAAAAAATGTATGTTATCATGAATTGGTTGTGTATTAGGGGTAATTACTAGAACATTGGTAGCAAAAAAAAAATATTTTCATATTTTTATTTTCAGTTATACAGCTTTTTTTTTATTTTTATAACATTGCATGATTCTGTAATATTTGCAGTTTACACATTACTCAGCATTCTACAGGCCCTAAAAGTTTTTACAGAACAGGCAGTGAACTTTTGACCAGTCCTGAACTGTTCTCTGCAAAAGAAAAACACAATACAGCTGAGATAACCTAATCAGAAGTCAGAGCTCTCTGTGACTTTCAAAGTTGCAGAGCTCAATGGCAATTTGCATAGGTAACTGGAGTTTCTTAACTCTTCCTGTACTAGAAACAAATATTAGACTTATGTATCTGCTCCTAATGCTTTATTTCTTAGTTGTACTACACAACCAATTCAGTATATCATCATTTTTTTTTTCCGCTTAAGTGTCTCTTTAAATAATGCCCCCACACCAGTATGGTAGCCAGGTGTACCCCACTCCCTCGGCATACATATGATTAGGCCACCGGGAGATTTGGGCGCAAAGTAAAGCTGTCAAACAGCTCACCCTGCTCCTGCAAGAGTTCTGGAAGCGTTAAATACTATTCCCCCTCCAGGTCACCATGGATAGTGGAGAAAGATGTAATTCGGCTGCTTGCAGGCAAATTACAGTGTCTTTATAGTAATTTGTGTTCTGTCTTTTGACGACACCCATATTGCTCAGTAAACGCCCCTATAGCCTTAATTCCTATTACGACCTATGGCGGCACTGGCTGCGCCAAAATCCAGTGCAGTTTTCACAGAGCTACCCCCTCCCCCCCATGTGTGGTAGCCAGGTATAGGTACCCCCAGCATAAGAGGCCAGGAATAGGTGTAGCCAGTAATAGGTGGCTGCAGTATAGGTAGCCAGGAATAGGTGTAGCCAGCAATAGGTGGCCAGGAATAGGTGTAGCCAGTAATAGTTGACCGCAGTATAGGTAGCCAGGAATAGGTGTACTCATTAATAGTTGGCCTCAGTATAGGATGCCAGGAATATGTGTAGCCAGTAATAGGTGGCCGCAGTATAGGGGGGGCGTCTAGGGGCTGCTGTTGCAGGGAGATGGAACGCAAGAACAGGAAGAAGTAAGCAGTACACGCGCTCAAGACCCCGGCAAAGTGAGTATTTGTTTACCTCTGCAGCTGTTCATGTGCCCGCCGCTACATTGCATCCCCGCCACTGCTTCCCTCTTGGAAAGTGGTAAAACGTATTTGTGCATAGTATGATTACAATGTACAATCAAACCACGGCGTACCGATATACCGCCACTACCCTAGTGTCACTCCTATAGGAGTTGTGCATTTCACCTTGTAGCTGCCTTTTCACTATATTTACAGTAATCTACACATTAGTATTTCATCATAAATAGGTAGATTCTTACGAATTCCATTTACACCACTGATTTTAAAATATAAAGCTGTATAGTTTTTTTACACTTGTAAAGTGCTTTTCTCCCCAAAGGACTCAAAGCGCATGTAAATCAAACAGCTTTGCTTCAGCATTAAATGAAAGGCTTACATTCATCTTTGGAGTCCTTAGCATTAGTAAAATCCAACGTATGCAATACAGTCCAGTTCATTAGGCCAAAACCATCCAAATCAGCAGTTCATCGTGTGGTTCTGCTTCTCACAGTGCATCCAAACACATTTGTACAGGAGGTCAACAGCACACATGCTTCCTGCACAACATCCTTCATCATACTGCACCTGTGCTGCCTCTATATGCAAATTTTAGCAGAGCTTCTCTCTGCTCCACAGAAAGCCAGGTGTGTGAAGGCCCATCCTTCCTTTCCTCCCATTCCAAAGTCCGTCCCTGAAAAAAAGGTAACAAAAGGCAGCAAGTAGCTTGCTGCTACACAATACCTGGGCTCCTTCCCAGGTACACATGCAGCCCTTAAAGGGACCAAACACATCTCCCATCCAGGACCCAGCTCTGATGTTCCCTACACAGCTAATAGCCATATTTATATTGACAATTGTTGGAAGGGAACCTTAAATCCCTGAAAGAGTTACGGTAACATTCAGCTATGCAACTGACATTCTCTCTCCAGTCAGGACCCAGTCGGACTTAGCTCTCCTGAGACACAGGACAGACTGTGTCATTGAGCTGAGTCTGAGACATAACAATAAGTCTGCTTTTACACATTTTTATAACATAGGAGTAATTCTAGGAGTAAGTAGATAAACACAATTGTTTATATCATAAGTTTACTTTCACTTAACCTCTTGCTGACCGTGACACGCCAATGGGCGTGGCCGCGGCGGCAGCCCCAGGACCGCCTAACGCCAATTGGCGTAAAGTCCTGGGGCTCTGTTTTGCAGGAGATCGCTCGCAGGGTGTGCGCACATCTCCTGCTTGGGGGGGGAGCTCCAACCCGCCTTCAATCTCTTGCCGCTCGGAAGACTGTTAGACGGCGTTATCGCCGTCTATTTATATGGTGCAGCGCTGCAATCAGCAGCAGTGCTGCACTGGGGACAGCCGTGTGACACGGCTGTCCCCCTGGGGGACAAGAGAGCGATCGCCTCTCATAGGGTGAAGCCTATGAGAGCTGATCGCCATGATTGGCTGACTGGGGGGAGGGAGGGAGGGAGGGAAGGGGTTTAAAGGAACAAGTCTTTTTTTTTTTAAACACAAACAAAAATATTTATATAAAAAAAAATAAACATGGGGGGAGCGATCAGACCCCACCAACAGAGAGCTCTGTTGGTGGGGAGAAAAGGGGGGGGGGGGGATCACTTGTGTGCTATGTTGTGCTGCAGCTTGGCCTTAAAGCTGCAGTGGCCTTTTTTTTTACTAAAAATGTCCTTGTCACTTGGGGGGTTTAGCCCTGCAGTCCTCAAGAGGTTAAGGTTCACTTTATCTGGTATATTGAAAGTTCAGGCAACAAACAACTAACTGCAGGAAGAGAAACAAGATCTGTCAGTTTCAAGGTACCTTGTGTAACCATTTAGTACAGTGTGATTTTTTTTCCCCCCTTTATGTTGAAGAAAACCTGTCACCGTTTCACCAGCAGGTATGCACAGAAGGTCAAAACTACAATGACATTCCTGCTTGCATTATGTAACGGGACATTCCCTTACAAAGATTAATTACAGCTTTTGCATAGTACAGTAGTTGATAGAGTTTTGTGTGAAGAAGTATTGTTGGAGTCCCACATGTTTAAAGAGAACCTAAACTGAAAATAAAAAGTCAAAATAATAATTCACAGGTCATACTTACCTCCTGTGTAGTCTACTCCTCAATCTCTTTCTCCTCTTCTGCATCCCATTTGTCCACAGTGATCAATGGAATTCTCTGTCCTCCATTTTAAAAATGGCAATTACCCCATAACAGCTTCCTGGTCAGCACACTGTTAAGCTGTAATATCAGTAATATCACCCACTTGAGCCATAGGGAAACATGGACATTACCTTGCACATTCAGTTGTAACTGACAGCTGCTGATATATAACTGACAGCAACTGGTATATTTCAGTTCTGACAAAATATTGTCAGAACTGGAAGGGATCATTGTAAGAAGAAAATGGTGAGCTTCTGACAGGAACTGACGTGAGGTTACTATGTAATATTCATTTGTAGGTACATCATGTGTTTATTTCAAATAATTTTACTCGCTTCAGGTTCCCTTTAAGCTTTGAAGGCATGTCAGCTGGTGCACCTGCAGCTGAGATATACAGTATGTTGTTCACATACAGACCTCCCAGATTAAATGCTGCCCGGGTAGAATATCTGATCCTGACATTCTTCCTTAAACATACACTGTCAGTGGAATGAAGACTCTTCTCATGCTGGATTAGAGCTATGTATAGAGGATTGAGAAGGTCTGGATTAGGTAACATGGATTTATTGCCACAGTATGCACACAAATTGTTTGGATAGTTTACCTGCTTACAGGACACTGGCAACAGCTGCAGAGACCTTTCTCCAGTTACGTGCCATTGTGTCATAGCTATTGTCACGCGGAAGTCTCTGCCTTATTACTTACAGGATATTACTGAAGATTGCAGCATGACTGCTTTATCCACATTCTTCAGCATCTTCATTGGCACCTGAATAGTGGCTAGACTGTAGGACTACAGAACAAATCATTTGGTTTTTTTTCCCAAAATATTTATACAGACCTCCAGGATGGCAGATTCACTTTAATTATGTGGTGCAGGTCTTTGTACAGATGAGGTGTAATTGGCAGCATACTTTCAGCAAGAACTATATGCCAGTCACAGAAATTGTATGTTCCCTGCAGCATGTTCCCTCATGCACTCAGTGGAAGAATATATAGCGGAAGTGAAAGAGAAACCGTAACTAAGAATATAACTTCATCCCAATCAGTAGCTGATACCCCCTTTCCCATGAGAAATCTTTACCTTTTCACAAACGGATCATCAGGGGGCTCTGTATGGCTGATATTGCTGTGACACCCTTCCCACAGGGTGATGTCACGACCAAGGTTCTAACATCACACTGTGGGAGCCTTGTTGCATCTGTTTACAGCTGTTTCCAACTGACAAAAAGCAAGCAGCATCTCCTTCCACTAACATCACCTGCCAGCAGTAAACATGTCACCATGTGATAAATGTCAGAATGTAAATCAGGGAGAGGAAAGACTTTGCAATAGGCAAACGCTGACTAAATCATGTACACATAATTATTGTAAAAACGAAGCACTTTTTTTATTACATTATTTGCACTGGAGTTCCTCTTTAAAGGGATACTGTAGGGGGGTCGGGGGAAAATGAGTTGAAGTTACCCGGGGCTTCTAATGGCCCCCCACAGACATCCTGTGCCCGCGCAGCCACTCACCGATGCTCCGGCCCCGCCTCCAGTTCACTTCTGGAATTTCTGACTTTAAAGTCAGAAAACCACTGCGCCTGCATTGCCGTGTCCTCGCTCCCGCTGATGGCACCAGGAGCGTACTGCGCAGACCAAAGACCATACTGGGCTTGTGCAATACTTTCCTGGTGACATCAGCGGGAGCGAGGATGCAGCTGCGCAGGCGCAGTGGTTTTCAGACTTTAAAGTCTGAAATTCCAGAAGTGAACCGGAGGCGGGGCCAGAGCATCGGTGAGTGGCTGCGCGGGCACAGGATGTCTGCGGGGGCCATTAGAAGCCCTGGGTAAGTTCAACTCATTTTCCCCCGACCCCCCTACAGTATCCCTTTAAGTCAGTCAGAGAGAAAGATCATGGAGTGCATACTCTCCTGACCAGCATTTGATAGCAGAGCAGAGGTTGATTCATCAGCTTACATTTTGAAACTAAAAGCATTGCTAAGTTTAATAGCCTAAGCGCTCAAACACACTTGACAGCCTTTTCTAAGCGTTAGAGATTTGAAAAAGCTCTTGCTAATGCAATGCTATGGGAGATTTTTATGAAATCACATCGCTCAAGTGGGATCAAACCCATAGCATTACATTAGCAAAAGCTTTTCAAATCACAAATGCTTAGAAAAGGCTTAGTAACGTGCTGCTAGTGGTTTCCAGGGCTAAGGGTTTTTTATTCGCTGTTGGGAAGACCTCAGTTACCCAAAGTTCCTAATAATAATGTACGTAGTACCTGGAAAGGCTTCTTCACTTACATTCCAAAAAGAAAGAGAACAGTTGTGCTTACTGCTCCAAGATATTATATACTATTATTTCTCCTTGTAATAATGATAATGATAGATTACTGTTAGCCAAGCCATACATGATAAAGGATGAGTGTTGCCAAACAAACCCTGCCAAGAATTAGAGAAACTGGCCACCAATCCACCTAAAAAGAACATCTCAACAATCATTGTTTTTAATGCACAATTTTTTTTGTATTCTTTAAAGCTAACCTGAAGGGAAAATAAACTTATGTGATGATTAATTGTGTTTAGGCTTTACTAAAGGTAAATATAAAATAGAACGGAGTGTCATATTTTTATGTTCAGTTTAAGGGATTTATTTTAAGACTTTATTCTTAACCTCAGCCATGAGAAATCTGACTTGCTGAAAGGAAAAATAAAACGTAACGACCCTTTGAACTTTCTTGTGCAAAAACCTTATCAGAAGCCTTCTCCCAATTTTGCTCAGCTGTTTTGGTTTCTGTATACAAGAATTCGACTGAATTCGACAAGTTGTTTGATGCAAATAATTCTGACTTGATGCAAATTGCACGCTAATGTTATCCAAATCTGTGCGGCTTGAAAACAGACCCCTGGTATAAAGCAGCTGCAGGACTTGATTGATCCATGTTTACACAGCAAATTAGGCATTAAAGAAAATTGCATAAATCTGCATCTGCATTTAATGAGCTCAGCGGCAAATATAACCCTTTAGAGCCTGCGCACACTCGTTTCTGTCCACAGCTGACAGAAGCCCATTAGTGTGCTCAGGCCCTTAGGGTCAGGAACCAGATAGAAAAACATCAGCTCTGCAGGAAAGGTCCTTAAAGCTAGAGGGCAGCAGCTGTGAAACAAAGGCAGCAAATTCAGCAGCTCTGGGAATCAAGGTGAGGTGACACTGTGTAGTAATAAAATTACGCATATGATGGAAGAGAATGGCAGAAATGTTTGCTTTAACTATATAAACAGAACATTTCTTTATGCTGTAATATAACATAAATTTTACCTTACGACAATCAACAAATGTTACCCACCTGAACTGTCCTGGCTTAATATGGCCTCGTTCACATCGTCACATGCAGATGGCCGTGCGATCGGAACGCAACGCGTACGATCACACGCCATCTGCGTTTCCATGCGTTGCATGGCTGATCCCATTTACTGTAGTGAATGAATCAGCCGTGCGTTTTGCTAAAAAATGTGTGCAGCATGCTTTGCCACACTGCACTGGTATGCAATGCATGCAATGTGAACATCACACTGATGTTCATGCGTGTCTGCCTCCTACACGTGTTACCGAAATACAGATGGCAACATGTACAATATGAATGAGGCCATAGTGCAAGAAAAGTAAATATTAAGACTCAGATACCTATTTTTATTCCTGTTTTTCTGTTCACAGTTCCACGTCATGAAAACAACATATTTTCCTATTTTGATGTGGAAAGAGGTCTGAGTGCTGATGAGTTTGATGAAAATGATGATCCAGGTAATAAAATAATTAAGTAACTGTTTGTTCTCAACTCTTGTCCCTTCATTTGTCTGCTGGAAGATTACTAATCAGTGATGGTCAATGGTCATGTCTAGTAAACTCACAGAGAAGCATGTGACCAGTTTGGTCAGGTGATAGATACTGTATGTAAGCCTCTGATTTGCTAGTCATGATCATGTGCTAAAGCAGGATGTGATCGCAGCAAAGCAGATCTTTGCAAATCTATCAGCTAATCAACCAATCACATGCTTCTCCATGAGTTTTCATAAACTTGATCATCACTATTTACTACTAGTTACTGCTTCAACAGCCAGCAGTGTATAATGTTGTGAGTAGCATCTGCTCCATGATAGAATTGCTGATGGAAAGTATTGCTGGCTTGTAATTGGCAGACAGATATCAGGTCTGTGGTGTGACTGAAGAAGCTACCTACATCACTTATTCTTTTTTTTTTTTTTTTTTTTTGCTGCTTTTAACCCTGGGAGGGTGGGGCATAAATGTAGTATTCTCTAAGATTTTATGTGCTGTAACAAATAAACCGTATTTTGTAAATAATGGTATACCTGGTTTGTTAGAAAGCTGTTATCCTTTATCCTTCTCTTTTTCAGGGGTTTTTGTTCATAGCTGTAATTTTGACCATGGACTGTGTGGCTGGATAAGAGATAAAAACAACGATTTACACTGGGAACTAGTCAGAGATCCATTAGGTAAGTTTTTCCCATTCAATACATACCCCATGGGGCATGGTCATAGTGCATTGTGGGTGGGGCCAAATAATAGCCATGACATAACAGAATGCTGCAGACACTATATTAATGTGTAACACTTGTTTTACCCATACATTAAGCCTCTGGTATGACTGGGGCACAAGTAAACATCACTACTCATGCCAGTGTCATGGTCATATGCTTCTAAAGAAAAAGACTTATACAAATTAAAAAAAAACAAAATCATTTATTAAGCAGCAGATATTACCAACAATAGGCATATATAAGAAAAATGCAGATATTACCAAAGACCAGCAGATAATACAAACAACATACAGATATTTTTGGCAAAATATGGGGCATGCTACATGTCGCATTATATGTGCATATTCACTTACTTAGCAAGTAATCAGTGGGCCACAGCAAAGCATTAGATGGGGCTCCCTCTTTGCCAAATATACATTAAAAAAATCCTAACTACTGAACGAACAGCCACATGAGACATAATAAAATAACATACTTAGACTGTAGGTGTCCCCCAGTAACATGATTATGAAGCATGTGTCCACCAATAACTTAATTATGCAGCATGTGTTCCCCTGATAACATACAGTACTTATTCGATACTTTAGCCAGGCTGATGTAAGTCCCAATATTATAATTAGGCTGCAGGCTTCTCCCAGTGACAATTAAGATGCATGTGTGCCCTATTAACATAATTATGCAGTATGACCTCCAGAAACTTAATAGAAACTTAATAATCTGCAATTATTACATAATTAGGCTACAGGTGTCCCCATATATCATAATTATGCTACGGTTATCCCCCAGTAACATAATGATACTGTGGTTGTCCCACAAAATGACATCAGATGGAGATGGAGACACAGCTGCTGCTGCTTCAGCAGCTTTTTTCCAGGATCCATTCCAACTGAAGCTTCTCTTTTTTGCGCCACTTTCCCGAGTACTCATACACATATGTGCGTGAGAAAAAACATTGTCAACTGTGAGGAAAAAGCTTGTGGCAAAGCCACATGGCTCTTGGGCAGCTGCACAGGCATTAGTCTGCCCCTGCCTGAACCAGTGACATGTTACCAGACAGCAGAGACTGTAGAGGGAGAAGTCTATGCAGCTTACTAGGGGAAACTACACCAATTACCACACAAATTAGACCAGTAAGCTGCAGGTCTGTAATAGTGCACCACTGTCTCTCTCTCTTCTGGCATCAACACGTGCCAGGATTGTGCGAGTCAGAGGAGTGGTTAAACAACATTACTAATGGCAGAACAGAACATTGAGAGTTCACCTGTAGGGGTGTAATAATTTGATAACATATTAAATTAACATATTTAACATTTTTTTTGTGGTTTTAGGAGGACAATATCTAACCATTATGGAGCCTAAAGGAAAGTATGGAAAAGTAGCACGCTTAAACCTTTCTCTTGGACATCAATCACATTCTGGGGACTTGTGCCTGTCATTCAGACACCTCATGTCTAAGGAGAATTCTGGGAAACTACAAGTCTATGCACGGAGGTCTGGCGGACATGGGCCTCCTGTGTGGAGCAGGAGTGGAGGTCTAGGGTGGGGAGAGACAAACATAACCCTGCCTGGGTCTGGAATCAAAAGTGTAAGTAGAATACCACTTCATTCATATTGTATAGCAATAACTTGATTGTTTGCAGAGACCATTTAGAGTTAACCTTGTTATAATGCATTATGCATACACGTGTTGTTCCTAATCATCTTTACTGCTAATGGTAACCTTCTGAATGTCAGTATTCACTATTAACATATATCTATATTTCTTTCTTCCTTTTAAGACCTAATAGCACATCTGGGAGATATTAAACTAACAAATTTAGATACTTACCTCAGGAGAGGGAAACCTCTGGATCTTAGAGAGGCTTTACTTATCCCTCCGTTCCATTGCTGAGACCCCTGAAGTTTCCGAGCTGCTGCTCAGTTTTGCTGGAAAGAGCCAAGCCCGCTTGGCTCCAGGCTACTGTGCAGGCACAAGCCGTCTTGCTGATGGGGTGGGGGGGGGGGGATAATAGTCGGCATCGTTGACAGCATCAGACCAGTTAGGCCACTACTAGGGCAGCCAGCGACATTGGGATACACCTGTACACACTTTCGGCCCGAGGACCAATAGAGCGGTTTCACCCACGATTTTCGCTTCCAAGGAATGGCCTGTGATTCCTAACGTGCTAGGCTAATGCAAGCCTGTGGTAGCGATTCCCCAGGAGCGATTTGCCAAAATAGTAGTTGATATGCATGCAGCATTTTCAGAGTGATTTCATTCAGGGAATGCAGGGTCCAAAATCGCATTCCCTGAAATTGGTCTGGAAATCGCTCTGTGTTATGGTAAGTGCAAAAATCATGTTAGTGGTTTTTATGGGGATTTCTGATTTCTAGTTCGTGGATCCAGTTAATATAATGGTGAATTAGGCCTGAAAACCACTAGTGAACCCACTTGAGTGATGTGATTTTGTAAAAATCCCTTATAGCATTGCATTAGCAAGAGCTTTGCAAATCACTAGCGCTTAGAAAAGGTTGCTAGTGGGTTTGATCCCTTATGGTTTTAGCTGAGGACCTAAGGTGTGTATGTTGGAGAGCCATGACTGCCAAGTCATAAACAGCTCAAACACGCTGCTCTTCTGAGCTTTATGTTTTTTCATCTTGTAACAAACATGGAAATAACAAAAAGTCATTTTCCTTCTAAGCTCATACCATACAAGATTATATGGGGTTTCCCCACTGAAAAAGGCATTTATTATCTCTGTGAATAGATTAGTTATGAGGCTAACAAAACAAATCGATTTTGAACTTGCCAGGACTATGAACTTTCTTTAACAAAACATGCTTTGCTTTGCAGATTATTTTCAAAGCAGAAAGAGGTAGAGATCGGACAGGACGAGTTGGCCTTGATGATGTCATTTTGAAAAGAGGACAGTGCTATAAAGCATGAATGGCAGCTAACGTGTATGACAACCCAATAGAAAAGAGGGGCAGGAAAGTGGACGTACATCACCAAAGCTGTTGTGAAACCAGAGACAAAAATAATTAAAACTAAAAATTGCAGGAGAGGAGGTCCTAAAACCCAACAGGTGCTCCGTTTAGAAGACGACAACAGGCACAAGTGCTTGGAGATTGTCTGTTTTCTACGAACATTTCAATGTGCTGCTTTTTCGAATACTACACACACTACCAAAGACCATTTTCTGAGGAACTGAACTTATTCAGAAGGAACCAGTCTGGTGTGGTGTGGACATTTTGAAATAAGTGCTCAAGCTTCTGACAACATTGGCACCACTGAGAAGTCCAAGTCAAACTCCACCTGTAGTGGAGGAAAAAGCTTTGTAAATGCATATTGTATACTGAAGTATTTATCAACAGAGATGAACTACACATTTTTTATAATGGGTATAGCATGTTAATAAATTATGGTGAATAATTGTCAACATGCATTCAGTCTGAAAGTCCTATTGGTGCTTTTAGTAGGCTACAAATGTTGCACATTAATTCTTTGTGGAAGCATAATCTATATTGGAGTCCTTTTACTCTGGAAAAGGCATACAAGAAAATATTTGCAGCTGTGATTTTTGTTTCCCTTTCAGTTATTTGTCAGTATTCACTCAGTAGACTCAGTGCAAGAAATGTTATTTTTAATTTGTTTTTTAAACATGACACCATTTTGTTTAAACATCTGGTCCTCTGTGCATGAGAATTCTGGGAAATTCTGTACGCCAAAGAAATGAATCACCATGGTTGCAAGGCAGCATAGTTTACATTTTTACAAACTCATAGCTGGCTGTGGATGGAATTGTAAATTGGATATTATCAGCAATTACCAAGTGGATTCTGTAACAACCAAACATGTAATATTCATAAAAATGTGACAGAGTAATTGGGTAGATGAGATGCTGGTAGTGGCATACATAATATGGAGATACATTTGCACTTGTTTTTAGTGTTGACTAAAGAAAAACTCATAAAAACAGCTATGGAGTTATCAAAACAGGAGGGCTAATGACAAGAAAGACCTTACCTAGGAGGATAATTAGTAATTGTGTAGGATTGGTGTGGGGGAGACACTGCAGAGCTGCTGCAGGGAGGATACATGGGAACTCACATGGTTAAATGGTGTGGCAAGTGTGTATGTACATCACAGTAATGGTTTAAGAGAATTATATCTATTTTGTCTGTTAGCATAGTTCAAATATATCCATTGTAACAATGGGCTCTATTCACAAAACTTCTCATACATGACTTATCACCTAATTGATAAAAATCATCTTTCAGCACATTTACAAGCAAAATAATCAATCAAAGCAAGTTGTTCCTTCATTATTTTCAATATTACTTTTCTTACCTTAGTCATATTATATTTGTGCTCTTTGGGAGCTTAAACAAGTAACATCGATAAGGTGAAAACAGGTGAAAAAGCTTTGTGAATTACGCCCAATGTGTTTGTATGGTTGGAGTTCCTAATCAAGAATTGCACAAATTTGTGAAAACAATGGAGACAAGAATTCATAGCCCACACAGATCTGGTTGTGAACAAATACTGTACATAGAAGTGAGCAATTTGATGAACCTAAACTGTATATAAAATTAGCAGTCAGCAGGCTCATTGCTTCTTAGCTGTTAGTCTGCCACTTTCCTTTTCTGTTATGGTTAGAAAATCCATAACTTGTGATTATGCTGACTAGATACTACCTGGCAAAGTGCATGCTGGGGGAATGACATCAGCAAAGGCTGCAGGCAGCCCAGAAAGGAGCACAGCACCATCTTTGTAAAGGCGTATTGTCCCAGTCTTGTCCAGTGTCAGATTGGCTGCACCCAGTTACACCACCCACATGCCTTTAACTTTCACTTTAGCAGCCTTATTTTTTCATTATGCAAGTTAGTTTCTACATAGAATACTCTGTATGTAACATGCCAATCACTCTAGCTGAAAATTCTTTCTGTACATATATATTTATGTGCATGTGTTAAATATTATAGCACTCTGACGTGCTTAGAAAATAATGGAGAAATGACAGCATGGATACAAAAATGAAATGCATCATCACCTTAAAAAATGTATCTACACTAGACTACACATCTCTAATAGGTAGAAGTGAAATTTAGGGCCTGAGGTATGAATGGTGCTCCTATTATGTCATGTTTGGCAATGTTTAGCACTGACTGGATTTGCAGTAACAGAGGTGGAGCTTAGTGGGAAGCTGGTGGGTTTTACATCAGCACAGTGTCATCAGATATCTCAGATGTACAGAGGAGGACTTGCTGTACTGCAACAGCCATGGCTCAGAGAGCAGGTCAGAGACATGAAGAGCCAGACACAGCAGGTCTACTTGTGGCCCATGTGTTGCTTAGCAAATTGTTAGACTCAGCGCTCATATACAGTACCAGCAGGTCATGGCTGCCCCACACTTTACCTACATAGAAATGGGAACACAGCCTGAAGAAAGCTGGACACCTCAGTCTCTTCAATCATTTACATGCACATTGTTTCTAATGTGCAATTGTATACAATCCCTTCAACAATTTGTTCTTTATAGTAAACTCATCATACATAAGTGTGCCATTATTATATAAAAGGGTACATGATGTTTATGTAGGGAAGAACAACTAGATTGACATTTACCTCTACCACAATAAGTGTGAAATTTAGTTTTGCATGTAAATACATTGGCCATAATTTACAAAAGTTCTTAAGGTACCCATATACTCATTGAGTTTCCCATTCAATTCCTCCTGCTGGAAATGGATTCCCCCATTAAGGCTGCAGTTTGCTTGATTTTCAATAGATGTCCTGCTGGAATCTATTGAAATTTGATGTGCTGTGTGTGGTAGGAGTTGATTCCTTTCTGATTGGATCCCTGTCAGATAAGAATCAATCGCTTTACCACATCAGGTAGTGTATGGTCAGTTTAGCTCAGAGAACACTGGCGATGGTAAGTGATGCTGGATGGAACATTGACTGCTATTAGGTGGCACACATTTACAACACTCAACTGTGTCATATCAGATCATGCCTAACATTGCTGATAGGCCAGTGAGCTTTCAGTGGTCTGATACGAATCAGCCAACTTTGGTGCATCGCTAGGCAGAGCATTTGGGTGCCGCCAAAGGCCATAATGAGAATTGCTATGCAGCAGCGACAGCCGGAACTTAAAGGAATACTATCGATACCAAAGTGTTCTAAAATGACAGTGTGCAAATAATGTCTAAGTAGCTGTGTAAACATTTTCCTACTTTTCATGTTAAATATCAGAGGCAAAAGCTGTAATTTATTGAGGGTAGGATTTAGCTATATTGGGACAAATCAATTGCAGAAGGGGTGTCTGCTTCAATGCACAGCCAGAGCTGCATATCAGACTACAGAAAGCAAATATCAAACATATCAAACTCTGAAAGCAAAAACAGTATGAAAAGCTGTGACAATTAGTTACATTTTCTCTGCTCTCTTCAGACACGTCAGTCAGAAACACAGGAGCTGCAGCTGTTGGGAGCTCTCTTCTCTGTCACACACAGAGCTACACACAGAGTTAACTGATCAAGTGTGAGGGGAATTCCCCTCTCCTCATGGCTCAGTCAGCCGTCAGTTTTGACGTCAGTAAACTTTGAATGTATATTGATAACAGTAAACAAAGAGGTTGCTACTAAAATGTATACACCAGTCCTCAGCAGCACTTCCCAAACAATTCCTGTGTCAATTGAAAAAAAATATGCGAATCGATAGTATTCCTTTAAATAAAAAAAAAGGTAATTTGGTTGCTGGCAATACTTAGTGCCAGAATTGCGTATCCCCCCCCCCCCCTTCCCCGCCAATGTGCGACAACTCTGAGTGGAAATAGCATTAATGCCACCCAGGAGTTTGGCCATGGCCATTTCTGATATGGTCCAGGCAATCTTTTGTCCTATTTGCACCAGTTTTGAATCAATTTAGGCCAGGTTTGCAGACTTATTTATGTTCTCCAATCTGAGAGCTTAATAAACATTCTGGGTGTATTTGGCATTTGGATGATATTTATGAGGAATGCGCCACAACTGGTATACATGCATGTAGGTGTGATGTAGTCATGCATGTTGTTGCTTGTTGCTGTGCATGGGTTTCAAGTCTGCAACATGACAATGCAACATGCATGGTATTTTTTTTTAGAACTGTACTGTATTGGTATGAGCAAGCAACGTTTCTATTACTTTTGACATGTCTTTATATGTTTCTGCACTGGATAGTAGGAAAAGGCAGGACAGTGTCCATAGTGTGACCAGGCCTTTACTGTGGATGATAATGAGTAACAGCCACTGCCAGAAATGACTGTTTTTCTAATTAAGAATGTTTTTATCCATCAGTCATCTGACATTCCAGTTCACAGCTATCAAATGCACCAGAGGGATGATCAATATTATAGGCATACTATTTCTGTAGCCAGTTCTGTGTATTCAATAAACAGAATTGTTTTCACACCATCTACAGTACTGATCATATTTATTTCTTATGCAGATCATTTTATTTATGACGCTCTGTGACATTGTACAGTAGGGGACATAATTTATCAGTCAGTGCCAGCATGAGCTGTAAGCCAACTCTGACATGGCAGATGTCCTAATGGGAAAGACAGCATATATACTGGGAAACTGTAAACCATATATCCTCGGTTAGAAGTCGAGACATTTAGGTCTAACTCACTAAAGAGAAGTACGCCAGACCTAAATGTATGACTTGTAGCTAGGATGGGGAGCTCTCTCTCTCCCTAAATCTCTATGGCCACCTCTCTTTCCCTGTGTTCCCCAAAGGTGTCTATGTCTCCTCCCCCTCACCAAGTGCATATATGTAGAGCAACCACAGCGAAACACACCTTAGTCTCCTCTTCAGTTCTTCTCAGTCAGCATGCACCAGCCTTTGTTGACTTCCGATGTCACGTGTCGTGCATTGGAAGCCAACAGAGGGACGCTGGTGCACACGCAACACCTGAAATAATGGTGAATACTATATACTGAGTTGTGTCCATAGCTGAACCCTGTGAGAAAAATGCTAGCGCATCACAAGGGGAGGTGACTCTCTTAAAGTGGTCTGAAATGCAGCATTTCTTCTTTGATCTAAAAGATTCCTTACAGCCTTAAACCTACTAGCATTCAAACAGTTAAACACAGCACTTTGTCCTGCCATGGAAACTAAGCCCCTTCAGCTTAGGATCCAATTCGAAGTGAAGATAACATTATTTTTTGTTTACATTCCTCAGTTGTTACATGGTGTATAACAACTGAAAATTAACTCTCTGTGCTTCAAGCATTCACACAGTTAAGAACAGCTCACTAGAAGATTTTAATATATAATAAAAAGCAGCTTAAATAAAATGCAATGGGGGGGCGTGGCTTGACGCCGTTCAGAGATGGCCGCTTGAATTCAGAGCTCCTGCTCCCCGCTCACTAGAAGCTACATTTCCTGGCTTAATCCACCTTGCTCCTGGCTATGAGAAGCACGAGAAGCAGCCAAGCCTCCACGGCAGACCCCAAGACACTCCAGACAACAAGTGGACGAGTCATCCCGGAGATCTTCAAACCACACAAAGGCAGCACGCAGGCCGCCAAGATGGCGCCGGCTAAGGAGAACGCATCAGCGCACTCATCCCCCGGCTCCTCTCCCCCGACAACTACTAAGGTTGGTGACGCACAAGACAGACCTTCCACTTTGGCAGACATCAGGGCCATGGCGAATGACATTAAAAACTCGCTTCATTCTGCGATAGCAGATGTGCGCAGTGAAGTGGTCGCCATCGGTGCAAGACTCCACTCCCTCGAAGCTGCGGGCGCCAAAAGGGACTCGCACATAGTGACTCTGCAACGGACAGCTCTGGTCCATACCTCACTACTTACTGACCATTCTCGACACCTTGAGGACCTCGATAACAGAGGACGTCGATGCAATATTCGAGTCAGGGGAGTCCCGGAGTCCGTAACTACAGATCAGATCCCTAAGGCCCTGTCCGCCATCTTCAACAACCTCCTAGAACGGGACCCGGAGACCACCATAGATTTTGTTAGGGCACATCGCGCCCTCAAGCCTCGTACAGCTGATAATGACCTACCTCGTGATATAATATGCTGCCTGGCCTCATTCCCAACAAAAGAGGAAATTATGCGTGCTGCCAGAAGTCAGGATGAAATCCTCTTTAATGAGACTCAAATTCATTTATACCAAGACCTTTCCAACATCACCTTAGCTAAAAGGAGGGCCCTGAAGCCACTTTTAAAAGCCATTAAACACAAGGGCCTTACATACCGCTGGCGCTTCCCCTTCGCTTTGACGGTCTTCACTGGAGGCAAGATGTTCGCACTCAGAGACAACGCCGGCCTAAAAGACTTCTGCCTGGACTTAGAGATTCCTGTCCTCAAGATTCCTAACTGGGATGGCATGTCGCAGACCCCCACTGTGGGTCCCCGGGACACGCGTAAGCCGAGTGATTTGACGCCAATAGATGCTTCCTGTTCTAATGCCATGACAGAAGTAGATAGGAATGCCGTGCTGTCGTCGGAGCAACAACTGGATCTATCTGACGAGGATTGACTACCTTCTAAGAATTGTGGCTTGTCCTGATCCGGGTGAGACATTTCTGATCCTGATATACTCTCCCCGGGTGACCTGAGACTGGATGGTAAAATGCTCCCTATGCTGTTTGTCACTTCACTTCCCGCTTCCCACCCCCCACCCCTTCCCGTTACTATTTTAGCTCTTTTTCCAGCTGTCACCTTATCTGCCACCATGCTTAAAGCCCCCATTCCTTGGGGATAGCTTCAACATCGAGACTGATAAATACGCAAAGGTGAGACTGACCTACTACACCTCCTCCCGATGTATCCCGGATCTGATGCCAGGCTTACCCCCTCTACGCCCATGTTCCTCTAGCTTAGTCTCCCCTCTCAGGAGAGAGCACAATGATGACTTACTTAAGCTGTGGATGGGGATGATTCTGTTCTTATATGAATGGGGACTGCCGCATTATGTTTGTACTGTACACACTGGGATGCTTGGTAATTAGCCTGGAGCTCTCAAGTGACCTCCTCAGTTCATTGCTCATTGGGACTTCTTCCGCTCCGCACTGTATCTGGCCTTATTGTTCCGGGTAGTGGGCGGAGCGAGATCTCACAATCAGCGTTCCTTGTATGCTTCAACGTGGGGGTGCATCGACGGGTTTCAGGGGGGGGGGGGGGAGGTTATATAGCCATACTGGTTCACAATGTTGTTCTTATATATATGCATGCTTGCTGATCGCTGCCTGGTGACTTATGCTGGGTGCTGCCAATGGTTGGGCTTGGTTTCTGTTTTTCTGTTATTTGTTTCTCTCTTTTACTCTGGCCCGGAGCTGTGGCACATAGAAGCTGATACAGTGGGTGGGGAAGGGTTCGTGTTCGGTCTTTGGTACCACCTCTAGCTGTTATCTGGTTAACCCCCCACACAGTGTGGAGATATTCACACTGACGAGACATACCACATTGGTTTCGGGTATACTCATCCATAGTATATCCGAGTGGTTGCTTTATCCTTCCTCTGTTGTGTCCCTTAAACGCAAGAGCCACACACCGCTACCCAACTTCTGTGGACTGTCCCTGTGGCTATCCATGAACCGGATCTCTTCCTTCTTCTTCTTTTTTCTTCCTCTTATTCCTCTTTCTACACCTTTCCTACGGTCACCTGACCCTCTTCCCCACTTTACTGCTCCATTTAAAGTGGGAAAGTACCTTACCTACACAATGTCTCATCCCCAACAAGACACCTCCAAAACCTCGAGTGGCCCAGTTGCCTTCAAGTTTATGTCACTAAATGTAAATGGCTTAAACACCCCTGAGAAACGGTCAATGGTCTTTGACTCGGCCCGTAGAGATAGGGTGCACATAGCCTTTATGCAGGAGACCCACCTACGCACTAATCACATTTCCACTAGATTCTCTCGAGACTTCCCAATGGCGTTCCACTCCACGTCCCCAACCTCTAAATCTAAGGGAGTTTCTATTTTCTTCCATAGAAGTGTTCCCTTTGTAGTGGAAGACTTGGAGAGGGATCCGGAGGGTAGATACTTGTTTGTGAAGGGTAAGATTGGCGAGAATTGTGTCACACTCGCTTCACTCTACGCCCCAAACAAACAGCAGACGTCATTTATCAGTGCCGTAATCTCTAGACTTACGACATTTTACAAAGGTATACTCCTGCTAGGAGGCGATTTCAATATCCCCCTTAACCCACTGTTGGACTGCTCGGACGGTTCCTCCTCTCTCTCCTACAAAACTCTTCGCAATGTGAAGACCAAATTACAAAGCCTGACGTGCATGGATGCATGGCGGGTGGGTCACCCACGGGACAAGGACTACACTTTTTTCTCCTCACTACATAATAAACATACCAGAATTGATTACTTCTTTGTTGCCCAAAGAGACCTTGGTCTCGTGTGTGACTCATCCATAGGCTTCAAATCATTCTCTGACCACGCCCCGATTTTTCTCACCCTACGTTTTCCAGATAAACAGTCCAAAACTTGGTGTTGGAGATTACATCCAGGGCTTTTAGCCGAAAAACATAGAACTGAGACAATTTCACGTGCCCTGGAGAGTTATTTCCACACTAACAAGAACTCAGAGGTTTCCAATCTCACCATCTGGGAAGCACATAAACCAGTCATTAGGGGTCAACTCATTGAAATGGGATCCAAATTAAAAAGAGAGAGAGAGGAGGGTAT